>NC_053498.1:118023640-118343640 GCF_905171775.1 Rana temporaria | reverse complement strand
TGGGCGTGATCTATTAAAATGAAGCGTGACCCCATGCAAATGAAAGGCCGAACAAACGGCGCATGCTCAGAATCACGTTGCATATACTCCCTAAGATACGACGGCTCAATGCCTAGGATGTGAACGTAACCTACGCCCAGCCCCATTCACGTACGACTTATGTAAACGACGTAAAATACGACGGCTGTTCCATCCGCCATACCTTTGCATGGCGTGCGCCTCCTATATGGTGGAATAACTTTACGCCGGACGTACGCCTTACGTAAACGGCGTAGATTACAGCGTCGGTCATTTGCATATTTAACGCGTAAATCAATGAAAGCGCCCCTTGCGGCCAGCGTAAATATGCGCCCAAGATACGACGGCGTAGGAGACTTACGTCGGTCGGATGTAGCCAAAATTCAGGCGTATCTTATTTCAAGAATCAGGCGCAGAGATACGACCGCGCATCCGTGCACTTACGCGGCGTATCAGGAAATACGTCGGCGTAGGTGCTTTCTGAATCCGGCCCAATAAGCCTAGAGTTATGCCGCGTACACACAACAGTTTTTCATGACGAGAAAAATGCAATTTTTTTAACTGGTCGTTAAAAACGATCGTGTGTGGGCTCCAGAGCATTATTCTCGACGAGAAAAATGGGCATTAAAAACTTAGAACCTGCTCTATTTTTTTTCATCGTTTTTCACGTCGTGAAAAACGGTAGTGTGTAGGCTTTAACGACGGGTAATAAAAACACGCATGCTCAGCCCAAAGGGTGGCGCCATTCAAATGGAACTTCCCCTTTATAGTGCTGTCGTACGTGTTGTACGTCACCGCGCTTTGCTAGAGCATTTTTTATCACGATCGTGTGTATGCAAGCAAGGCAGGCTTGAGAGGAATCACGTCGATAAAAACGTTGTTTTTTTCCATGACATGAAAAACGGTCGTGTGTACGTGGCATAAGGCTTTAAAGTGGTTGTAAACCCTTGCAATCTAGGTTTTACTACAAGTAAACCTATAATAACACTTGCCTGTAGCTACCGAGGATATCTCCTAATCCTGCATAGGAGATATCCCCTGTATCAGTGAGGTCATCGGCACATGTGCACTGAAGCAACGGCTCGTATCGTGCGCTGAATTGCAAAAAAGAAGCAGATGCATTTTTTCTTTTTCATTCGTTGCTAAATGTAAGATATAACGTCAATGGGCCATAATAGTAAAATGAAATGTGGTTCATGGACCAATATACTGATAGTGGCAACAGTTGAACCATAGCTCCCAACTGTCCCTGATTTCGAGGGACTGTCCCCGTTTTGTAGCAATGTCCCTCTGTCCCTCATTCCTCCAATTTGTCCCTCATTTTGGTCTGATCCATATAGATGTATAGAAAATGCACTTTTTATTTATCAAAAAGTGTTTTCCAGCGCTAAACCTTTCATGTAATGTCTAAACGTCTGCATTTGTAAATTCAAAAATCCAATATGAAGGAATAGTGGTTAAAAAAAAGCACTTGTGGGTTTAACCAATCCTGTTTTTGTGTACAATTCTCCTTTAAGGGGGCGTGGCAAGGGGTGTGTCCTATGCCTGCACGCTTAATGGCCGTAATGGCCCGGATTCACAAAGCACTTACGCCGACGTATCTCAAGATACGCCGTGTAAGTGTAAGTATGCGCCGTCGTATCTATGCGCCGTGCCCATAAACTGAGATACGCCTGAAAATAGGCTTCATCCGACCGACGGTGTCACTCTCTGGGGCCCGGAGAGTGACATTTGACAGGCTGTGAGGCGGGTGGTGGCGGCCATGGGCAAAGAGTCACTGATTGCCTTCATTACTAGTAAAGAAATAAAAATATGTCCCCGGATTTTATTTAAAAAATCTGGTCACCTTACTTTAAGGGGGTGTAGCAGGGAGTGTGTCCTATGCCTACATACCTTTATTAATAGGTGTCCCTCGTTCCCATCTCATAAAGTTGGGAGGTATACCTTATAACAGGAAGTGGCTGAACAAACTACTTTCATGGCAGTATCACTGGGAATTTTTTAGGGCGCCTTTATATTTTTGCAGTGTGTTAACACACGTGCACGTGCATGGAGTTAAGGCAAATCTAATTTTTTGTCACCCAGTGCAAATGCAATCTGTAAGGAGGTGTGTAATAAAGGGTTAAGTGGAGTATTATTGGTAAGTGGAAAGTCACAGAGTCGTTGAGTTGGGTTCTGTGCCAGGGGTTTCCCCTCTGCATACCAAACACGTGAGGTTATGTCTCTCTGCCATTCATAGAACATCTTGGATTTTTTTCCAATGAATACAGGGCATTCTCCGGTTTAATGAGATAAAAATTATAATATCACGCCCCTTCTCGTCTAATAAAACCTGTATTCAATTTTTAAAAATATAAGACATTCTATGAATAGCTAAGATACCGATCAAGTGACCACCAGTGGTCAGTGTGCAGTGGGGTAGCCGCTGGCACAGAACCCACAAGATCATGGCTCTCACTGTATGTAGCACAGACTACTATAGTGATTTTTCAACCCCACAAGTGGCTCGCTCAATACGCATTATTTTTCGAGTCAAGCTGGAATATGCAAAAAATAAATAATTTGTGCAGTCCGGCTTTAACTACTTGCCGACCAGCCACCGTAATTTTACGGCGGCAGGTCGGCTCCCCTGCGCGAGAGCCCGTAGCTATACGTCTGTTCTCGCGCAGGCCACTAGGGGCGCGTGCGCTCTCGCCCCCGACTCCCGTGCGCGTGCCCGGCAGTTACGATCGCCGGGCACACGCGATCGCTTGTTACAGAGCGGGGACCGGAAGCTGTGTGTGTAAACACACAGCTCCCGGTCCTGTCAGCAGGGGAAATGCTGATCTTCGGTTCATACAATGTATGAACAGAAGATCAGTCATTTCCCCTAGTGAGGTCACCCCCCCTACAGTTAAAACACACCCAGGGAACATACTTAACCCCTTCCCTGCCCCCTAGTGTTAACCCCTTCACTGCCAGTGGCATTTTTATAGTAATCCAATGCATTTTTATAGCACTGATCGCTATAAAAATGCCAATGTTCCCAAAAATGTGTCAAAAGTGTCCACCATAATGTCGCAGTACCGAAAAAAATCGCTGATCGCCGCTATTACTAGTAAAAATATATATATATAAAAATACCCCCTATTTTGTAAACGCTATAACTTTTGCACAAACCAATCAATAAACGCTTATTGCAATTTTTTTTTACAAAAAATAGGTAGAAGAATACGTATCGGCCTAAACTGAGGAAAAACATTTTTTTTTTTATATTTTTGGGGGATATTTATTATAGCAAAAAGTAAAAAATAATAATTTTTTTCAAAATTGTTGCTATATTTTAGTTAATAGCGCAAAAACTAAAAATCGCAGAGGTGATCAAATACCACCAAATGAAAGCTCTATTTGTGGGGGAAAAAGGACACCAATTTTGTTTGGGAGCCACGACCGCGTAATTGTCAGTTAAAGCAATGCAGTGCCGAATCGCAAAAAGTGCTCTGGTCTTTGACCAGCAATATGGTCCAGGGGTTAAGTGGTTAAAATCCAAATCGAAAAATGTTAGAAAAAAAAAAGAAGACAAACGGTTGAATGCTCTGGAACCCATCAGAGGATACACAACTATAGTTTTCTTACAGTTGGCTCCAATCACGTCCTTGCGTGCAATGTGGTCACGGTAAAGCAAGAACAAGTAATCTTCTTTGCAAGGGACGTACAACGTCAACAATGAAACATAATACTATGAGCAGCTTCGTCTATATTCAGTATCACTACAAACGTAACATTTAAATAACGCGAAAACTCACCAGACATGTCAGATTCCCCACAAGAATTGCACGACATGATGTATTTCAGTGACTGAGCTAGAAAAGAAGAATTACATAAGAATATACGATAATTCCTTAACTCCTTAGGTGGAAGTTACGACTGTGGAGTAAACAGGCTGAGTGGTTTATATAGGATAGACTGGGGCTGCACCACCCTCTTGTGGGCGTAGGAACAATAATTCTATAACCTCATCCTCTGACATACTGCATTCCCAGCTTTCCAAATGCATATTAGACACAACATGGAAAAAAAAAAAAAAAAAAAAAAACAGGTTCCTGCATGAATAGCTTCTAAGTATTCTGTTTAAAGCGGTGGTTCACCCTAATTTTACACTTTCTGTCAATGCAACTGCAAGGCATAGACAGTAACCAAACCATTTTTATTTTATTTATTGCTCCTTACCCCTTTTCAGCAGCCGTTTTTACGATGTCAATCATAATCCCCCGCGGGGAATGGGCGTGTAAGTACATGCTCCCCCGTCCTGTCAATCCAGTCCTGACACTCCCCAGGAGACGCGCTGTGCTCTAATCGCGCGAGATAGCTGATAGCAAAGGAGTCTGCCCAAACGGGGCGTGAGCTTGTTACGCCGGCCGTTGTTATGGCAACCGTGTAGTGTTGACTGCGACGCTCGCCGTCAACACTGCACATGCGCGGGAATCGAGCGGTGAATGCTGGGAGGCCAGCATTCACCGTATCCCGGAAGAAGACCCTGTCGGCTTCACAGTGCCCACAGGTAAAATGGAAACGTCCATCGGCTGATAATATAAAATATCCTTTGCTGCATTACAGCGATTACGCCGGCTAAAGGAGTGGGACACCCTGGTAGTGCGGTAGTACAGGTAAGCCCTGAAGATTAATGCAAAAAAAAAAAAAAATGATATCCCGCAGACCCCGCTTTAAGAGGTGCCCCATTGTAAAATGTAAAAACTATTCTGAGGCCCCGTACACACGACCAGTTTCCTCGGCAGAATTCAGCTTCCGACCGAGTTTCTGGCTGAATTCTGCCGAGAAACCCGGCCGTGTGTACACTTTCGGCCGAGGAAGCCGACGAGGACCTCGGCGAGGAAATAGAGAACATGTTCTCTATTTCCTCGTTGTTCTATGGGAGAACTCGGCCCGCCGAGGTCCTCGGCGGCTCCAGGACTGAACTGGCCGAGGAACTCGATGTGTTTGGCACGTCGAGTTCCTCGGCCGTGTGTACGGGGCCTAATACTTTTACATAATGCAGCAACATCAATACACCCAACATTAGAGGTGATTTATTCTTCCAAAGCAAATGCAAGTACTGACTAATATTCCAATGTTCCATCGTTTCTCCATCTCTTAACTAATGAGACCCCAAAGCTGATGAAGAGAGGGTCAAACAAGGATGATATGTAGGCATCTGACATCCTCCATATTAACTGATGATGCCATTGGTCGCTAGGTGTTTGGCAGCTAGAAGGTTGTAATGGTGTACAATGAAAACCTGTGGTTTTGTGTAACTAAAAGGCTGGTTTCACCTACCCACCAGCTTGTATAAAATTTTGGGGCAATTTTTAGGCATTTCGCCAAGGCACCCACAAAGAAACCTGGGCACCCTGGTTAAAAAAGGCCGTTCTAAGTCGTATCTTTTTTGGACAAATGATTAATTCAGTCAGGGCCATTAAATTATAAATATATACAATTATAAAAAGTGGAAGATTATAAAAAGTGGAAGAAAAATGGAAAGTGGGATGGGGTAGTGGCGCTGCCCTACTTATAAACTGTGTAAATAATATAATAAAGTAAACAGTGACCCTAAGGGGTGCGTGAATAAGTGAATAAGTATAATATTAATAAACCGTGGAAACCAACAGATGTAGACCTGCTGGGTAGTAAGTGTAATATCAGTGACCAGAAACTGGCATGTAAAGACTGAACTCAACCAAAGGTGATACACTATACGAATAAACCAAGCTGTGCTATCACTGATAGGCTATGCGCTAGCCTGTGTGTGTGTTTCCACTAAGTGGGTGCAATACGCTCATAGGACCCATAAACATATGGGAATTACAATATAATAAATGCAAACAATAACTCAATTAATATAGTACAGTGGGACAATCAATCTTCATAGATATTGAAGATATAAAAATGTAAAAAATAAAAATAAAACTTCCGGTTTCCAGCTGGTCGTTGGTGGAACGCACGCCGTTCCCAGGCTATTGCCGACACTTCCTGGTACACGCAGTGCGGCGCTAGGAGCTATGCTAGCTTATGTTAGCCGCTCCACCTGCAACTCTTGCTTTTAGCTTTTATCTTACATAGAGTGTTTTCCTTGCTCTATTGTTTTTTATTTCCCAGTATTTTTATTTTTTATTATTTTTTATATTTTATACACTGCGCATGCTATTGCTAGTGTTAATAAATTAGTGTTTGATCAAACCTACTACGCTATGCTAGTCTATTTGTTTTATCGGAGGACTGCGGACCAATAAACACTACCACCATTCTTGAACCCGGAATTCCACCAATAAGGAGGAAAGGAGACACCAAGGACAACAGAGGAACCGTGGGAGATCCTAGAACCGTAGGAGGCATACTTCTTGCACTGTACCCCTGCAGGGGTTAGTGCCTCTGGTGAGTGGGGACCCAAAAGGGGGAGCACCGTGATCACTGCGTGGAATTGTCACCAATGTTCAATTGAGCACTCACCTTTTTTAGGTGCACCTTTACAAGCACGGATCCCTTCAATTCTTGGATGGACTTTATCCCTTGCTAATTCATTTAATTATTATTTTTTATGAAGACTGTCTCTCATATTGCCTCACAGTTTTGGACTATTTGTATTTTTATTTTTATTTTTATTTTTATTTTTTACATTTTTATATCTTCAATATCTATGAAGATTGATTGTCCCACTGTACTATATTAATTGAGTTATTGTTTGCATTTATTATATTGTAATTCCCATATGTTTATGGGTCCTATGAGCGTATTGCACCCACTTAGTGGAAACACACACACAGGCTAGCGCATAGCCTATCAGTGATAGCACAGCTTGGTTTATTCGTATAGTGTATCACCTTTGGTTGAGTTCAGTCTTTACATGCCAGTTTCTGGTCACTGATATTACACTTACTACCCAGCAGGTCTACATCTGTTGGTTTCCACGGTTTATTAATATTATACTTATTCACTTATTCACGCACCCCTTAGGGTCACTGTTTACTTTATTATATTATTTACACAGTTTATAAGTAGGGCAGCGCCACTACCCCATCCCACTTTCCATTTTTCTTCTATCCTTTCCCCTCGGGGAATCGTTTTTGGGGGGCTGCAGCCTAACATTTTACTTTATATTTGTTATATTTCTACTTTATTGGCACTTATTGGCCTCACACTATAGTATTCTACACTTGTAATAGCCTTGGTGGGTCCTAAGCGCGGTTCATTTCCCTTTTTACATTATTTCCTACACCTTTGGTGTATGTCTACTGCTGCTATGGACCTTTTTGGCTATATGAATAGTAGAAACATAGACCTGGGGGGTATCTTCAGTCAAGATGGCACCACCAATAGACAGGATATGCAGGGGCTGGTCAAACAGCTAAGACATACTATGGAAAAACAACTCAGAGTATGGTGGGATGTTGCCACCTTAGAAACCTATATCAAGGAAAAGATGACCCCCAGGAGACTACGATGGGATGTTCATCCCAATGACAATATCAATGATGCAGAACTTATGAATGAGTGGTACCATTTTTTTAATACATGTGAAAATGAGCTCTTACATAAAATTGTTAAGAGGAGGAAATTTAAACTTAAGGCAATAGAACAAAGTATAAAAGAAATTCAAAATCTACTGCTACCATTTGCAAACCAGCAGGATTATAAAGATAAAACTAAAGAACTGCAGGATGTGATTAAAAAATACGATAGTGATATACAGACTAAAAAACAAAATAAATTCAAAAGAGACGCTCTAGATTATAAAAACGCGCAAGTCTACAAATGGCAAGCCTCCATGGAGGAACCTAGTGAAAATCTTGATGACACACTCTTGGATGAAAATGAACTAAACCTGGTGAATAATCCAGAAGACAGCTCCTTGAGAGATATCACTGATTTAATAGTACCTGATAGACCCAGGGAATTCATACAGAATACTGGTCACATACCTAGGGGTCAACAGGTGAGGCCTGACATTAGAAGGGTCAGATACCATGATGATGAATATCAAAGGAGCCCTAACCCCCCTAGATGGAGGTCACAAAGCCGCAACAGAAACCCCCCTAGGTGGAGGTCACAGAGTCGCAATAGAAATTCCCCAGGAAGAAACCAGTACCCCTATGATCCCTACTACAACCAAGGAAGAGATACGAGGGACTATGGGGATTTTCACAGAGGTGGCCACAACACCCGTCCACCAGGAAGATGGAGGCCAAGGACAGGCTATGGAAACCCCGGATGGAGAGGGGGGAATGGCAACCGAGGGGCTACCCAGACACGACCGTCAGGAAGAGGAGAAAGCCAAAGAAATCAACCGTACCAAGGTCAGGGACCCTATCCCAACCCATGGAACAACAGATCCTACAATCAGGAATTGGAGCAAACCCAAAGAGAAAACGCACCAGAGGGTGCAGGGGAGGGCAGAAGAAAACGCCAAAGGCAACATTAGGGAAAGGTATATTTAACCTCAGCAATATCCAATTAACCCAAGACGAGCTACACATTTTAGATTTAGGCCTTAAATATGCCCCAGAAAAAACTCTAGATCAATTCGAGGTCTTCATCGACCTCCAGAAATTCCTTAGAAAACTTAACCTACAAAAATTCTTTCTGAATAACACAGAGGAGAGTGGTATGGAAGTTTCAGAGTACATTCAAACTAGCCTGAAGAATAACTCCACGTTTAATCCCAATACACCGGGCAACCAGTGTATAGGAGCGTTTAAAAAGATGGTGGAGGGGGATTTAAGGAAACTACAGAAAACATTTAAAAATAAAAATAAAAATGTGTGGAAAACTATCAAGGAAATTGGCAACAAAAATGAGGTTATTATCAGACCAGCTGACAAGGGGGGTGGATTGGTAATCCTAAATAAAGCAGATTATGAGGAAGAAATGGAGAACCTATTGAGGGTTGAAAACACCTATAAAAAACTCAAAGGCAACCCGAAAGCGCGATATATCAAAAAATTGATTAAATATGTCAAAAAGGGTGCCACCATGGGGATACTCAATAAGAAGGAGGCAGAGTATTTGGTGTCCAACTCCACTAAAACACCAGTGATCTACTACACTCCGAAGATCCATAAGAGACTGCTTAAACCCCCAGGTCGCCCCATTATAAGCGGGATAAACTCCATTTTTTCCCGTCTGGGGGAATATCTGGATACTTACCTACAACCGATTGTTAAAGAGGGGAGATCACATCTTCGGGACAGCCTGCAACTCATTAACGAATTGCAACATATTGATGAAGTACAAGATCTATTATTAGCCACTATAGATGTCAACTCACTGTACACCAGTATATCACAGAAAGATGGCATTATGGGGGTGGAAAAAGCGCTACATCAAAGCACAGGGCTAAAGCAACAACAGATTAATTTCATTGTAGAAGGACTTGAAATGGCCATGAAATGCAATTATTTCTGGTACAATAGAACCTACTATGTTCAAACCAGAGGCGTGGCGATGGGGGCACGTTATGCCCCCAGTGTTGCAAATTTATTAATGGACTGTTGGGAAGAGGAATACGTTTACAATAGAAACATTCCCCATATCAAACTATACCGTCGGTATATCGATGACGTCATCATCCTGTGGGATGGGACGGTCGACAGCTTCCAGGAATTCCTAGAGGAGCTGAATTCCAACAGATATGGCCTCACCTTCACGGGAAAATGCGACAGAGAATGTATAGATTTCCTTGATCTTCAGATCTTCAAAGACGGCTCAACATTACAGACCAGAACACATTTCAAATCAACGGACCGCAATGGATACATTCCATCAGCCAGCTGCCACCACCCTAGGTGGAAGTCAAACATACCTAAAGGACAAATGATGCGGCTCCGGAGAAATTGTAGTTCGATTGCAGATTACAAAATACAAGCCGACATAATCGTAGATAGATTCAAGGAAAAGGGGTATAAGGAGCAAAACCTGTTAAAATTGAAAGAAGAAGTTCTTAACATGGATAGGAACAACATGCTGGCACCTAAAACAAAGAACAAGCAGAATAAGCGAAATGTAGCATTCATCACAGGTTTTAACTCTCAATATAAGGATTTTGAGCACATAATCAAAAAATACTGGCCAATCCTACAAGAAGACCATGCTCTTACTAAAATATTGGGGAAAAAACCCAATTTTATCTACAGGCGTGCCCCTTCTCTTCGCCATCTCCTTGTGCATAACGTCATAGACCCACCAAAATCAGTCAATATATGCCCTGAACTTAAAGGTTTTTATAAATGCCAGAAATGCCTGCCCTGCAGAGTGAGCAAAAGCCAACCGAGACGAAAAATAAGTTTCAAATCAAGAACTGACTTTAAAGAATACAAGATCAAAGAACTCATCACCTGCAGCACCACCCATGTGACGTATATCGAATGTCCCTGCCACCTACAATATGTGGGAAGAACCACCAGACCTCTTAAAGTGAGAATTCGTGAGCATATAAATAGGATCAAAACAGGATATGACAAACATTACCTCTCACGCCACTTTAAAGAGGTCCACCACAAAGACCCTAGTGGCTTGATTTTTTACGGTATAGATCTTGTAAAAGACAACTGGAGAGGTGGCAATAAAACCACCGCCATCTCCCAGAACGAAACCAGTTGGATCTACCGTCTGGGAACATTGGCGCCTTATGGGTTAAATAAGGACATAGATTTAAACTGTTTCTTGGCAAACCCCTGAATTTGACCATTTAAAAACGTGACATATGTACCATCATATATCAATCTGACTAATTCTGAACACTATTCCTTTATTAGGCGAGATTTTCATCTTCCATCTATCTCGTCGCCTCCCATCCTTTGACATACCGTATGGGATTTCACCCACGCTGTACACCCCCACCCTTTTTGGGGTGATACAGAATTATATGTTAGCTGGGTCATGTATTATACCATCCGCTGATATTTTGTCCCCCTTATTTCAAACTTTATCTGACTGATGATCACTTAGCGGATATGGGGTGACTCACATTTACGTTTACTTCCATTATAAATGTTGCTAGTAGGTCATTTAGACCGTGTACCACAACTACACCTCTGCCCATCACCTAGAAGGTTTTTACTTCAATAAGAGAACAGTTCTCAATAAGATGATCTCTAGGTACTTACCCTTTCGAAGTAATTACCAAAATTAATAATATTCATATTGCCTAGTAGGGATCACTAGCAAGATCTCTTTGGGAGCCTTTTCATATATTGCTAGCTAACATACACCTTTGTTTGCTAACTAATTATCAACTATTATTTATCATCTACCTTACCATTGGATTGCCATGAGACTATGGTGGCTTTAATATACATCTTTTATATACACTTTTTCATCTTTAAATGTAGCCACCCACGACCGAGGGGATATTTCGCTCTCCAACAACTAGCCTATGATAGCTAGCCCCTGGTTAATGTACTTGACCCTATCCCCCTAGAACAAAATATCTGTTTGTACCTTATACCTTATATCCCCCCTATTCAACTTTTATACAATTTCCTTTATTTAGTCTGTATATCTATACTTGCCCATGATTGTCCATACAGGGCTTATTTTAGCAGAGCAGGTTGCCTATTGTTATACCGTGATAATAGTAATGCTTATCGATCTGCGCCTATATTGCTGACATCTCATTCACACTATTGGCCTCACTTGGGACGCCGAGGCATAAATATGCAAATAGAACAACCCAAGGGCTCACCCCCTTCATATATGATTCGATGGGAAACGAATTTAAATAAACACGATTGGCTACCGCCGCTGGTGGGAGGCGTTTGCATAATGAAGTCAGCTATATAGGCAACCCTCTGCTGTATGCGTGCACCCGCTTCTGAAGACGTATCTGAACGAAACGTACGTAAAGCGGATACACGCACACACGCACGCACTTCCGGTTTCCAGCTGGTCGTTGGTGGAACGCACGCCGTTCCCAGGCTATTGCCGACACTTCCTGGTACACGCAGTGCGGCGCTAGGAGCTATGCTAGCTTATGTTAGCCGCTCCACCTGCAACTCTTGCTTTTAGCTTTTATCTTACATAGAGTGTTTTCCTTGCTCTATTGTTTTTTATTTCCCAGTATTTTTATTTTTTATTATTTTTTATATTTTATACACTGCGCATGCTATTGCTAGTGTTAATAAATTAGCGTTTGATCAAACCTACTACGCTATGCTAGTCTATTTGTTTTATCGGAGGACTGCGGACCAATAAACACTACCACCATTCTTGAACCCGGAATTCCACCAATAAGGAGGAAAGGAGACACCAAGGACAACAGAGGAACCGTGGGAGATCCTAGAACCGTAGGAGGCATACTTCTTGCACTGTACCCCTGCAGGGGTTAGTGCCTCTGGTGAGTGGGGACCCAAAAGGGGGAGCACCGTGATCACTGCGTGGAATTGTCACCAATGTTCAATTGAGCACTCACCTTTTTTAGGTGCACCTTTACAAGCACGGATCCCTTCAATTCTTGGATGGACTTTATCCCTTGCTAATTCATTTAATTATTATTTTTTATGAAGACTGTCTCTCATATTGCCTCACAGTTTTGGACTATTTGTATTTTTATTTCTATTTTTATTTTTATTTTTATTTATTTTTTACATTTTTATATCTTCAATATCTATGAAGATTGATTGTCCCACTGTACTATATTAATTGAGTTATTGTTTGCATTTATTATATTGTAATTCCCATATGTTTATGGGTCCTATGAGCGTATTGCACCCACTTAGTGGAAACACACACACAGGCTAGCGCATAGCCTATCAGTGATAGCACAGCTTGGTTTATTCGTATAGTGTATCACCTTTGGTTGAGTTCAGTCTTTACATGCCAGTTTCTGGTCACTGATATTACACTTACTACCCAGCAGGTCTACATCTGTTGGTTTCCACGGTTTATTAATATTATACTTATTCACTTATTCACGCACCCCTTAGGGTCACTGTTTACTTTATTATATTATTTACACAGTTTATAAGTAGGGCAGCGCCACTACCCCATCCCACTTTCCATTTTTCTTCTATCCTTTCCCCTCGGGGAATCGTTTTTGGGGGGCTGCAGCCTAACATTTTACTTTATATTTGTTATATTTCTACTTTATTGGCACTTATTGGCCTCACACTATAGTATTCTACACTTGTAATAGCCTTGGTGGGTCCTAAGCGCGGTTCATTTCCCTTTTTATAAAAAGTGGAAGATCGCTTCCCAAGAGGGCAGGTAAACTATCTATTGAAGGATGGTCAGGGGGAGTTCAAACTACTGGTTGTAGCTTTGAACAGAACCAGTCATGTTTGGACAATGCAGACATTTTATATGCAGGGTTTTATTAATATTATCTTACTATGTTTCATTAATATGCTGTATACATTGCACACATATGCCACAGTCTTTGCACCCACAAAATATGATTTACCGTATTTTTCAATTCCTAAAACTCACCCCCCCCCCCAAAAAAAATGGGGGGGCTGTCTCTGTGTCTTGTTACAATACCGGGCTGGCAGCAGCATGGCCGTCTCCTGCAAGTGCCAGGCCATCTCAAACTGGGCCTGTCACTCACAGAAGACTGAAGACCGAGTGGCCCAATGGAATACAGCAACTCGGGCGGCTCTGTTTTCTGAGTGACAGGTGGATGCATAAGGAATGTCAGTTGTACGAGGTGGAGGTGGCACAGATCAGGCTGCATTTCATGGTACAGATCAGGCTGCATTTCATGGTACAGATCAGGCTGCATTTCATGGCACAGGTAAGGCTGCATTTCATGGCACAGGTAAGGCTGCATTTCATGGTACAGATCGGGCTGCATTTCATGGTACAGATCGGGCTGCATTTCATGGTACAGGTCAGGCTGCATTTTATTGGCACAGGTCAGGCTGCATTTCATGGTACAGGTCAGGCTGTATTTCATGGTACAGATCAGGCTGTATTTCATGGTACAGATCAGGCTGTATTTCATGGTACAGATCAGGCTGTATGTCATTGCACAGGTAAGGCTGCATTTCATGGTACAGATCAGGCTGCATTTCATGGCACAGGTAAGGCTGCATTTCATGGCACAGGTAAGGCTGCATTTCATGGCACAGGTCAGGCTGCATTTCATGGCACAGGTCAGGCTGCATTTCATGGCACAGGTCAGGCTGCATTTCATGGCACAGGTCAGGCTGCATTTCATGGCACAGGTCAGGCTGCATTTCATGGCACAGGTCAGGCTGCATTTCATGGCACAGGTCAGGCTGCATTTCATGGCACAGGTAAGGCTGCATTTCATGGCACAGGTAAGGCTGCATTTCATGGCACAGGTAAGGCTGCATTTCATGGTACAGATCAGGCTGCATTTCATGGTAAAGATCAGGCTGCATTTCTTGGTACAGGTCAGGCTGCATTTTATTGGCACAGGTCAGGCTGCATTTCATGGCACAGATCAGGCTGTATGTCATGGCACAGGTAAGGCTGTATGTCATGGCACAGGTCAGGCTGCATTTCATGGCACAGGTAAGGCTGCATTTAATTGGCATTGATCAGGCTGAATTTCATGGTACAGGTCGGGCTGCATTTTATTGTCACAGGTCAGGCTGCATTTAATTGGCATTGATCAGGCTGCATTTCATGGACACTGGTAAATATATTAGTACACCATTTGGTTCAGAATATTTGTTTTCTTGTTTTCCACCTCTAAATCCTAGGTGCGTCTTATGATCAGGAAAATGGAGCGAAAAATACGATAATTACTGTGCCATAAGAAAGAGTCTTAAAGCGGAGTTCCAGCCTTTTTTTTATGTTTATTAAAAGTCAGCAGCTACAAAAAGTCTAGCTGCTGGATTTTAATAAACATACACTTACCTGTTCCACGGTCCAGTGCCGCGCCGCCCTGGAGCTTCGCTCCTCTCACCCCCTTCTTCACGACTGGGCACTCACTGCGAATGCGCGGATGGCGCAGCGCTCCCTGAGTGGACAGGCGATCGCCTGGGACATGTCACGTGTCCCAGGCGATCGCCTACAGGGAGGGGCCGCCGTAGGCGAAATGACGTATCGCCTAAGCGGTCCCTAGGCGGAAGGAGGAAGTGGGACATGTAAAAAATGACATGCCAAATGTGGCATGTAAGGGGGCAAGGAGTGGATTAAGCGGAAGTTCCACTTTTGGGTGGAACTCTGCTTTAAAGATACACAAAAATCTCAGGGAAAAAAAATAGTCCTCTTTTTGTCTCTGAATTTAAAGGCTTTGTCCTTCTCAGAGAATGTATATCAGTGAAATAAAACAAGGTCTTTCTGTATACATCCTGTTTGATTTGGCAGGAGAAAATAAGGCTTTCCATTCGCCTGATGTCATGCCCTCTGTGTAACCGTAGTGAGAGTGATTTAGGTTTAGGTTTTTTTTCATTTCAAGAGAATGCAAGATTTAGCTGCAAGTGGGCGAGAATCGATGTTATACCATCTGAAAATTAACCACTTCAATACCGGGCCTACGCCCCCTCTGACGTCACGTGACGTCAGAGGAAAGCATGGTCACCCGTTTATGTGAGCGGTGGCTCTGCCCTTGGCTATATAACAGCTGTCATCGCGAACAAGCGTCAGTCGGGGGGAGCCTCCCATGGAGGCGGAGTTGCTACTTTTTTCGGTCCGTCAGGCGCTGTCATCAAAGATGAATTAACATTGTGGGACATTTTTATTTTTTAATAAAGGACTTGTCCCAAAGTGTCTCCTGTAATTTTTACAATTTTTTACACTTTTTTGGTGAATTGGTAGGGGTACAATGTACCTGATACCATTCACATAGGGGGGCCAGGATCTGGGGGTCCCCTTGTTAAAGGGGGCTTCCAGATTCCGATAAGCCTTCCTGTCCGCAGACCCCCACAACCACCAGGCAAGAGTTGTGGGGACGAGGTCCTTGCCCCCATCAACATGGGGACAAGATGTTTTGGGGGGACCCCAAAACATCCTCCCCATGTTGAGGGTATTTGGCCTGCTACGGTTCAGGGGGGGCGCTCTCGTCCCCCCTCTTTTCCCGCGGCCTGCCTGGTTGCACACTCAGATAAGGGTCTAGTATGGATTTTGGGGAGGACCCCTACGCATTTTTTTTTATTTATTTTGACAAAGGGTTCCCCTTAAAATTCATACCAGACCTGAAGGGTCTGGTACGGATTTCGGAGGAACCCTACGCCATTTTAAAAAAATTGGTGCAGGGTTCCCCTTAATATCCATAACAGACCTGAAGGGTCTGGTATAGATTTTGGGGGGAACCCACATGCAATTAAAGCTATTAAAAAAAAAAGATTGGTGCAGGGTTCCCCTTAATATTCATGCCAGACCCAAAGGGCCTAGTAATGGCCTGGGGGAGACCAATGCTGTTTTTTTCCATTAATATTTTCTATATTGCCGGGATCTGACAATACATTACAGCCGCTGTCAGTTTTAAATTACTTTTTTTCCTTTTTGAAAGGTAATTTTACTGTGGTATTGTTCTAAACACAGGAAAAAATTGCGACTTTACAGGCATACTATAGATACCCCCCAGGCACGATATTTAAAGGAATATTTTTTTTTATGGTTTCACTTTAAGCATTATTAAAATCACTGCTCCTGAAAAATAAAACAGTAGTTTTTGATTTTTATTTTTTGCATTGATACATGTCCCCTGGGGCTGGACCCAGGTCCCCATGCCGTTTTTTCAATGATTTTTATCTATATTGCCGGGACCCGACAATACATTACAGCCGCGGTCAGTTTTAAATTACTTTTATGCATTGATCCATGTCCTCTGGGGTAAGACCCGGGTCCCCATACACTTTTTATGGCAATAACTTGCATATAAGCCTTTAAAATAATCACTTTTGTTTTTTCATGTTCGTGTCCTATAGACTTTAGGGTTTCCTGCGGCTTTTAGAATTTCCCGCGAACACCGCATAATGTTCACTGTTCGGCAAACAGGGGAACACCCAATGTTCGGGTCGAACTTATGTTCAACTCAAACATCAGGCTCATCCCTACATTCAATGTACAAACAGGTATTATCAGAAAAGGGCCTGGTGGAATTGTGCACATACAGTATACTCAGGTATATATAGTTATTTATAGCAGTACCTCCAGATGAATGTCGCATTGCAGGGGCTCCTGAGGATGATGCAGAGTTTGTCATTGTGTCAGAGACTTTAAGACAAGATGTGTGGTGATGAGGAGACCCTCCAACCATTACCTAACCAACCAGGAATGCAGTCCTAGTTATCGGGCACTGTGCAATAGTGGAATAGTAATAGGACAGGGATACTCCTTTTGTCACAAAGATAAAGCAATACTATCACAAAGCTATGGGCAGCTGCAGATAAACAACTAGAACATAGAAATACTTGCATCATTTCTTCTGATCTGGTGATAGTAGCATGGACATGCTATGTGGCTGAAACCTCTCTCTCTCTCCACTTCCTCCTCCCGGGATCTTTTCCTAACAAACCCGGAGTCAGGAAGTGACATGCATAAATATACATTACAATGTGATCGTAGCAGCTGCCAGTAGAGGGCAGTGGATTCATAGCTTCTATTTCCTGTGCCCAGGGCTCAAAATAGTTTTGCCTTTAGTTATACTTTAAAGCAGAACTTCAGTAATTTCCATCTATTAAATCTTCTGCTCTTGTTGTTTTAACTTTGGATAGTAAAACATTTTTTTTCTGCCAGTAAATACCTCATACAGCACACTTCCTGTTTCTTGTCTGGTAAAAAGCCTAGTCTTATTACATCATGCACAGCTATCTCTCTCACTTTTGTGAGATTTTGCTAGGAAGGGAGGGGGGGGGGTGAGTCATAGGAGGGCAAATCAGAGCTGGAGGTGTGCCTCTGTGTGTCTGTGTAAATCCAGGAAGTGAACAGCCAGCAGGTTCAGCTGCCCACAGTTAAAGGGGTTGTAAAAGTAAATTGTTTATTTTCTAAATAGGTTACTTTAAGCCAGCGCATTGTTGGTTCACTTACATTTTCCTCCAATTTCACTTCTAAATGTTTTTCTCTTTGTTTTTTTGTCTGAATTTCTCACTTCCTGTTCCTCCTCAGTAAGGTGTTCAGTAAGCTGTTCTAAATGACTTTCCACCGCTCGGATGATGGGGACACGCTTACTGAGAAGAAACAGGAAGTGAGAAATTCAGACAAAGAAAAAAAACATTTAGAATTGAAATCGAAAAAGGAAAAGGTAAGTGAACCAACAATGCACTAGCTTAAAGGAACCTATTTAGAAAATAAAAGATGAACCTTTACAACCCCTTTAAAATGGATGCAGTCAGACTCAGTGGAGGGAGATTTCTGCAGCATATTTGGCAAATACAGAATCACAGTACAGTTAAACCTTGGATTACGAGCATAATCCGTTCCAGGAGTATGCTCGTAATCCAAAGTACTCTCATATCAAAGCGAGTTTTCCCATTGAAGTCAATGGAAACTAAAATAATTCCTTCCGCATTGACTTCAATGGGATGCAATACCGAATGCGGCCAGAGGTGGGGGCGCCAGAGAGCGCCGAAACCGGCCGAAAAGGCCCGAGGACACTTCGGCTTGTTTCCTTGCTCGCAAATCAAAGCGCTCTCAAACCAGGTTACTCTTAAACCGAGGTTCCACTGTATATATAAAATATGCAAAGTGGTTGGAGGGAATCTTCAGAATGGCAAAGATGTTTTTATTACAAATGATATGAGCAGACTGCATTTAACGTCATGCTGAACTAGATACACAGGTGCAGTGTTATTTTCAACAGTTCGGATTGTACTTTATTTAGCATCATTTATACACTGTGCCCACTGAGAAGAAAACATATACTCGAAAATGAATAAAATAACATACAAGACAGTATAATACATAGATACATGCGCAAGATCAATCTACAAAAATCAATGTACCTGTTCAGAAGAAAAAAAAAATAATCAAAAGTATCCGAGGCAAGCGGTAGTGTTTTTTTACATAAAGTTGTGCAGACAGTATGTAACAAAAGCCTTAACTCTTTTTATATTCCCTTCAAAAATCCAGCCGCATGTAATTTGCTAGACACAGAAAATACAGGTTACTTTACATTCTCAGAACTAATAAAAATATATTCTGAAATGCACAACTTTAACACCAGGTCAAAAAAAAAGGTTTCAGCAAGGTGACCGTCACCATAAATATTATTCACAAAAATATAATTTTATACCCACAGGACCTCAGCCCTCACTTTCCATAAAAAAACATCTACTGCCTCAATGAATATGTGAACCCTCGCCTTGTAAAACAACCCATTCAGTTTAAAATATAAATAAAAGGAAACATTTTGTGTATACATATAAAAACATTATGGGCCAGATTCTCAGTCGAGATACGATGGCGTATCTCCAGATACGCCGTCGTATCTCTGCATTGCGCCATCGTATCTATGCGCCTGATTCTTAGAATCAGTTACGCATAGATATCAGTTAGATCCGACAGGCGTAAGTCTCTTACGCCGTCGGATCGTAACTGCATATTTACGCTGGCCGCTAAGTGGCGCTTCCGTCGAATTCCGCGTTGAGTATGCAAATTAGCTAGATACGCGAATTCCCGAACGTACGCCCGGTCGACGCAGTAAAGTTCTGCCGTTTACGTTAGGCTTTTCCCAGCGTATAGTTACCCCTGCTATATGGTGGTGTAAGTGCCGCGTAACAATGTTAAGTATGGCCGTCGTTCCCGAGCCGAAATTTGAAAAAGCGTCGTTTGCGCAAGTCGTCCGTGAATGGGGCTGGACGTCATTTACGTTCACGTCAAAACCAATGTAGTCCTTGCAGGCCTACTTTGGTGCAATGCACACTGGGAAATTCCATGGACGGCGCATGCGCCATTCGGGAAAAACGTCAATCACGTTGGGTCACACAACATTTACATAAAACACGCCCCCCTGATCCAAATTTGAATTAGGCGCGCTTACGCCGGACGATTTACGCTACGCCGCCGCAACTTACAGAGCAAGTACTTTGAGAATACAGCACTTGCCCGTCTAAGTTTGCGGAGGCGTAACGTAAATCAGATACGTTACGCCCGCACAAAGATACGCAATCGGACGTGAATCTGGCCCTATAATTATATTTTCCCTTTTTTTATAAGTGATCACATTCCTTCCTGCGGGAGGAGAAATAGCAGTACACTGATCTTCCCAGGGAATGGCTGTGCCAGAGCGTGTCAGCTCAAGCCTGATCATTGTAAGAGAGCAGGCTGAGTTCTCAGCAGAGCTAGAGAATTAAAGTGTTACTAAACCCAGGACCCTGCATTCACTATATCTGGTCTCCCACAGTACACAGAACGTGGAAATGTAATTATTTTAGTAAATATAGACTGCTGAATACCTTTTCTCGTCAGCAGTATATAGCAGTCTTGTGACTTCTATGTGTGTGGTAAAGCTTGTAGGAGGAGTTTTCAGTCTTCACTGATTGTCCCATCAGGATCCAGATCACATGCATTCTCCCAAGAAAAAAAAAGCTCTCTGGCAATACACACCAAACTGAGCATGTGCAGACTGACTCCATAGGCTCTGTTCTATCAGGAAATAGACTGGAGTCAGTGGAAGAAGAGGAGGATCAGAGAAGACAGGATCAAACAGCCTCTACACACAATGCAGAGGATTAACCCCTTAGGCTCCACAGTGAGTCTAATGCTTCGTACACGCGGTCGGACTTTCCAAGAAAAAAAGTCAGACAGGCTTTTTTTGTCGGAAGTCCGATGGACCTAAGATAGAGAACCTCTTCTCTTTCTTTCCGTCAGACTTCCGACGGACTCGCGGCAGACTTTTGCACGGTCACGTGTGCACGAGGCATAACAAGCATCCTTTACTGAAAATACAGACTGCTTTTACTGTTGTGGGTTTAGTAGCACTTTAACTACTGTGTGTTCTGCTTAGTGTGGTCAGTTTTTATTAGGAGAGCAGGTAGAATTAGATCATCTGTCAGGTTTTTTTTTAGTATTGCTGTCTGTAAACCCGTAGATTTCCCCTATTTTTACTGAAAAAAGGAAGTAAATGGAAAACTCACTAGGGGACACTGAGAACAAAAAACTCCCCAAAAATATAGGTTTTAGGTAAAGTTGATCCGGGGAAAATCCGATTGCCTCTCGGGGAATCAGGAAGGAATTTTTTCCCCTGTTGTAGCAAATTGGATCATGCTCTGCTGGGGTTTTTCACCTTCCTCTGGATCAACTGTGAGTGTAGATTAGGTATATGGGATTGTATGATATTATTATTACATTTTTTTTTTTTTATGGTTGAACTAGATGGACTTTTTTCAACCTAACTAACTATGTAACTATGTACTATAAAACGGAAAATTGTATCATATTTACTGTAATTTTCATTTCCTGGTGCCAATCCATGGCAGCATACACCCCCACGCTCAGTATTTTATATCATGGAGAATGTTGGGGGAGGGCCTATGCCTTTAATTTATGCTATTCACTAGTCCAGAAAGAGAAGTCAAGGCGGAGCTCTACCACATGTATGCTGCCATGGAGGCACCAGGGAAGTGCATTTACTACTGTAGTATCCTGGTTGTAGAGATGTCCTCTCACTTGTTACTAGGACAGGAAGTGAGGAGAAAGGTCCCCACCAGGGCAACAGAAATAAATCAACGAATTTCAAACTTTTCTCCACCCTTTCCAAAAGGAACCAATATCCGGCTAGAGTTCCACATACCATAAAAAAGAATGGCTAGGAGGCAGAGCCCTATCAGCTTATTATTAATTATCATATCTATCTACCAAAACGGAGACAAGGCCTATGGTTTCCTATAGATTTCGTTAAAAAGCTCTTGGTGGCTCCATACTCGGCCAAAAATGCCGGCACATTGTCAGACATCATACAAAAGTAAACATAATTGTTTCATCGAGGTAATCTCTAGGAAGGTGTTTTAGAACCAGCTTCTTATTATTGTCGTCTGCATCTGCACTGAAACCAAGGTAAAAATTTTGTTTGAGCGACGATTCAAAACGAAACGAGTTTGGGTGCTCTTGGCGAAATACTTTTTGATAGAAGATAATGTCACTCTGCACCCCCGATATATCCCGAGGAAGCTCACATTGCTGAAATAAATGAAAGAAAAGGGGTTTAATGCATGAGCAAAAAAATACTCTGAATGAATCAGGATGTCCTTTAGGATATTATATATATATTTGTACATATATTTGTGTTGCTAATGAGTTAAAGTGGATGTCGCAGCAGATGAACAGCTGTGATTCAGGCGCCTGCGCAATGAACACGACATTGTGCCACACGCTGCCGCACCCTCCCGATACCTGTGCAACTCTGCAAGGGACAGGTGTATTACTATTATATTGTGTAAGGGGAGGATGGCTAAAGAACCGCAAACCCACCCATCAACATTGCAAAACCCGCCCTTCAGTTGTTTAAACACGCCCCGCAAACACGTGTAGTTTATTGATAAAACCACCCATACTGCTGTCATGTGCCAAGCATGGACGGAGGTTGAAAACCCCACAGGCATGGTACACGGCCCCCTTCTCTGTCAGCAACCCACCCCTGTCAGCTGCCCCTCTCTGTCAGCCCACCCTTCTCTATAAGGTACCCCTCTGTAAGCCCGCCCTTCTCTGTAAGCCACTCCCCTCTGTCAGCAACCCACCTCCATGTCAACCCCCCTCTTTGCCTCTTTGTCAGCAACCCCCCTGTCAGCCCCCCCTCTCTGTCAGCAACCCATGTCAGCCCCCCTCTGTCAGCAACCCCCCTTCCTCTGTCAACCCGCCACTCTCTGTAAGCCACCCCTCCCCTCTGTCGCCTACCCCCCTCTGTCGCCTACCCCCTCCTCTGTCAGCAACCCCAAAACAGCATGCAAACCCCTCCTTTCTTCCCCCGCTCCAGCAGGGCTAATGTCCTGCAGCCAGGTCACACTGCACTGTCTGTCTGTGCACTCTCTCTCTCCCACCCAGCTGCTGGCACCGATGCAACCAGAGACAGTGAATGGAGGGCCACTGGACTGATGTCCTAGCAACCAGTGATGCTTTTGCAGGAGAAAGCGTGGTATTACAGACCCTGCCCCCTAACAGGTCAACACACATCTTTGCAGTGGCTCCTGGAAGGTAAGTTTTTTTTTTGTCTTGCTGTAATGGAGGTCTTTATTGGGGGGGCACAGGCACTGTCTGATATTTAATCTGTTATTTTCTTCTCTCTTTGTGGGGTACCTGTGGATTGCTTTGAATTTTTTGGGCTTTTTTTTGTAATTAAAAGGTGCTTGAAAGGGTTGTAGAATGCACAGCGCCACTTTGTGAACAGTTTGTATGGGGTTGGGTTCAGTAGAGCTGATTCAGGTCTTTGGATGGAGGTAGAACGCTGCTGACACCATACATCTGCTCTACTGTCACAGTCCACTGCTCTACTGACACCTTCCACTGCCCCACTGACACCGTTCACTGCCCTACTGACACCGTCCTCTTTTTACTCCTATATACATGTATAGAGCTATGATAGGTCCTCCTTTATACCGGAGTTTCTTACTCTCCCACTCCCCTTGTTCTTCGAGTAGCCTATTAGAGGCCTATATATCAGTCATCCCTAAGGATAACAAGGACCCCCCTGACGTAACTACTTACCGTCTCATTTCCCTTTTGAATGTGGATGTCAAGCTGTTCGCCAAGATCTTGGCCACCCTTTTGTCATACCACATTCCCGCCTGGATTGGGCTGGACCAGGTTGGTTTTGTCCCTGGACGGGAAGCCAGGGACAACACTACCAAGGCCCTCAACTAACATCATTGGCTTATGTCAACTAATAGGGAGAGCTGCTTTCTGGCCATGGATGCAGAGAAGGCGTTTGACAGGGTGGCCTGGGACTATATGAATGTGGTTCTGGTGGCCCTGGGCCTAGGAAGCTGCATGCGGGCCTTCATTGGAGCACTCTATGCCGGGCCCGGAGCCAGGTGCCGTGTCAACGACCACCTGTCGGACGCCTTCCCCATCCACAATGGGACCAGACAGAGTTGTCCCCCTTGTTATATATTCTTACCTTGGAACCCCTCCTTCGTAACATCCGCGCGAATCCGAACATAAGAGGCATAGAGGTACATCATAGGGAATAGAAGATCTATTTAAAATCTTACGCGTTGAATGTCTCTTTGCCCCCTAAACTAGTTCGGCTCTGTCAGGCAAATTTTCCTTTCTGCTGGAAAACGGACACCATTACTTACTTAGGTATTCAACTTCCTAGTAAACTTAAAGATTTGTATGAAAAAAACTTCTTGTCGGAACTGAAACTTATACAGCAAGATCCCCAGAGGTGGGACGCCCCTACCATCTCTTGGTTTGGTCGGGCCTCAATATTAAAAATGACTGTACTACCCCGCTTATTGTATAAACTGCTTGCCACCCACCTTTTTTTACAGCTTACAGGCGAATGTGCAGAACTTTTATCTGGGGGGATAAGGTGGCGCTTGTAGGATGGACAAAGTTAGTACTCCCAAAGTCGGGGGTGGAATTGGACTCCCGGACCTGCAGAGGTATTACTGGGCGGTTCACCTAACCAGGGTGGTAGACTGGAGACTTCATGCCAACTATAAGGGTTGGGTGTTGCTGGAAAAACTGATCTCTGGTAATGAGCTCCATCTCCTACCCTGGTTCTCAAAGAAACACATTCTGACTGGCATCTATTCTCACCCTCTGGTCGGAGCAACCCTGCATGCCTTTGATAGGGTGTGCAAAGTACACTCGCTTTCGAATACATACTGTGCAATCACGCCTGTCAGGGGTAACCTGGACTTTCCCCCTGGTATGGAAGGGGTCTTCCTAGCAGCAGAATGGCCTTACGCAGACATGCAGGCCAAGCATTTTTTCCCAGAGGAAGGTTTCCCTGCCAGGGTGAACTTTCATCCTTGTCCAAAACAAAGTCTTTCCCCTTTTGGGCCTATTTCCAATTGAAGCATTTCCTGGACAGTCCTGCGAATATAGAGAGCTTTCCGAAATCCCCCACTGTGTTGGAATCGCTGTGATTCAGTCCCCCCCCCCCCCCCAGAGTCACCTAATCTTAGGGCTTCATGCCACAATGTTTGGGGAGCCTTATGCTTCACTGAGATCGGAGCATGCCTATTGGGAGGCTGAACTGGATACAGCGATTGATGATGCTGCCTGGGATCGGGGGCATTTGTACATCCACAAGGGCTCCCTGAACGTCCATACTCAGGAGAACGTCTACAAAATCAAAACGAGGTGGTACAGAACACCGGAGATACTCCACAAATTCATCCCGGCGGTGTTGGACCAATGCTGGAGATGTGAGCAGGATCTGGGCACGCTCCTCCACATCTGGCGGGCGTGCCCATTGATTCAGCCATACTGGCGCTAGGTGCATGAAGAGGTGACTGAGATATCCTCGCTTGCTTTGGAGTTCTCACTAGCGCAGTGCCTACTCCATCTCTCAAAAATTCCCCGTAAGAAATACTACAGATCACTAGCTATGCATATGGTCAATGCTGCCAGGCTCTGCCTACCAGTCCACTGGAGGTCCAAGTCGCCCCCTTCCACCAAAGAATGGGTTTTGCGGGTTAACAAGATAGCAACAATGGAGGAGTTGATTTGTACCGCCCAAGACAGAATAGAGCATTTTTCGGTAACATGGGCACCTTGGCTAGAATACCGAAACTCGCATCGGTTTCAAGACCTTTTCTGAGACAATCCTTGAAAGGCGTACTAGGGGTTACTAAACCTCTCACATCATTGGGGGTTTACTGGGGAGGGCAGTTGGTGGCGATTCCACCCCTTCCTCACATATTCCCCCTGCAGTGCCTCCCTCATCTTCTATTCTCCCCTCTCCCTCAGCCTGCTCTTTCTCTTACCCCTACTTTTCTCCCCCCCCCCCCCCCCCCCCCTTTTTTTTTTTTTTGTTTATTTTGTTTTGTTTTATGTTGCAAAATATGGGTGGTTGAGTCCCGACATAGTTGTCGGGCACTACTCTTACTCTTTGCATGTTCCTTAGTACTTACAAAAGCCGTATTGGGTATCTTGACTGGTAACCTCCCATCCTCACATCAGTCCAATGGCCTGTAGTACACTGCACTGTATCCTCCTTGATAGATGATTCCCTGCCACTTTTAGGTTCCTTATGTGACCCCTTTTTACTGATGAGGCTTGGAGGCAGTATATTTGGGCTCATTCTTTCATGAATATTGAACCTTATGCCTCTCCTTGTGTTGGAACCATGTACTCATACCTTTTGCTGTATGTTTTGTAGTACTATGTATACAATCTATGAAAAAAAATCTGGTCACCTTAGTTTAGGAGTGTTTAGGAGCGTTTTTGCTGGAAAAACAGCTCAAGAAACTCTACTAAAACTATTTTTTTTCTGCTCCTAGAAGCCTAAGCTCAAAAAATTCTAATAGCCTAAAGTAGTGTGCATGGCCACATATGAGTTGTTTTACTAAAGGCAAATAGACTGTGCACTGTGTAAAGAGCAGTTGTGCACTGCAATTGCAGTTGCTCCAGAGCTTAGTAAATGAGCAGAAGCTCTGCGGACTTTCATTATGCAATCATGTGCAAGCAAAAATGCTGTTTTTTTATTTTTTCCAAACACGTCATTGGGTATTGTTTGCAAAGTGAAGCTTTACCTCATTTACTAAGCTCGGGAGCAACTGCCCTTTCAGAGTACAACTGCACTTTTATTTGTCTTTAGTGAACACCATAGGATAACACTACTTAGCTTCTAGGAGCAGAAAAATGCTAATAACAGCTTCTGGGAGCTTAGAAAAACGCTAGTGTGCATGGAGCCTTAAGTTTGTTTTGTGGATCCTTGCGCACCACCAGAGTCCATTATTTATAGTATATGTTTCTACCCTCAATGAGCTTATAATGTAAGGTTCTTACCTTGCATGTATAAATAAATAAATACAGTATGGCCAATTTAGACATGAGCCTGTTAACCTACTAGTAGTAAACCAGGGTTCCTGGAGGAAATCCACACAACCACAGGACTAGAGGCATAGCTTGAAGCTTGTGGGCCCGGTGCAAAAGTTGACCTGGCCCCTGGGCTGTTCTCACCCTGTGCTCCTCTCCATTCAGGAAATGTCTCACAGCTTGTCCCCAGCCAATGAGAACAGAGGGGTGTGGACCGTGGAAGGCAAAGTGGAAGCCCGGTACTGGAGCGTGGCTGTGGGGCCCTTGGGCAGATTGACAGGGAGACTGCAGGGGCCCCCTGGAGCTAGGGGTGGGGTTGCGATTGTGACCCCTGCAACCCCTTATGCTACGCCCATGCACAGAACGAACATGCAAGCTCCATGAACAAAGTGTTCTAGTTGGGATTTCAACCAGGAACCCCAGTGACTGAAGGGTAGACATGCTAACCACCAATACACGGTGCTGGCCTTCATAAGGGCTTAAAGGGTCACTAAAGGAATTTTTTTTTCTAGCTAAATAGCTTCCTTTACCTTACTGCAGTCCTGGTTTCATGTCCTCGTTGTTAGTTTTTGCTCTGATGTTGCTGTAATTCCTCTCTGTTCTGGACACTTTCTGGTTGTCTGTTTCCTGATCACCACAGTACTGGGAGATTTCTCACTGTGGTGACTAATCAAGGAGGTGTGATTACTGTGTCTAAAACTCCTCAGCACCAATCCAGTTTTGTTTTGCAAAACCTTCACTGCCCTCGATTGGCTCTCTGGCTCTGTACATCAGAGAACCAGGAAACAACAGCAAAAACGAAACTAAACTGCAGGTACATTATATGATTGTTTTTTATCTATTTTTAATCATTTTTAAAAGGAATCAGTTAAGTATTATGTCTCTATACCCTGTAAACAGTAATTTCAGCAAAAAAAAAAAAAATTCCTTTAGTGACCCTTTAACCACTTAAGGACCACCCCATGTACATATACGTCCACAATATGGCACGTACAGGCACATGGGCGTATAGGTACGTCCTCGCCTATTAGCGGGTGGGGGGTCCGATCGGCACCCCCCCCGCTACATGCGGAGGTCGGGTCCGCTCGGGGAGCGATCCGGGACCACGGCGCGGCTATTTGTTTATAGCCGCTCCGTCGCGATCGCTCCCCGGAGCTGAAGAACGAGGAGAGCCGTGTGTAAACACGGCTTCCCCGTCCTTCACTATGGCGGCGCATCGATCGCGTCATTCCCTTTATAGGGAAGACACGATCGATGACGTCATTCCTACAGCCACACCCCCAAACAGTTGTAAACACATACTAGGTGCACCCTAACTCCTACAGCGCCACCTGTGGTTAACTCCCAAACTGCAACTGTCATTTTCACAATAAAGAATGCAATTTAAATGCATTTTTTGCTGTGAAAATGACAATGGTCCCAAAAATGTGTCAAAATTGTCCGAAGTGTCCGCCATAATGTCGCAGTCACGAAAAAAATTGCTGATCGCCGCCATTAGTAGTAAAAAAAAAATAAAAAATAAAAATGCAATAAAACTATCCCCTATTTTGTAAACACTATAAATTTTGCGCAAACCAATCGATAAACGCTTATTGCGATTTTTTTTACTAAAAATAGGTAGAAGAATACGTATCGGCCTAAACTGAGGAAAAAAAATGTTTTTATATATGTTTTTGGGGGATATTTATTACAGCAAAAAGTAAAAAATATTGCTTTTTTTTCAAAATTGTCGCTCTATTTTTGTTTATAGCGCAAAAACTAAAAACCGCAGATGTGATCAAATACCACCAAAAGAAAGCTCTATTTGTGGGGAAAAAAGGACGCCAATTTTGTTTGGGAGCCACGTCGCACGACCGCGCAATTGTCTGTTAAAGCGACGCAGTCCCGAACTGTAAAAACACCTTGGGTCTTTAGGCTGCATATTGGTCCGGGGCTTAAGTGGTTAATGTCCATGGAAGGGACAAGGGCTTCATGTGTACAGTATACGGAAAGGGACATCCAGTTGAAGCTTGTCAATGGCAAAAATTAGGACAGGTCTAGAGGTCCTTCAGTATAGGTCACCATCAAACTGAGAAATAAGATTCCAAGATTTATGAGCTCCCTATTGTTCAGATTGTGTTGGGCAGAGCCACTTCACTTGATTATCGGGTTAATTCATATAAAAATTGTTGTCAGTCATTTTGAGAAAAGTATCCAAAACTGTACATTATAAAAACATATTACATCTATATCTGATATCATATGAAATGTACTCTAGGAAGTGACAGGTGTCCTCTCTTAGTGGATAGATCTTTCCGGCGACATACTTACGTTAAAAGCAATAGAGGAATCACTGTTAACGCTCACAACGTAGTTTTTATTGTTCTCTTTGAAAGTGATGGCAACTGCCAGTCCTCTAGAATGCAAAGCAAGTTCTTTGTACTTTTTTAAGAAGAATATCGGTTGGCTACCTGAAAAAAGAAAATGATATTTATTTTATAATATAGCAATTATGAGCTTTTGATGAGGTGTGCCAGATTTGGATTTCACTTGCCACATTTTTTATCAATGGTTAGACAACTTCTGAATACTGAAATTTTAGTTTATCATCACACTCAAATATTTTCCAACCTCACAGCAACTAGACACTGATAGATCCCTCTTTTGTAAACAAAAGGAAGCAGGCCCCTTTAGTGTGTATGGCTCATGTTTGTACATTGACATTGTGAGATATTTGTGATAAGTTTCAGGTCAACTTGCTGAAACGCATTGGGCGGAGCTATATGCTGAAGTCACGCCATCACTTATGGTTTCAGAATCGGTGGCCATCTGAGTGGGTGCGCCGCTGTCTATGTTTTTACTACTTGCCATCAGGATGTTTTATTGTTTTAATGTGATTCTTATACATCAGTAATAAATGACTACACTATATCTGGCCTGTTTTGGTGTTTGGCTCCTGAGTGCTTCTTTTCCATCTAGCGGTTCCAAAACTCACCCCGTGGTGGGCTGCTGTTGCTACAGTCAAAGGACCTCAGGTGGATGGATAGATTGGATAGATGTCCATAGAGTGGAAGCTGAGATTGTTAAATCACAACGTGTGACTTGCTGTATTGGCAGCTAGTGAGTTGGTGCACGTGGTGTCCCCTTTTTTCGATGGTGGAATCAATACACTGGCATTTCTGGATTTAACCACTTAACAACCGCCGCATGACGATATACGTCGGCAGAATGGCACGGCTGGGCAGATCGACGTACCGGTACGTCCTTTACATCTACCCAGCCGTGGGTCGCGGGCCGAAGCTCCGGGACCGCAAGACCCGCGGACCCGACCGCCGATGGGGTCCCGCGATCGGTCCCCGGAACTGAAGAACGGGGAGAGCCGCGTGTAAACACGGCTTCCCCGTGCTGTGGCGGCTGCATCGATCGTGTCATCCCCTTTATAGGGATACACAATCGATGATGTCACACCTACAGCCACACCCCCCTACAGTTGTAAACACACATGAGGTCACACATAACCCCATCAGCGCCCCCGGTGGTTAACTCCCAAACTGCAACTGTCATTTTCACAATAAACAATGCAATTTAAATGCATTTTTTTGCTGTGAAAATGACAATGGTCCCAAAAATGTGTCAAAATTGTCCGAAGTGTCCGCCATAATGTCGCAGTCACGAAAAATATCGCTGATCGCCGCCATTAGTAGTAAAAAAATAATAATTAAAAAAAATGCAATAAAACTATCCCCTATTTTGTAAACGCTATAAATTTTGCGCAAACCAACCGATAAACGCTTATTGCGATTTTTTTTTTTTACCAAAAATATGTAGAAGAATACGTATCGGCCTAAACTGAGGAAAAAAATAGTTTTTTTTATATATTTTTGGGGGATATTTATTATAGAAAAAAGTAAAAAAATATTGAATTTTTTTCAAAACTGTCGCTCTATTTTTGCTTATAGCGCAAAAAATAAAAACCGCAGAGGTGATCAAATACCACCAAAAGAAAGCTCTATTTGTGGGGGAAAAAGGACATCAATTTTGTTTGGGAGCCACGTCGCACGACCGCGCAATTGTCTGTTAAAGTGACGCAGTGCCGAATCGCAAAACCTGGCCTGGGCCTTTAGCTGCCTAAAGGTCCGGGGCTTAAGTGGTTAAGGGACTTTTTAGTTCATTAATGATTTTTTTTGTGGGTGATTTATGCACATGATTTATAGTGGATGCTTTAATTTATTATTTACTTGATTATTACATTTTTTGTTGATATATTAAGACACTGTGCATTTTTTACTGTTATATTTAGTTTTTTTTGTATTGCTTACTTATTTCTAGCAGCCTTCTATTTCATAATATTCGATTAGTGCCTTTGAAACACTTTTCCCAGATACGCTAAAACTCTCATTAAAGGAATCCTACACTGACACAAACACAGTAGTGTAGAACAAGCATGCAGCTAGTAAAGTCAAAGGAAAAGCAGACAACTTTTTCAAATGGAAAGCACAGCAAAGGCAGCCATTTATTTTCCAGATAACAGTGATGACGGCAACGACAGTTACATATTTTTTCAGTACATGCTGTCTTTAGCTCTGTGTAATTAAGCAACTTTTTTCTACAATTTAGCCATGGTCCTTGATATACACATATACACATTATGCTTCTTCATGGCAAGACAACAGTCTCCTAATAAGCACCCCCACAATGGGACGGACTATCTTAGTTTACATGAATTACAACCAAAAAACATGTTAGAAATAAAGTAATGCTTACCATCAGTTTCTTCTTGAGATCCACAAGACTGAAAAGCTGCAAAGCATTTCTCCGGGTATGGAATTAATATTTCATTGAAGATATTTTTAAAATTGCAAGGAATACTTTCACTGGATCCACACTTAAAGGCATCCACTTCATCTGTAAACACCAAATAATTTACATCAATATCAATATCATTTAGATAAGATGACATATAAGTGCAGTGCATGAAAGTTCTTATCGGTAACTCGATAGAAATTCAGAGTAAAGAGTCCAAAGAGTGTAGATTCCAAAGTAAAAATGCTGTTAGGGATCCTCTACCGACAGCAATGTACACACTGACCCTTACCATCAGGGGCGAACCACTACATACTGCCGTCAAATACACATATTGCAACTGCCAATCGGCAAGAACACCTTGTATCAGCAATCTTTCACGACTCCACTTTAAATGGACTTCAAGACATGCAGGGTCAAGGAATAGGCAAATAAACACTTCATTGCATTGTATTCATGTATACCTTACACACGGCTCATGTGTAAGGTAAGGTCTACAGGATTGGATATATCAGTTTGTAAATGGATAGAAAATTGGCTGAAAGACAGAATTCAGAGAGTCGTGGTTAATGATTCTTACTCTGAATGGTCCAATGTTATCAGTGGTGTACCCCAAGGTTCAGTGCTGGGACCCTTACTTTTCAATATATTTATAAATGATATTGGGTCTGGGATCAAAAGTAACATTTCTGTCTTTGCAGATGACACCAAGCTATGCAGTGGAATAACGTCCTTGCAGGATGTCGCCAATTTACAAGCCGACCTCAATGCTCTGTCTAATTGGGCGACTGAGTGGCAGATGAGGTTTAATGTAGATAAATGTAAAGTTATGCACTTGGGGGCTAAGAATATGCATGCATCATACATACTAGGGGGAGTACAACTGGGGGGATCTGTAGTGGAGAAGGATCTGGGGGTTTTAGTTGATCATAATCTCAATAATGGCATGCAATGCCTAGCTGCGGTTTCCAAAGCGAGCAAAGTCCTTTCTTGTATTAAGAGAGGTATGGACTCCAGAGACAGAGATATAATTTTGCCCCTGTACAAATCATTAGTAAGACCTCATCTGGAATATGCAGTTCAGTTTTGGGCCCCAGTTCTCAAAAAGGATATCGGAGAACTGGAGAAAGTGCAGAGAAGGGCAACCAAACTGATAAGAGGCATGGAGGAGCTCAGCTATGAGGAAAGATTAGAAGAACTAAATCTATTCACTCTTGAGAAGAGGAGAATTAGGGGGGATATGATCAACATGTACAAATATATAAGAGGTCCATACAGTGTACTTGGTGTTGAGTTATTCACTTTACGGTCAACACTGAGGACAAGGGGGCACTCTTTACGTCTAGAGGAAAAGAGATTTCACCTCCAAATACGGAAAGGTTTTTTCACAGTAAGAGCTGTGAAAATGTGGAACAGACTCCCTCCAGAGGTGGTTCTGGCCAGCTCAGTAGATTGCTTTAAGAAAGGCCTGGATTCTTTCCTAAATGTACATAAAATAACTGAGTACTAAGATTTGTAGGTAAAGTTGATCCAGGGTAAATCTGATTGCCTCTCGGGGGATCAGGAGGGAATTTTTTCCCCTGCTGTAGCAAATTGGATCATGCTCTGCTGGGGTTTTTTGCCTTCCACTGGATCAACTGTGGGTATGGAGTTGGGTGTATGGGATTGTATTGTGTTTTTTATTTTGTTTGTTTATTTTTTTGTGGTTGAACTGGATGGACTTGTGTCTTTTTTCAACCTGACTAACTATGTAACTATGTAACTATGGCATCCAAGTGTATTAAAATCCAGCAAAAACACTCACCAAACTCAGGGACGCCCCTGATGACGCCTGTATGACAAAACACGTTGAGTGGATCTGGATCACGTGACATCGTCGCACATGAAGGTCAGCCATCTTGATGGTTGTCATTGTCAACATTCATTTGTAATACTAATTTACATGCAAGATTTTATCTGAGGTTTGGTGAGTGTTTTTGCTGGGTTTTAATAAATGTATTTGCCTATTCCTGAACCCTGCATGCCTTGAGGTCCATCTGAAGCGGAGTCCTTTACATCGTGAAAGATTTCTGATACCAGGTGTTCTTGCAGATTGGGAGTTGTAACAAGCATATTTAACCACTGTACGTAGTGATCCACCCCTGATGGTAAGGGTCAGTGTGTGCATTGCCGTCGGCGGAGGATCTCTCACAGCATTTTAGTATGGAGGCTGCAGTCTGATGCGGTGTCAGAATATTGGATTCCACTTTGGAGAGCTTATTCTCCTGATGCCTGTTTCACTCAGTGTTGATGATGGCAATGGAGTCCATGAAATTTGGTCAGCGTATTTAAACTCTTTATGGCAGGGGTCTCAATTGGTGGCCCTTTAGCTGTTGCAGAACTGCAATTCCCATAAGCCATTGCAAGGCTCACAGTTACCACTTTGACTCCCATAGGCAGAGGCGTGATGGGACTAGTAGTTTCGTAACAGCTGGAGGGCCGCCGGTTTGAGACCCCTGCTTTATGGTTTCCCATCATAACAATCAAGTTGAACACAAGAGGCTTTTTATTTAATGGATTTTTTTCTTTTTTTTGAAAATTAAGAACACCCTCTTCTTCACACACTGTTCATTTGTATATTTGCACTATATGCACTTAGCACATTGTGAATTCATGGACTGTGTGAAGTGAAGATTTATTATTCATTTTGCACAAGTCATTTTAAAATTCTAGTGCAGCACTTTTTTCCCTTTACAAATATTACACAAGGTTTGTCAGATTGTGGCGCTTGCTGTTGCCCACTCCAGTTGTTAGTAGCGCAGTATAATATTGAAACACTTTTTACTTGGTGGATAAACCCTTGTTGGGATGCACAGAGGTAAGACGTTTCTTGTAGTTGGTGACCAGGTTTGCACACATTTTGGTACACTGGGCCATATTCTCAAACAAGTTACGTAGGCGTATCAACAGATACGCCTACGTAAGTCCGTTTCCTATGTTTAAGTGTATTCTCAAACTGAGATACACTTAAACATGCCTAAGATACAACAGCCTGCGCCGTTGTATCTTAGGCTGCAATATTTACGCTGACCGCTAGGTGGCGGTCAGCGTAGAATATGCAAATGACTAGTCACGCCGATTCTCGAACGTACGCTTGCCCGCCGTAGTGTTTTAACGTCGTTTCCGTAAGCGATACGCGGCGTAAAGATAAAGATGCCCCCTAGGTGGCGTACTCAATGTTAAGTATGGCCGTCGATCCCGCGTCGAAATTTCAAAATTGAACGTCGTTTACGTAAGTCGTCCGTGAATGGCGCTGGACGCCATTTACGTTACAGTCAAAACAAATGACGTCCGTGAGACGTCATTTAGCGCAATGCAAGTCGGGTAATTTACCCGACGGAGCATGCGCATTACGATCGGCGCGGGAGCGCGCCTAATTTAAATGATCCACGCCCCCTGCCTGGATCATTTGAATTAGGATGGCTTACACGGGTGGACTTTACGCGATGCCGCCGCAAGTTCACAGGTAAGTGGTTTGGGAATCCGGCACTTGCCACTTAAACTTGCGGCGGCGTAACGTAAAGTACATACGTTTGAGAATATGGCCCACTCTTCTTTACAGATCTTCTCTAAATCCTTAAGGCCCAGATTCACATACAAACGCCTATCTTTAGGCGGGCGTAGCGTATCTCAGATACACTACGCCGCCGTAACTTAGTGATACAGGTCCCGTATTCACAAAGTTACCGATCCAAAGTTACGGCGGCGTAGTGTAACTGTGCCGCCGTAAGCCTGCGTAATTCAAAGTAGGCTGGTGTGGGCGTGTTTTATGGTAATGAATAGTGACCTGACGTGATTGACGCTTTTAACGAACGGCGCATGCGCCGTCCGTGAACGTATCCCAGTGCGCATGCTCAAAATTACGCCGCAAATAGTCAATGCTTTCGACATGAATGTAAATTACGTCCAGCCCCATTCACGGACGACTTACGCAAACAACGTAAAATACAGCGCTGTTCGTACGTTTCCGACGTCCATACCTAACATGACTTACCCCTGCTTTATGAGGGGTAACTTTACGCCGGCGTATGTCTTACGTAAACAACGTATCTTGATACGCCGGGTGCACGTACGTTCGTGAATCGGCATATCTAGCTAATTTGCATATTCGAATCGGAAATCTACGGAAGCTCCACTCCAGCGTAAATATGCAACTAAGTTACGACAGCGTAAGAGACTTACGCCGCTCGTATCTAAGCCGAATTTATGCGTAACTGATTCTAAGAATCAGGCGCATAGATACAACGGCTCTCATTCGGACTTACGATGGCGTACGTGGCGATACGCCATCGTAAGTCCTTTGAGAATCTGGGCCATAGCATCTACAAAATAGAGGTTGGATTTATGGCATTTTTATTATTTTTTTTTACTAGTAATGACGGTGATCTGTGATTTTTAGCGAGACTGTGACATTGTGGTGGACAGATCGGACACCTTTGACACTTTTTTGGGACCAGTGACATTTATAAAGCGATCTGTGCTATAAAAACACACTGTCCACTGGCAGGAAAGGGGTTAAATGTGTTCCCTGGGAGGTTTTTCTAACTGGGGGGATGGGACTGACTGGAGCAGGAGACAGATCTCTATTACTAATCACCAGGAACAGCAGATCTGTCTCTCCTCCCCTGTCAGAATGGGGATCTGTCTGTTTACATTGACAGATCTCCGTTCTGGCTCTCTGGAGCGATCGCAGGTGGCAAGCTGTCATCGTGGCCACCGGCCACGCACAGGTCCTTTTATACTCCTATATACATGTAAAGAGCCATGACAGGTCCTATTTATACTCCTACATACATGTATAGAGCCATGACAGGTCCTCTTTATACTCCTATGCATGTATAGAGCCATGACAGGTCCTCTTTATATTCCTATATACATGTATTGAGCCATGACATGTCCTTTTACACTCCTATACACATGTATAGAGCCCTGACAGGTCCTTTTATACTCCAACATGTATAGAGCCATGACAGGTCCTCTTTATACTCCTACATACACCTATTAGATTGTAAGCTCTTCTGAGCAGGGCCCTGTAACGGAATGTCCCACACTCCGCTTGAGTGCTTCTGTCATATAACGCTTCCTATCAGTCTGGATATAGATATCAGATATTCCAGCTGCTCACAAGCACACAACGAGACGGGACTTGTTTGTCTGCTGAACATGGAGTGTTTTTTAGAACCAAAATGCCAGTCTTATATACAGTTAAAGAGGAGGTAACCAGAACATAAATGACATGAGCTAATTAACTAAATCATTTAGACAGCTGAGGTGACTCATAGATATGACCTTTCAGGGTAGACGTCACGTCTCCTTGCTCACCTGCTATACAATACACATTATCATAAGTGTAAACACAGGACATCTTCACACAATAGCAGGGTCAATTAGCACAGAGAACAGACAGATGGCTGGAGGTGATGGCATGAGCATCTCCTTACACTGTATGTCCCCACAGTATGACTCAGTCACTCTAATATGGCATATATAGGGTCCCCAGGCATACAGCTCACAAAGAGCACCGTTCCCCCCAAATGCCAGGACCCATGATCGCAAGGCAAGAGGCTAGCATTCAGTCCCCTCCAAAAGCCCCTGTCCCGGGGAAGTCTGTCACAGGCCCTCATAATCCTCTTGTATTTTATTGTATATTGCCTCCCTTTTATAATGTAAAGCGCTGCGTAAACTGTTGGCGCTATATAAATCCTGTATAATAATAATAATAATAATATAATGCCATGACCGATCCTCTTTATACTCCTCTACATGAATAGAGCCATAACAAGTCCTTTTTATAGAGCCACGACAGGTCCTCTTTATATTCCTACATACATGTATAGAGCCATGACAAGTCCTCTTTTTATACTCCTATATACATGTATAGAGCGATGACAGGTCCTCTTTTTATTCCTTCATACATGTATAGAGCCATGACAGGTCCTCTTTATACTCCTTCATACATGTATAGAGCCATGACAGGTCCTCTTTATACTTCTATATATATATGTATAGAGCCATGACAGGTCCTCTTTATACTCCTTCATACATGTATAGAGCCATGACAGGTCCTCTTTATACGTCTATATATATATGTATAGAGCCATGACAGGTCCTCTTTGTACTCCTATACATGTATAGAGCCATGGCAGGTCCTCTTTAGTTATCATGATATAAAATAATGGATGTGGGGGCATTTTGGTGGGTGTGCTTTTTTTTATGGGGGGGGGAAGCATTTCATTCTTGGTACCAGGCAGCACAATGTCCTGGGCCGGCACTGCTTGCCTCTGACCCTACAGCCTGACATCTCAATTAGAAAACCTTTACCGATCACTACTACTTCCCTTTAAGATAAGCAGCACAGTTCCTCTAATTGTTCCTCTTTCCCTTTTCATTCACAATAAAAAGAATGTTTTGCCAAGGAGATCTTTCTATTGCTTGATCCTGATACTTAATAGCAGTGGAGCATAAACATATAACCAAAATGTGTTGTTTCCGGTTTCATTAGTCACAGGGATAGAAGAGAAATGAAGATTCCTACTTCTCTCTCTGCAGCTGGCCTGATGAGCACAGTGGCTGCCTTTGATGATCACAGTGGCTGCCTTTGATGGGCACAGTGGCTGCCTTTGATGAGCACAGTGGCTGCCTTTGATGAGCACAGTGGCTGCCTTTGATGAGCACAGTGGCTGCCTTTGATGAGCACAGTGGCTGCCTTTGATAGGCACAGTGGCTGCCTTTGATGGGCACAGTGAGGCTGCAATTGTGTTTTTTTTTTTTTTTCGTTTGCGCCCCCCAAAAATGTTGAGCACCAGCCGCCACTGGTATAACCTTACACAAGAGCCTGCGTCAAAGTTACTATACTACTGTGAGTATGTTATATTTCAGAAACGTTATTATCTTTCCATCTAGCGTTTATGCTGGTGTACAATGAAAACAGTTACATAGTTAGTCAGGTTAAAATAAAAAAAGACACAAGTCCGTTCAGTTTAACCAACAGAAAAATAAAATAAGCTACAAACACAAATAGAAAGCATCCATACATACAATCCTGTACCCCTGGTTGATCCAGAGGAAGGAAAAAAACAACCCAATAAGGCCCCTTTTCACACGGACAAACCGTTCAGGTCCACCTGTCAGTTTTAACGGCGGACCTGAATGGCCGCTCCATGCATCTCTATGGAGCGTCGGATGTCAGCGAAGACATGTCCGCTGACATCCGACTTGATCCGCTAAAAACAGACGTATGGGGATACGTCCCCATCCGTCCATGGCGGATCGGATAAGATCTTATGAAAACGGACATGCTGTCTGTTTTCATCAGATCGCCCCATAAGAGACAGCGGCGCCCAAAAAGCCCCTCCCTGCTCAGTGAGCAGAGAGGCGCTTGTCAGCCATCAGCTCAGCGGAGATCTGCGGAGGCGCATTGCCAGCGGTATTAACCCTTTTTCGGCCGCTAGCGGGGTTTAAAACTGTACCGCTAGCGCAATTCCGACGGTATAGAGCCGCTAAAAATAGCGGCACTATACCACCACCGCACCTCCCGTCCCGGTGTAAAAGGGGCCTTAGACACTTCATATTAAAGGATATACAACATTGACATGTTTCAGAGTATTTGTGACATTAAGCAGGGCTATGTTCATATGCAGGTCTCTGAGGCCCTGTACACACGTCCGAGGAACTCGACGGGCAAAACACATCGTTTTGCTTGTCAAGTTCCTTGTGAAGCCGCCGAGGATCTCAGCGAGCCGAAATTTCCCATTGAACAACGAGGAAATAGAGAACATGTTCTCTATTTCCTCGCCGAGATCCTCGTCGGTTTCCTCGGCCGAAAGTGTAGACACGGCCGGGTTTCTCGGCAGAATTCAGCTCCGACCGAGTTTTTGGCCTCATTCTGCCGAGAAACTCGGTCGTGTGTACGGGGCCTCATTCCTGCAGCCATTTGGATTTGGATGGACAGCCTCTTTTGATGTATATGCACTTCTTGTAAGGTAGGGCCATGTTTACATCCACCTTCCAATCCACAAAGCTGGGGGGTTATGGTCTCATCCATTTCCTGGCCAAAAATAAGGTTTCATGGAGAAATATCTTGGTGTATTTGTCTATATTGTCGGGAAATATCCCGAGTAGGCATTGTTTTGGGTCTAGTGCCGCATTGTTTTGGGTCTAGTGCCAGGGAGAGCCCATGGTGTCATGCAGGAAGGCTACAATTTCTTTCCAAAGGCCCTGTATTTTGGGGCAGGTCCAGATTAGATGGAAACATGTGCCCACCTCCAGACCACACAGCAAGCACAAGATGGATTGGCCACGGTTATATCTGGCTACTCGGATAGGGTGAGGTATGCCACGTGGATTATGTAGATCTGAGAGAGTCTGTCTGAGAGTTTGGGAGATACGGCCCTGCAGGACTCCAATGCCTTCTCCTATACCTCGTCCTCCATAGGTCCCACCTCCCCCTCCCAACGGGGTTTCAAATCATATGCTAACTCGGTAGAGACAGGAGTAGAGAGCATATTATAGAAGGTTGATATTAGCCTACGGGAGTCTGCGCTCTTAACTATTGCCATGATAGGATGAGGGGCAGGTTATGTTTATTATATTTTTAAAAATATCCTTTACAATCACTTTAATTCTCTTTTCCTCCAAAAGTAAAGAGTTTTCCTTTTGACCTTTGTGATGACCTGAAAGTGTATAACTCTACACCAAGTTCACTATATGGACCACTTACTGTATGTATTTATACATGTTGATCATACCCCCTCTGAATCTCTCCTTTTCTCAAGAGAGAATAAATTCAGTTCCTCCAATTTTTCCTCAGAGCTGAGCCCTTCCATACCTCCTATCAGTTTGGTTGCCCTTCTCTGCACTTTCTCCAGTTCCCCGATATCCTTTTTGAGAACTGGTGCCCAAAACTGAACTGCATATTCCAGATGAGGTCTTAGGCCTCGTACACACGACCGAGTTTCTCTGCAAAAACCAGCAAGAAACTTGCTGTTTTTTTTGCCGAGGAAACCAGTCGTGTGTACATTTTTAGACGAGGAAACTATCGAGGATCCCGTCCAGCCAAAAAGAGACCCCATTCCTGCGGTATTAGGGCGGTCAGAACCTTCCTTGACCAACACTTCCCTCAGATGGGACATCAGAACGAACTCCTTGAGGACCTTCTCCTTTTTGCATTGACAAATAATTTTTTCCAGTTCTCGTCACAATACTTCCAACAGGTCAAAGGAACTTCAATGGGAGCTGCATGGGCTCCGGCTTACGCTTGCCTCCACCTGGGGCTATGGGAGGAAGAAGACGTCTATACCCTACCAGAATATCAAGAACATGTACAAACATGGTTAAGGTACATAGACGATATTTTCGTCATCTGGACAGGCGACGTCGACTCCTTCCACAACTTCATAGGGAAACTTAACATCAATAAGCGGAATATTAATCTAACCTACACACTAGATAGGGATATGATTCCCTTCCTTGACCTGAGGATTGGTCTTAGGGGAGGGAAAATCTTCACATGTACTTTACGCAAGGAGACATCAGCTAACACTTTGTTACAGGCCAACAGCCACCACCCATTCTGGCAAAAAAATAGTATCCCCATTGGGGAATTCATTAGGATTAAGCGGAACTGCTCTGATAAACCAAGCTATGACACTGAAAGTAGGGAACTCTACAACAGATTTAGAGAGCGTGGTTACTCCCACAAGCAGATCAGATTTGCCAAAAAGAAAGCAGCTGAACGTAGCAGAAGCAGTCTCCTTGGTACTAAGTCCAAAATGCCGGCATCTACCGGTGGTGACACCAACCCAGTGAGGCTTATCACTACATACGGCCCTCAATGGGAGAATTTAAGACATCTCCTGGAGAAACACTGGGGGGTCCTCACCGGCAATAAAATGCTTGCTAAAATTGTTGGCACCAGCCCACAAATGGTAGCACGAAGAACAAAAAATTTAGGGGATCTCTTAGTCCATTCTGAGTTCACCAAACAGCCGCAGACTTCCTGGCTGTCAGAATATCCCCGCAGCATGGGAATGTTCCCATGTTGCAAATGCCAAATGTGCCCATTTGTTGATAGGACGGACACCTTCAGTGATGCAAAGGGTGAGAAAACCTATAAGATTAAGGGGCTCATCAATTGCACCACAGAGAGAGTTATCTATATGCTCACCTGCCCATGCCCGAAAATTTATGTGGGCAAGACCAAAAGACAACTTAGGGTGAGGATAGGTGAGCACATTAGGGACATTAAAAACGAAGAAAAGGAGGAGGAGAAACGCAAAAAAACTGGATACATGGAAAAATTCCATGACAGTCCAATAGCCAGACACTTTCTACAATGCCATGGAGGTAAACCCGATGGCCTCAGGGTTAAAGGCATATATACCCTGAGGTTATCGGCGAGAAGAGGTGACTTTGACAAGGTGTTGGTCCAAAAAGAGAAGTGGTGGATATACACTTTGAAATCTTTGGCGCCACTCGGAATCAACACTGAACTCAGTATGCAATCCTTCCTCTAACTATTTCATTCTAATTAATTATCCTGTACCATACTCACCATTTTTGTTGTTTTTTATTATACTCTGTATATATCTTATTATATCTGTTGGTTATGGCTATAATCATTCAGAATAGTTTTTTCACTTAACACATTGCTGAGCGATCATGTGATATTAAACCTATCTCGCTGGCCACTGTGCCTATTACAACAGTGGGGTTCACTGCACACCTCATGTCCCCCCTTACATTATGACTTGCCATTAAAGCATAATCCATGCCATCATTTCATCTCCTAAGGAGAGCTGTTTATAATCCCTTTACTTTTTAAATATGATAGGACATTGATCATCATTATTACTTGCGATTTGGTCTGTTTTGCTGTCTGCTTATGTGGTTGTTTTCTTTGTTTCGTGTCAATGTCTCCCCCTACACTAATTAAATACATATTGGGCTGCATAGTCCTGTGGCAAAAGATTTTTTCCTAGGAGCATTGATTCATTCCTTTATTTGCATATACAATAAAGCGGAGCACACACTATGACCACATCTATCAACAATGATATTTCAAGCAGAACAGTCTTACCGATAAAAAACTCCCTTGTTTGTTGCATCCCACATTTGTATCTGTCAGTCTCTATGGACATTACATGTTGCTGTGAACATACACTCCGAGAACAATCTTAGAACTTCAAGTTCAGGAGAGTGGGCGTGCACAACAATATGCATAAGAAGGAGCGATGCACTGCCCACCTCCAAGCGTCCAGACGAAGCTACGCAAGTCATCTGCGAAACGCGTTGACGTCATCACGCTCAGACGCTAGACACATCCACACACTCCCCCTCCCAGCTGGGGGCGGGCGACGGAGGAAACCTCCACGGCTGAAGGACTCTCCTCGATCTTTGCCGGCTCAGTGTGCACCGATACAGGCAATTGCCTATAACACAGCAAAGCGAATTATCTGCCTCCTAATAATTACGGAGTACGCTGCGCTTCCGAGGATTTCATCTTACAGTGACGTGTCCCCCCATCTACCGGGAATGTCAGACGTTTGAACGCAATCTCTGCAAGTAATTGGAAGAGTATCTGTCACTTCCTATATTGCAGCTCACATAGCTGGTAAGACCTTTCCAATTACAATTTCAATTGTATTAAGTTTGACAAGCAAGTATCCTTCGTCACTGAACTCCCCTCGCAGGAACTGTGTGCTATACTGGGAACTGCCTCGATCTCTTTTGAGTCCACGATATAGGAGTGGGACTGTTTATAAATATAACCAGTCGGGTTTGGTCACCATCAATAGAACTGCAGTCCCTCAAGTCCTGTTAAAGCCCCGAATGCCTTTATTGATTGCTCTGGATATTTTTGCATGCAAGGCATATCTCGCCAGATAGTGGGCCCTACTTTTGCCCCCTTGTTTCAACTAACAGCTGTCCACACAGCATCTTCATTCCAGACCCATCCAGGGCATTTTCATTTCAGCCTGTTCCCCCTCCCCGCAGTGTCACTTCTGTGATTTGTTCACCAATTTATTAGGCTTATTTCCACAGCATAATTTTTAAATTTTAATAGGGGTTTGCCCTGGTGAACCATCACAGAAATGACACCAATGTGTCCGGACTGTCTGAGTTTTATTGTTATATGTTTGTTATATGTTTTTTGTTTGTTAGTCTGACATAACTATATTGCCTAGGCGATAGCATACCTTTTCACTTATCAGCTCTGCCACGTTTTTTACGTCACTATATATATTGACATTTTTTATCTTGTTTTGTAGTACTATATATTCAATAAATTATAGAGATTATTCGCACCCGTGAGTATAGACCTTGATTTACCAATAGTAGCCTCTTTCTGGGGGTGACCTTTCCTTCTAAGGGTTCCCTCCCAGGTTCTTGTATATTTGCTCAGTAGGTTTTGGTTACGGTAAACAACCCCACTATTGGGGGAGTGTCTCCTCGGTGCCGTTACTACATTACTTTATCTAGTTATCATATGGGACACATTTTGTTTTTTCTTTCAAAAAGAGAGCATGTCTTCTTTTTCCTCAACGGGAATGGAGAAACTTGCCTTGTCGAGTTCCTCGACAGCCTAACAAGGAACTCGACGAGGAAAACGATGTGTTTCGCCCGTCGAGTTCCTCGGTCATGTGTACGAGGCTTTACTAATGATTTGTACAGGGGCAAAATGATATCTCTCACAGCATGCTAAATAAAAGGTAGGCTCGTAAGATTTATAACACAACTACCTGTTATATAGCATGCGCTCTGTACTCATGAGCAATCCTCTATCATTATGGTTGGGAAGATGAAAGGTGGGGACCTACACAGACATGTAAAGCAAGCAAGCTGTTTTCTCATAAGTTCAGTTAAAAGATAATCAAATAATTCTACATGTAAGTACAGTTTGCAATTCATTACTGCTCTTTACATTGCCTTAAAGAAAAAAGTGTATCCTACTGCGAAAAATTAAGGAAATTAGCAGAATTGCAAGGTTTGCTTTAAAGGTTATTAATATACTGAACACAAATTTATATTTCTTACCTGTATTTGGACAACTCGTGGACACAGTAGCAGGATAGCAAGTAGTCATTTTCCTCTATGACAAAAACACACAAGAAGAATACATTAGAGAAGTAATAAATAAATAGCATGTGCTCATATATTCTACGCCAATGACACCAAAATCTATCTCTCTACTCCTCACCTCACTCTTTCAGTCTTCTTTCGCATTACTAACGTACGAACTGAAATATCAACATGGATGTCACACCACTTCCTCAAACAAAATCTTTGTAAAACCAAGCCGATAATATCCCCCACCGCCTGTGCCCTCACCCCTGACTTTTCCATAAAGATCAACCACACAACTATTACCCCATGGACACCGATCAGGTGGCACTGATGGGCACTGATAGGCGGCACTGATAGGTGGTGCTGGTATGCGGCACTGATGGGCACTCATAGGCGGCACTGATGGGCACTCATAGGCAGCACTGATGAGCACTCATAGGCAGCACTGGGCACTCATAGGCGGCACTGATGGGCATTCATAGGCGGCATTGATGGGCACTGATGGGCGGCACTTATGGGTGGCACTGAGAGGTGGCACTGATGGACACTGAGGGGTGGCACTGATGAACACTGAGGGGTGGCACTGATGGCATTTCTAGGCATCACTTATTTATTTACACATTTTTGACAGTGCCCATGTTGCCAGTCAGTGCCCATTTGTGGGCACTGATTGGCATCTATTGTGTTTTTTTTTTACATGTGGATGGCCATGGGGGATGCACCTGGCCATCCACATGTTGCCCCTTCCCTGGTGGTCCTGGCGGCTTCCCTTTGTGGTCCAGTATGGGCATCTGAGGGGGGTCTGCGCTGATAAACAATGAGCGTGAACCCCCCCCCTGTCAGGAGAGCCACCGATCGTCTCTCCTCTACTGGCGTCTGTCAGACGCGAGTGAGGAAGAGCCAATCAACGGCTCTTCCTGTTTACATCGTGATCAGCCGTGATTGGACATGGCTGATCACGTGGTAAAGGGCCTCCGCCGGAGGCTCATTACCGAGATCAGAGATGCAGGGTGTCAGACTGACACCCCGCATCACCGATCGCCGCGCTGCGCGCCCACAGGGCATGTTATCCTTCTGGATGTCAATAGACGTCCAGTCAGGATTACACAACCGGGAAGTGGTTAAAAGAACATTTTTTTCCCCTACAAAATTGTGTTTGAAAATTACGCAAATACTGTGCGACAAAAAATATATAAAGTTTGGGGGTTCAAACTGATTTTCTAGCAAATGACAAGTGCATTTGACAATGACAAGCTCATCTGCGATTGAGGTAACAATACTGCATTTTTTAGCAGAACTGGATCCAACTAAAAAATAAAAAGGAACGTCTGGAAAACAATATTTACTGCATAGAAGTGCGGGAATTGGGATGTTGCATCACACTAATACCGATAACTGATGCTATATCAGCAGTTCTCTTTTCATTTGGTGACCTCACTAGATGAGTCACATCCAACTACTAAAATGGCGCAGTGTTTGCCTAGCAAGCCTGATAGTTCCGTATTGGAGGGTTACAGTAGGTTGAACCAAATGTCAGGTTTTTGATTTTCTCAGTGGTGACTTGGAAATTCCTGGTCATTATGGCGGAAAGGGGTGAGAAATTGTTACTCTGCATTGCAGAATGAAGGGGAGGAGATGACAGTAAAATAAACTCTGGTTTGGAAATTCCCCCACTGGGTCCATAAGAAATACAAAAAGCCAGTAAGCGATTTAAACACTTCCTTACTGGGCACTTAAACCCCCCTCCTGCCCAGACCAATTTTCAGCTTTCATCATTCTCATTCTCTTTGAATGACAATTGCGCGGTCATACAACACTGTACCCAAATGACATTTTTATATTTTTTTCTCCACAAATAGAGCTTTCTTTTGGTGGCATTTTATCACCTCTGCGGTTTTTATTCTTTGTTAAAAAATAAATAAAAAAAAAGACAGATTTAAAAAAAATTTTTTATATATTTATTTTTTTATATTTTGTTATAAATTTTGCAAACAGGTAATTTTTCTCCTTCATTGATGTACGCTGATGAGGCTGCACTGATGGGCACCAATAGCCTGCACTGATGGGCACTGATGGGCTGCACTGATGATCACCGATAAGGCGGCAAGGGTGGGCACTGATAGGTGGCACGGGTGGGAACTGAGAGGTGACAGAGAGGTGGCACTGATGGGTGGCACTGAAGGGCATTGATAGGTGGCACTGGTGGGCACTGAGAAGTGGCACTGATAGCTGGCAGTGATGGGCACTGACGTCATCTGTAAAATATGGTGGAGGCAGTGTGATGGCATGGGCATGCATGGCTTCCAGTGGCACTGGGTCATTAGTGTTTATTGATGATGTGACAGAAGACAGAAGCAGATAGATGAATTCTGCAGTATTTAGAGATATACTGTCAGCCCAGATTCAGCCAAATGCAGCAAAGTTCATTGGATGGTGCTTCACAGTACAGATTGACAATGATCCAAAACACACTGCAAAAGCAACCCAAAAGCTTTTGAAGGAAAATAAGTAGAATATTCTGCAATGGCCGAGTCAATCACCTGATCTCAACCCAATTAAGCATGCATTTCACGTACTGAAGGCAAAACTAAAAGCAGAAAGACCCACAAACAAAGAACATCTGAAGGCAGCTGCAGTTAGAGCCTGGCAAAGCATCAGAAAGGAGGAAACCATTAATTATTTAGGTAAATGAGAAAAATATCATTGGCATAATCATAGGCGTGCGCACTGGGTGTGCCGGATGTGCCCAGGCACACCTTAATCATTCTGTGCAGCACAGATTTTCCCCTACCGCCCTGGTTCCCAACTCCTTCCCTCTGCAGCCCTCCAGCTTCCCTCCTCTCCTGCCAGATGTTGCTGCAGAGATGTTTTAGGATGAGTGAGGGAAGGGGCCGGTAAATATGTATTTATTAGGGATGAGCTTCGAGTTCGAGTTGAACTCAAGTTTTAAAAACAACAGTTTTTTCGGGAGCAGTGATTTTAATAATGCTTAAAGTGAAACAATAAAAGTGAAATATTCCTTTAAATCTCGTACCTATGGGGTGTGTAAAGTATGCCTGTAAAGTAGCGCTTGTTTCCCGTGCTTAGAACTGTCCCTGAACAAAGTGTAATTTCTGAAGGAAAATAAGTCATTTTTTTCGTGGCCCCCCCTTTTCCTGTGGCCTGCCAGGTTGTGTGCTCGGATAAAGGGTCTGGTATGGATTTTTTGGGAGGAACTCCACGCCATTTTTTTTTTAATTTGGGGTGGAGTTCCCCTTAAAATCCATACCAGACCCGATATTTGGGGGGAACCCCACGTCATTTTTATTTATATTTGACGCAGGTTTCCCCTTAACATCCATACCAGACCTGAAGGGCCTGATAATTGAATTTGGGGGGACCCCTAGGCATTTTTTTTTTTTATCAATGACTTTTCTCTGTATTGCCGGGAGCAAACAATTCATTATAGCCGCGAGTGGTTTTAAATGACTTTTTATTCCTTCAGAAATTACACTTTGTGCAGGGACAGTTCTAAGCACGGGAAACAAGCGCTACTTCACAGGCATACTATACACCCCCCCCCCCCCCAGGCATGACATTTTAAGGAATATTTCACTTTTATTGTTTCACTTTAAGCATTATTAAAATCACTGCTCCCAGAAAAACGGACGTTTTTAAAACTTTTTTTTGCATTGATACATGTCCCCTAGGGCAGGACCTGGGTCCCCAAACACTTTTTAGGACAATAACTTGCATATTAGCCTTTAAAATTAGCACTTTTGACTTCAAACGTTCAAGTCCCATAGACTTTAACAGGGTTCTAAAGTTCACACAAACTTTTGGTGTGTTCGTAGGTTCTGGTGCGAACTGAAGGGGGGGGGGGGGGTGTTCGGCTCATCCCTAGAATTTATGAGCCCCTTCCCTTTCTGAATGAACATGGTAAGTGATCAGTAGTGTGTGTTTGAGCTTTGGGGTGCACACCCTAATGCAATAGGCTGCGCACACCTATGGGCATAATAATTTGGAACAGGGTGTATTCCTTTATATTGGCTTTTGAAATTTACAAATGCAGCCATTTAGAAATCAGATGAAAGGTTTAGCACTGGGATGGGAAACACTTTTTGAAAGATAAAAAGTGTATTTTATATACAACTATACAGATCAGACCAAAATGAGGGACAAATGAGGAGGAATGAGGGACTTTGTTCCAAATCAGGGACAGTCCCTCGAAATCAGGGACAGTTCCTCTAATTCAGCAACAATCCCTTGACATCAGGACAGTTGTGAGCTATGCATAACACATACACATATTTCCATAATGACTATTTCACAGTGAAAAGTCTATCTACGGTGGAATGTGAATGTGAATGAATCATCAGATAAATATCAGTCCCACAAGCCCCATGTTATAGAAGGTCTACCCGGAAAGCAGAGCATTTGTATTTTAATAGGAAACAAAGTTCTAGTCATTTAAATTCCACATCATATCGTTTGACATGAGAATGTCAGACATTTAATTCAAAAAATAAAAATTATATTTAATGACGTGTAGCTGTAACCCCCGGGCCAAACAATCAAACCATTATGTGTTGTGTAATACGAGGTTCCTGCTTTTTATGGTTTTGTCCTTGATGAGCAGAATAAAGTCCAAGCTTCTATGGGTGTTATCATCCCATATACACCATCACGTTGAGTAAACACGCAGCAATAAAAACACGTTCTCCTACACACCGTAGGCGTAGCACAAAGCATGCTGCAATGTGCTGGGGCCCCCTTCATTGATTCCTAAATACTCCAATGCATCTGCAAAGAGCTCCTGTGTTGCAGCGCACCATAATGCACAATGTGCACACAGACACTTAGCTACCGTATTTATCTTGCTATAACGCGCCCCGGCGCATAGCGCGCACCCCCGAACTTGAAGGAAAATTCCTTGAAAAAAAATACTTACAGTTTGGATGCCCCTCGTCGGTGTCTTGCCCGTCGTCCATCGCGTCCTGCCCGTCGTCCATCGCGTCCATCGGCGGCCTCGTCCGTTCCGGCGTCCTTCTGCGGCCATCGTGGTGTCCTCCCCGCTTGATCCCCGCTTCCCGCGCTGTGTTCGAACCACTGCGCCGACATATACCGAGCGCAGTACACTCGGGTAAAGTCAGGCAGGCTCGGCTCCTCTCGCGTAAAGGACGTACAGGACGCACAAGACGTGACCGCGAGAGGAGCCGAGCCTGCCCGACTATACCCGAGTGTACTGCGCTCGGTATATGTCGGCGCAGTGGTTCAAACACAGCGCGGGAAGCGGGTATCGGCGTATATCGCGCGCCCACAATTTTGCCCTGATTTTTAGGGCAAAAAAGTGCACGGTATACGCCGATAAATACGGTACTTTTTTACCATAGGCAGTGGCGGCTGGTGCCCAAAATTTTAGGGGGAGCAAACAAACAGAAAAAAAAACATCAATTGTCGCTACTGTGCCCATTAAACGCAGACACTGTGCCCATCAAACGCCGCCCGTTTCCCCCCAAATGCAGCCAGTTTGTCCCCAAATGCAGCCAGTTTGTCCCCAAATACAGGCAGTTCCCCCCCAAATGCAGCCAGTCCCCCCCCAAATGCAGCCAGTTCCCCCCCCAAATACAGCCAGTTTGTCCCCAAATGCCGCCAGTTTGTCCCCAAATGCAGCCAGTTTGTCCCCGGCCCGTCACTTACTTTCCTCAGGTCATCGTTGTCCTTCTCCTGCAGAGTGTAACAACTGCAGGAGAGACGCAAGGGCCCCATGAAATGGCCTGATGAGCCCATGGGCCTTGTGTTTGACACATGTTCCATAAGGGCTCATTCACACTAGTGGTGCTCTCTAAGGGGCAGATCCACAGCCAGAGTACACCGGCGTATCTACTGATACGCCGGCGTACTTTCAAATTACCTGCGTCGTATCTTTGGTTTGAATCCTCAAACCAAGATACAACGGCATCTGGGTTAGATCCGACAGGTGTACGTCCTCGTACGCCTTTCGGAACTAAGATGCAATACTTCGGCGTCCGCTGGGTGGCGTTCACGTCGTTTTCCGCGTCGGGTATGCAAATTAGCTATTTCCGTCGATCCACGAACATACGCGCGGCCGTCGCATTCTCTTACGTTGTCTCTAGTCGGCTTTTTCCGGCGTATAGTTAAAGCTGCTTTTTTGCGGCGTATAGTTAGATTTGCCATGTTAAGTATGGCCGTCGTTCCCGCGCCGAAATTTGAATTTTTTCTTTTTTTGCATAAGTTGTCCGTGAATCGGGATGGACGTAAGTCACGTCTAAGTTTAAAAAATGACATCCTTGCCACGTCATTTCGCGCAATGCACGGCGGGAAATTTAGAAACGGAGAATGCGCAGTTCATTCGGCGCGGGGACGCGCTTCATTTAAATGAAACACGCCCCCCTAATCTCAGATTTGAATTACGCACCGTTACGCCGCCAGAGATAGACTACGCCGCCGTAACTTTCGGCGCGCAATCTTTCAGGATTCTACCCAAAGCCGGGAAAGTTATGGCGGCGTAACGTATCTCTGATACGCTGCGCGGGTGCAGATCTCTGTGGATCTGCCCCTAAAAGACGATCCTCCTTCAGACCTTTTTTCAGAGAGCATTTGAAAGGTGGTGAGGAAGCATTAAATTTGCCTATTGCTTTAACTCCATGAAGCCTACACTAGTATGCCACAGCTTCATGCATTTCATTCACCTGAATGGATCGTGTTCAGTGGGAGCTACGCCCGTTGCAAGGGACAAGGGGGTATAATTCCTGCCACAACCACTAAGCAAAGCATCACAGAAGTGGGCATGTGCACACACCCAGCCACTGCAGGGTGGTAAACGGGCAGCTCAACGGCAGGATTTTTCTAATACCTATCCGGTAGTGTATTGAATGTAAAAGCATCTCAGCAGCAGCCTGATTATTATCATTAGTGACTCAAATGAAAATCAAAGCCATTTGAAAGCATACTACACTTGACTTCCACCTGTCACGTTTCTGTGCAGCTGCTGCAAGCAATCCTATGTTATTGCTGTCAGTGTAGCTGCTGGAGAGACTCTGCTTGCTTCCTGCCCAGCTGACCACACAAGAAGGGAGAGGAATTCTTCCAGGTGGGGTCACAGATAACAATATGAGCTCACAGACAGCAATAAGGACTTGCCAGAGGCTATAACCCTTTTTTACTGAAAATGTTAAAAAAAAGTTATGGTATTTTTCTATTTGTACATGTAATGTATATAAAACTCTACGTTCCGCCACACATTTTTCACTTCCTCAGAAGTCAGAATGAAGGAAAAGCTGAGTCAGCTTTCTGTGTCTGTGGTTTTTGTGACACTGGCAGAGGGGCTAAATCCTTCTCAGACTCTCCGATGTGCTGCACTTTGCTGGCCTACTGCCGACAGTTGATAGACACACAATTCATGCAAACCTGATAGCTTTTTAAACTGCAGTGCTAGCTCCTTTCCTGTATTTCTAATTCCCATCATATCATGGAGCATGTGCATTCTCCTGACACACCTGCACCTTTGTCAATGTATTTTCCAGCACTGCCTTAACCCTCTTGGGCTTGGAGTTCACCAGAGCGTCACAGGTTGCCAATGGAGTCCTCTTCCCCTCCTCCATGACGACATCACAGAGCTGGTGGATGTTAGAGACCTTGCGCTCCTCCACCTTCTGTTTGAGCAGAGGTGGGCAAACTACGGCCCGGCGGACCTTTTAATCCGGCCCCCGGGCGGATCGCTAGAAATCTGAATTTGAAGTCTGAATTTGCAGCTGAAAGAATTGCGGGTGTTAGCCGCACCTCTTTCCCGCCCCCCCGCTGGTGCAGCCGAAGAAACCCGTGGGTGTTAGCTGCGCCTCCTTTCCGGCCCCCCGCTGATTCAGCCGAAGAAGCCATTGGAGCTGGCCACGCTTCCTTTCCCGCCCCCCGCTGACGGCATTCCCAGCCGTCAGCGGGGGGTGTGTCCCCGAATTGAGTGAGTGTCCCCGAATTCAAAAAAGTCCCCCAATTCCCGCCAAGTAATGACCCGGTCCCGACTCCTCACCTCACACTGTGCACACTGCACAGGCTGCTGTAGGAGACCCGAGACGGCCGAGGACTGCAGGCAGCAAAACACTGACAGGACAGAGATTTCATCATCATCATCATCATCATCATCAGGTACTTGCTTGTGGGGATGCTGGCAGCAATTGATGGCACACTGGCAGCAATTGATGGCACACTGGTGGCACACTGACAGCAATTGGTGGCACACTGGTGGCACACTGACAGCAATTGATGGCACACTGGTGGCACACTGGCAGCAATTGATGGCACACTGGCAGCAATTGATGGCACACTGGCAGCAATTGATGGCACACTGGTGGCACACTGGCAGCAATTGATGGCACAATGGCAGCAATTGATGGCACACTGGCAGCAATTGATGGCACACTGGCAGCAATTGATGGCACACTGGCAGCAATTGATGGCACACTGGTGGCACACTGACAACAATTGATGGCACACTGGCAGCAATTGATGGCACACTGGCAGCCATTGATGGCACACTGGCAGCAATTGATGGCACACTGGTTTATGTATGTCTTAGTGATTGATTAACATCACAACTTCATTGATTTGAAATTGATACCCTTATTTTTTGTATGATTTTTGCTTTTGCTCATCACTGACACACACATGCAGCCATGCATTGCACGTGTGTGGCAGTAATGAGCAAAACTAAAAATCATACAAAAAAAAAGCTATCAATGAAGTTGTGATGTGAATCAATCACTAAGACAATAAGACATACATAAACCATAATTTATGACACGGCATACATTGTCGTTTGGCAGGACTTTATGGGGACAATGTCTGCAGTCTCTGATCCTCTCTAGTATCATGTCTGCAGTCTCTGATCCTCTCTGGTATCATGTCCGCAGTCTCTGATCCTCTCTGGTATCATGTCCGCAGTCTCTGATCCTCTCTGGTATCATGTCTGCAGTCTCTGATCCTCTCTGGTATCATGTCCGCAGTCTCTGATCCTCTCTAGTATCATGTCTGCAGTCTCTGATCCTCTCTGGTATCATGTCCGCAGTCTCTGATCCTCTCTGGTATCATGTCTGCAGTCTCTGATCCTCTCTGGTATCATGTCCGCAGTCTCTGATCCTCTCTGGAAATTTTCACTAATATGAGTCACAAATAGTGAAAAATGTTCATTGTTTTGGGAAATTTTGTTTAATAAATTAAAAAAAATTTCTTGTAAGGCAACCTCACTTTTTCATTGTTTAACTATAACAAGTACTCGTACCAGTTGTCCAACAATGATATTTACTGCTTTTTATAAATAAATACAATTGATTTTATGCAGTATTGAGTTTAGCCTTTTGGCCCGGCCCTCCAAAATATTTTTAGTTTCTCATGTGGCCCCATCGAAAAAATAATTGCCCACCCCTGTGTTTGAGGATGCCCCACAGATGCTCAATAGGGTTTAGGTCTGGAGACATGCTTGGCCAGTCCACCACCTTTACCCTCAGCTTCTTTAGCAAGGCACTGGTCATCTGCGGCCCAGTCTCCGGAGGGAGGGGATCATGCTCTGCTTCAGTATGTCACAGTACATGTTGCCATTCATGGTTTCCTCAATGAACTGTAGCTCCCCAGTGTCAGCAACACTCATGCAGCCCAGGCCATGACACTCCCACCACAATACTTGACTGTAGGCAAGACACACTTGTCTTTGTACTCCTCACCTGGTTGCCGCCACACACGCCTGACACCAATTGAAACCAAATAAGTTTATCTTAGTCTCATCAGACCACAGGACCTGGTTCCAGTAATCCATGTCCTTAGTCTGCTTGTCTTCAACAAACTGTTTCTTGTGCATCATCTTTAGAAGAGGCTTCCTTCTGGGACGAAAGCCATGCAGACCAATTTGATGCAGTGTGCAGCGTATGGTCTGAGCACTGACAGGCTGACCCCCCACCCCTTCAACCTCTGCAGCAATGCTGGCAGCACTCATATGTCTATTTCCCAAAGACAACCTCTGAATATGACGCTGAGTACGTGCACTCAACTACTTTAGCCGACCATGGCAAGGCCTGTTCTGAGTGGAACCTGTCCTGTTAAACCGCTGTATGGTCTTGGCCACCGTGCTGCAGTTCAGTTTCAGGGTCTTGGCAATCTTCTTATAGCCTAGGCCATCTTTATGTAGAGCAACAATTCTTTTTTTCAGATCCTCAGAGAGTTCTTTGCCATAAGGTGCCATGTTGAACTTCCAGTGACCAGTATGAGAGAGTGAGAGTGATAACACCAAATTTAACACACCTGCTCCCCATTCACACCTGAGACCTTGTAACACTGAGGCCGTGTACACACGGTCGTTCCAAACCGATGAGAATGGTCCGACGGGCCATTTCCATCGGTTCACCGCTGAAGTGGCCTGATGGTCTGATGTGCGTATACACCATCGTTCCAAAAACCGATCGGGTCAGAACGCGGTGACGTCAAACACACGACGTGCTGAATAAAGCGAAGTTCAATGCTTCCAAGCATGCGTCGACTTGATTCTGAGCTTGCGCGGGTTTTGAACCGATGCTTTCTGTACTAACCATCGGTTTGGACCGATCGGGAAGCGGTCCATCGGTTCGGTTTTAAAGCATGTTTTAAAATTTTGGACCGAAGGACAATAGACCGATGGGCTATACACACGGTCGGTTTGGACCGATGAAACTGAACCTCGGTCCATTCTCATCAATTTTGTCTGACCGTGTGTACGCAGCCTAACGAGTCACGTGACACCGGGGAGGGAAAATTTCTTATTGGGCCCAATTTGGACATTTTCACTTAGGGGTGTACTCACTGTTGTTGCCAGCGGTTTAAACATTAATGGATGTGTGTTGAGTTATTTTGAGGGGACAGCAAATTTACACTAGTTGATAATTGGTTTTCCCTGAAGACTGTGTGCTCCATATAAAGTCCCCCCTGTTCATATCTATTCCCCTCTCCTTTCAATAATTTTGATTTCAGCAAATTTACACTGTTATACAAGCTGTACACTCACTACTTTACATTGTAGCAAAGCGTCATTTCTTCAGTGTTGTCACATGAAAAGATAGAATAAAATATTTACAAAAATGTGAGGGGTGTACTCACTTTTGTGAGATAATGGGGTTTATTTACAAAAGGCAAATCCACTTTGCACTACAAGTGCACTTGGAAGTGCAGTCGCTGTAGATCTGAAGGGAAGATCTGAAATGAGGGGAAGCTCTGCTGCTTTTATCGTCCAATCATGTGCAAGATAAAATGCTGTTTTTTATTTTCCTTGCATGTCCCCCTCACATCTACAGTGACCAGGGCCGGCGCTAGCAATGGACAAATCAGGCGGCTGCCTAGGGTGCCAGGGTGGGGGGGCGCCAAAATCCGGATCCCCAGCCACTCGCTGGGGATTCGGAGTATTAAAATACCTCCAGGTTCTGCATTTTTAAAAAACATGTCTTATGGCGCCAGCCGCTAGGCTAGGGGGCGGTTGCGCCTGTGAAGACATCACTCTATCCCCAGCCTGTAGTGCATGCCACCGTAGCGAGTGAGAAGATGAGGGGATTGAGCCGGGACAAGGAGCAGCCGGCTGGAAGTGCTGCATGATTGATGGAACCGGGGGGGGGTGACAGTGATGGAAGCCCTGCATGTAAGCCCAGGCTTGCCGTGATATCCGATCTCCACCTCCGCCTGGTTGCTCGGGAATCTGTTATCAGAGGCATGAACAGACAGGCAGCTGCACAGTTCTCCTTGAGTAAAGCATTCACCGCCGCTGGCTCAGGTACATGTGGAAGCACAGGCAGCACGCTCAGTGCTGCATCCTGCACCCAGTCACAAGAGATTAAACAATGAACTTTGCTGTCAAGTGCCTTGTATTGTGTACAGAGGGGGAAAATATATATTTGTGTGTGTGTAGGGGGGGGGGGGGTACAGAGAGGGAACTAGTGTGTGGGGGGCAGATGTGCGGGGGGGGGTACAGAGGGGGAACTAGTGTGTGGGGGGGCAGATGTGCGGGGGGGGTACAGAGGGGGAACTAGTGTGTGGGGAAAGATGTGTGGGGGGGGGTACAGAGGGGGAACTAGTGTGTGGGGAGGCAGATGTGCGAGGGGTACTGAGGGGGAACTGGTGTGTGTGGGGGCAGATGTGCGAGGGGTACTGAGGGGGAACTGGTGTGTTTGTGGGGGCAGATGTGCGAGGGGTACTGAGGGGGAACTGGTGTGTGTGTGTGGGGGCAGATGTGTGAGGGGTACTGAGGGGGAACTGGTGTGTGTGTGTGGGGGCAGATGTGCGAGGGGTACTGAGGGGGAACTGGTGTGTGTGTGTGGGGGCAGATGTGCGATGGGTACTGAGGGGGAACTGGTGTGTGTGTGGGGGCAGATGTGCGAGGGGTACTGAGGGGGAACTGGTGTGTGTGTGTGGGGGCAGATGTGCGAGGGGTACTGAGGGGGAACTGGTGTGTGTGTGTGGGGGCAGATGTGCGAGGGGTACTGAGGGGGAACTGGTATGTGTGTGTGTGTGCGGTGGGGGCAGATGTGCGAGGGGTACTGAGGGGGAACTGGTGTGTGTGTGGGGGCAGATGTGCGAGGGGTACTGAGGGGGAACTGGTGTGTGTGTGGGGTGGGGGCAGATGTGCGAGGGGTACTGAGGGGTAACTGGTGTGTGTGTGGGGGGGGGAACTGATGTGTGGGGGGAGAGGGGAAACTGGTGTGTGTGTGTGGGGGGGGGGGTTGCAGACGTGCGTGGGGGGCAGAGGGGGAACTGATGTGTGTGTGTGGGGGGAGGCAGATATGCGGGGGGGTACTGAGGGGTAACTGGTGTGTGTGTGGGGGGGGGAGAGGGGGAACTGATATGTGTGGGGGGGAGAGGGAACTGGTGTGTGTGGGGGGGGGCAGACGTGCGTGGGGGGCAGAGGGGGAACTGATGTGTGTGTGTGTGTGGGGGGGGAGGCAGATATGCGGGGGGTACTGAGGGGTAACTGGTGTGTGTGTGGTGGGGGGAGAGGGGGAACTGATATGTGTGGGGGGGAGAGGGAACTGGTGTGTGTGTGGGGGGGGCAGATGCGCGTGGGGGGCAGAGGGGGAACTGATGTGTGTGTGTGTGTGTGTGTGGGGGGAGGCAGATATGCGGGGGGGTACTGAGGGGTAACTGGTGTGTGTGTGTGTGTGGTGGGGGGAGAGGGGGAACTGATATGTGTGGGGGGGGGGGGAGAGGGAACTGGTGTGTGTGGGGGGGGGGGCAGATGTGCGTGGGGGGCAGAGGAGGAACTGATGTGTGTGTATGGGGGCAGATGTGCAGGGGGGTACATATAGGAACTGATATGTGTGTGTGGTGGGGTTTTTCGGGGGAACAAAGCTGGGGGGGGGGGGGGGTGCAGAGGGGAACGTTCAGGATGATACAGTGATAGGGTGATCTGAGGTGTGAAGGTGGAACAATTTTGGTAATCTGAGACCTGAAAATACAGGAATTGGGGTGATCTGAGGTGCGGAGGTTCAAATCCACTTTTGTAAAATAGATAAATAAATAAATGCAGATCTTTTTGGAGGTCAAAAAACATGCATTATTGTTTTTACTAGGAGCATTGTCCGTGTATCTGTCGCTTGTACAGGCAGTCAGTTACACAGTTAGCCTCTCTGTATACTGCTCTAGCCTGTGGACCACAGCTGGCATGAGGAAGTGAGCCGGTGCCATCCTCTAGTTGTCTTTGGGCCAGGTCCAGGGGCACAGGTGCAGGCATATAGACCACGGCTGAAGTATAGGTGAAGAGGCACCGCAAAAATCTCAGTGAGGGGAGGAGCGAATGGGGGGGCGTCAAAATGAGGCTTCGCCTAGGGTGTCAAAAATCCTTGCACCAGCCCTGACAGCGACTGCACTTCCAAGTGCACTTTTCACTTGTACTGCAAAGTGGATTTGCCTTTAGTAAATAAACCCCATAGACTGTTTAGAAAATATATTATTCAAGGAATGTAATAGCATTTGCATCAGCAAACCACATAAAAAAAAAAAAACACTCGCATGCAATGAATCTAAAGAACCCGTACAATAAGCTACATACCAAGCACACAAATTGGCGGGAAGACTGTAGTGCGTGCCGCCGTAGCGAGTGAGAAGATGAGGGGATGGAGCCGGGACAAGGAGCAGCCGGCTGGAAGTGCTGCATGATTGATGGAACCGGGGGGGGGGGGGGGGGTGACAGTGATGGAAGCCCTGCATGTCAGCCCAGGCTTGCCGTGATATCCGATCTCCACCTCCGCCTGATTGCTTGGGAATCTGTTATCAGAGACGTGAACAGACAGGCAGCAGCGCAGTTCTCCTTGAGTAAAGCCTTCACCGCCGCTGGCTCAGGTACATGTGGAAGCACAGGCAGCACGCTCAGTGCTGCATCCTGCACCCAGTCACAAGAGATTAAACAATGAACTTTGCTGTCAAGTGCCTTGTATTGTGTACAGAGGGGGAAAATATATATTTGTGTGTATGTAGGGGGGGGGGGTACAGAGGGGCTGAAGTTTAGATGAAGAGGCACCGCAAAAATCTCAGTGAGGGGAGGAGCGAATAGGGGGCGTCAAAATGAGGTTTCGCCTAGGGTGTCAAAAATCCTTGCACCAGCCCTGACAGCGACTGCACTTCCAAGTGCACTTTTCACTTGTACTGCAAAGTGGATTTGCCTTTAGTAAATAACCCCCATAGACTGTTTAGAAAATATATTATTCAAGGAATGCAATAGCATTTGCATCAGCAAACCACATAAAAAAAAAAAAACACTCGCATGCAATGAATCTAAAGAACCCGTACAATAAGCTACATACCAAGCACACAAATTGGCGGGAAGACAATATACGATGACTAAAAGCACACACTCCATTTTCTGAAGACAAGGAAATAAAAAAGATCAGCAGTAGCGTCCGGGAGCTGCACATACCTGTGTTATATGGAAGTGAGGTGAACTCCTTTCACTTGTTTGTAGAGATCTTTGTGCCTGGGGCGTTGTATGCAGTCCGGTATAAATGTTCTATCTTTAATACTTTATGATACAATAGAGGGAGGGATCGTCTTCTGTGGTTACCTTGGATAAAGGGGGTTTCCCAGTTGATGCAATCTGCCCCTTTGTGTTGTGGGAGTTTCGAAGATTTTAGAACCTTTTCTACAAAGGTCACATCATGTCATTCATTTTTAATTTGTTTTTGTCTTTAGTTTGACATGAAATATGTTTCAATTAAAGCAGTATTAAACTCAAAGCAACCATTATATTGCAGCTTACCAATTCTCAGATGTGATGGCTGCATTTGTTTTCATTTTTAGGCTTTTTTCTTTCCATTTTCATCTGGTGACTAGGCCAGTAAGTCTGCTATTTTTCAGAAGCTCAAGCTCTTCAGCAGAATGTATCAGTTTACATGGATGAGGCAAACCACTTAGCACTGGCAGGGAATCAGCCTTTATTTATTCATGCAAACCTTTTATCCAAAAAGAGAAGAAAAAACTGCTGATAAAGTTTTATACCCTTTTTACACTGGCTGTCCGATCAGGTCTGTCTGTCAGTTTTTCAGGTGGACCTGATTGGTCCTTGCAGTCTCCTCTATGGAGCGGCGGATGTCTGCTGACACCCGCTGCTATCTGATCCGATCAGGGGCGGACTGACAACTCATGGGGCCCCCGGGCAATAGGAGATTATGGGGCCCCTGGGCAATAGGAGATTATGGGGCCCCTGGGCAATAGGAGATTATGGGGCCCCTGGGCAATAGGAGATTATGGGGCCCCTGGGCAATAGGAGATTATGGGGCCCCCGGGCAATAGATTATGGGGCCACACAGTATACACACACAGACACACAATATACACACACAGTATACATACACAGTATAGACACACACACAGTATACACATACAGTATACACACACAGTATACATACACAGTATACATACACAATATACACACACAGACACTTAGTTTACACATAGAGTATACACACACAGTATAAACACACACTATACATACACAGTATGTATACAGACACACAATATACACAGACAGTATACACACACAATATATACACACACAGTATACCACTGTCGGATCTTAGCCATATCTATGTGTAACTGATTCTATGAATCAGGCGCATAGATTAGGGTGACCAGACATCCCCAGTTTCAGGGGACAGTCCCCTGATTGAGGACACTGTCCCCAGACCAAGTCTGTCCCTGGTTTTGTCCCCAGATTGGATTTAATAGGGGGCAGGGGCAATTTCAAAGACAGTCAGTGCAGAATTAAAATAAAAAAATTAGAATTACACACCCCCGCTCCGCCATGCCTACTAGTATAGGGGGGTTGTATTTTTCCCATTATCTGTGCCCCTTTCTGATGATCATGTGCTGGTCGGAGCAGAGGGAATATTTCTTCAGCTTCGCTCGCATGTTCTTCTGCCTTGGCTCAAATCCTGGCCAGCCACCTGCCTATCTCCTTGCCTTCCCTGGCGGAGTCAGGAGGCCAAGAGAGAGGATTCAGCGAATCCTACCTCCATCGTTATTTAATTCATCACCCCCCCCCTGGTGACTGGCGACAATGGCTAATCTGCGATACTCTGCGGACTCTATTCGGGGTCTGAGACAATTCTCAACAGCATTACCAGCCGTCACCAAAAAGGCCTTAAAAATAGAGCAACTTTTGAGATTCGATCGACCATCAAAAATTTCAACTATTTAACCCAGCTCAAGCGCATATCATGTGCTTTGATCAACACAAGATCGGCAGTAAAACACCAATCAGAAATCCATGATTTCTTACTACAAAACGATCTAGACTGCCTCTTTATTACAGAAAGCTGGCTCTCAGACGACTGCAACACCATTCTCGGAGAATTGGTGCCAGAAAACTATCGCATTATAACGGAAAATAGAATAGGGCAAAGAGGAGGAGGCCTGGCAGTGATTCACAAGAATCGCATTACAATCACTAAGCCAGCCCTTCAAAATCCCCTTCCATTCATGGAAACCCTTACTCTTCAACTTCAAACTTCCCCCCAGGAGACTGTTCACATTCTCCTCTGCTATAGGCCTCCTGGGCCAAAATCGCAGCTTCTGCCATCATTAACGGAGTTTATATCCACTTATACCCTTAACAGCAAACACCTTTTGCTGCTCGGGGATTTTAATCTGTGTGCCAACTCCTCACAGGATCCCATTGCGGACGCCTGCATCGATCACCTGGAAGGATTAGGGCTACAGCAACTTATATGCGGGCCAACACATGCTTCAGGTCACACACTTGACCTAATTTTCAGACAAAATCTGAAAATAAGCATTTTAGAAAATGAACCATTGCCATGGACAGACCACCATGCAATTAATTTCATAATCTCCAAAATTCCCCCAGTGATAAAAGCACCCAAGCCATGGACAATACACTGGGCTAGATCTCAGAAGAAGCTCCATTCGGAACTCTTTAAATCTACCTTGGGAAACAGAATCAAAACAATCCATCCACATCAAACAGCCGCAGATACACTGGATGCTATAAACGCAGCCCTGCGCTACAGTCAGCCGATTTAGTAGCACCGAAACGCAAAGCCTGCATCCGGAAAAAAAAGTCCGGCTGGTTCAACAACCAGTTGGCGCTTCTGAAGCAAGAGCGCAGAAGGGCGAAAGCCGCCTGGAAAAGAAGCCCTTCAGAGGATAACCTCATCACCTACAAGGCAATAACAACACGATATCATAAAGAAATCTTCAAAGCCAAGAAACATCATTTTTCTATGGCGATTAACAGCGCCCTAAACCGTCCCCGCGAGCTCTTCAAGATGGTCACCCAGACCATGAATCCAGGATGTCTTGAAGTCCCCAACTCAGACACCCAAGAGTTCTGTAATGAACTATCGGATTTCTTCATCAACAAAATTGAAAGAATCTGGGAAAGCATCATGCAAAACAATACCCCCCTCAACCCCACCGTCAATCAACCACAAAATACCCACAGAAACGTTCTACAATCAACAAAGTTTACTCTGGAACCGATCTCTATCGATACCACAAAAAATATCATTGGTGCTTTGCGGAACAGCACATCGCCCAATGATATCATCCCCACCAAACTGTTGAAGGAATGTGCCAACATCCTGGCACCACCCATCACACAGCTTATAAACCAGTCATTTAAGGAAGGCACAGTGCCATCCCTGTTGAAAGAGGGCACAATCCAGCCCATCTTGAAAAAACCTAACCTGGATCCCAAGGACCCAACTCACCGCCGTCCCATAACAGGCCTAAATGTTCTCTCCAAGATAATGGAGAAAGTTGTGGTACAACAGCATCTAGATGCCCACGATCTACTGGATCCATTACAATCAGGCTTCCGTCCCGGACACGGGACAGAAACGGCCTTACTCAAAATATGGGACGATGCTCTCGAGGCCGCAGACGAAGGAGAATCTTGTCTCCTGGTTCTGCTGGACCTAAGCGCAGCCTTTGACACGGTAGACCACAAACTGTTACTGATGCAACTAGCCACGGTAGCAGGAGTCGCAGAAGGTGATTTACCATGGTTTTCTTCTTTTCTTGAAAACCGATCACAAACAGTTAAACTAGGATCTTTCACGTCGGAAAAGCGTACGGTGTCATGTGGAGTCCCCCAAGGATCCCCCCTGTCGCCGGTGCTTTTCAACATCTATCTTCGCCCTCTTCTTGATATTATCAGTAGCCAAGATCTACTCTATCACTCTTATGCAGACGATACGCAAATCTATTTTCGCATCTGCGACAAAAAGGATCATCATCCCAGTTTAGAGAAATGTCTCTCTTTGATAGAAAACTGGATGACTAATGCCGCGTACACACCATCACTTTATGTGATGAAAAAAAATGACGTTTTTAAAAACGTCACTTTAATTGACTGTGTGTGGGGGAAAACGTCGTTTTATGTCTTGTAAAAAACGACCAAAAAAAATTGAAGCATGCTTCAATTTTATGTGTCGTTTTTCAAAAGTGCACTTTTTACTTCACAGAAATTGACCGTGTGTAGCAAAAAACGTCGTTTTCTAAGACGTTTTTTCATCCACGCATGCCCAGAAGCTACTTATGAAGCAAGCTTCAATGGTAAAACGTGGTGGAACGTAACCTCACTTTGCAAGAACATTGTGAGAAAAACGATGGTGTGTAGGCAACTTCGTCTTTGAAAATTGAAGTTTCAAAAACGTCATTTTTTACTTCACAGAAAGTGTCGTTTTTTTTCATCACATAAAGTGATGGTGTGTATGCGGCATAAGAGTTATCTGAAACTCAACAGTTCAAAAACAGAACTCCTTATGTTTCACGCCAGCCGAAAGAGTCAACTGGCAACAACCTGGACACCGCCACCCATTCTGGGCCAAATCATCACCCCTAGCTCCAAAGTCAAAAGTCTTGGGGTCATTTTCGACACCTTCATGACAATGGATGCACAAATAGGGTCAGTAGTCAGCGGAGCGCACCATCTCTTGCGCCTAATACGCAGACTTATTCCATTTATCCCCAAAGAAGACGTAGCAGTCGTGGTGGGAACAATCGTGAATTCCAGATTGGACTATGCTAACGCCCTCTACCTCGGACTCCCAAAGTACCAAATCTCTCGTCTGCAAGTCGTTCAGAATACGGCCGCCAGACTGGTGACTGGGAAAAAAAATGGGAATCAATCTCACCTTCGTTGAGAACCCTTCACTGGCTGCCAGTAAAAGACAGAATTGCATTCAAAGCACTCTGCCTGACACATAAGTGCATCCATGGGAAGGCTCTGCAATATCTTTGCGACAAGATAGAACCTCACAACTTGAATCGCGTTCTGCGATCCACCGACCAAAATCTGGTCAAGGTACCAAAAACCAAATACAAGTCTAAAGGAGAAAGAAGGTTTGCCTTTCAAGGTCCTAGACTATGGAACGCTTTACCAACCAGCATTCGGTTGGAGGAAAACCACCTGACTTTCAGAAGACAGATCAAGACTCTGCTCTTTTGATGGCATGAGACACGAACAACTAGCGCCCAGAAGCGATTCAGTTCGCATGTGCCGCGCTTTTATAAATTTTTCATTCATTCATTCATTCATTCAGTCATCTTCCTCCGCTCCCCATCCAGTAGTAGCCGGGCCCGAAAAGTAAGACTTGAGAGGCTGTGAGGCGGCGGCGACGGGCAGAGAGTCGCTGATTGTTGCCATTACTAGTAAAGAAAAAATATGTCCCCGGATTTAATTTAAAAAATCTGGTCACCTTAGCATAGATACGACCAGTTTAAGTCAGAGATACGATGGTGTATCAGGAGATACACCATCTTATCTCTTTGTGAATCTTGCCCTGTGGCTGCATTCACACCTGAGCGTAGCGTTTTGCCGCGATTTTGCGTAGTTTTTTACCGCGTTTTGTCGCGATATTTGCGCTGTTTTTTACCGCGAATTGCTGCGATTTTTGCTGCGTTTTTTTACCGCGTTTTGTCGCAAATTTGGACAGGTCTAGGGTCACCAATGTTAGAAACAGAAAAACGCCCAAATACGCTCAATTCGAGCGACAAAAAAGGGTCCAGAACTTGTTTGAGCTTCAGGCATTCGGCGTCAGGCATTTTGGAGTGGAGATGTGAACCATCTCCATTGAGAATAATGTATTTTTTCCCCTCTAGCGTTTTGGAGCTTCATGCTTCAGGCGACAAAACGCTCAGGTGTGAATGCAGCCGCAAATGCAAGAACCTACACGTGATTCAAAGCTAAAGTACATGTAATGTGAAACTGAATGATATTTCACAGCGCTAAAGAACATTGTATAAACAAATGTCTTTTTTTATATATATTTATAAAAACAGTTTTCACTTTTTTTTTATCCTTGCCATTTCAGATCTGCCGATCTCTCGCAGCCTCTTTCTGTTTACATACTTGCAATCCAGAAATGGCTGCATGCCATTCCTCAAATTGTTTTCTGAAAGTCAAAACATTACAAACCTGCATAATGTGTGTTGCATTGGCCACTTCATTCTCCATTGGAAGGGTGAGAAGGTGACAATGTAAGAGCATAACTGAGAAACACAACAAGGGCGTTGTCACCCTATAAAAGGGACTGCCTAAGCAAGGCCCCTTATGGCAGGATCAACAGGCAATTTTTTTTTTAATGAGCTGCCGTTTTAAAATATTACGTTAACAAGGTAAAGCCTTTATACTTCAGTGATTGGGTTTTAATATATTTTAAACAGAACAAAGTTAAATCAGTAATTATGAGCGGAGTCTTTGGTTTAAAGAACTTTACAGCAAATTTAACCAGTTAACAACCGCCCTATAGACGATATACGTCTACAAGGCGGTTGCTTAACTCTGGGAGGACGTCCATGGATGTCCTCCCAGAATCGCGCTTCCGCGCGCCCTCTGGGGCGCGCACGCGGGAATGTCCATGACCGCCAGGTCCGGAGGACCCGGCGCATCACGGATCACGGTAAATCGCTGCTAATAGCGGCGGTTTACCACGTGATCGCTCCGTCCAATGACGGAGCGATCGCTTGTAATCAAACCGGCGTCATGTGATGACGCCGGTTCCTCCCTCCCCTCTCTGTACCGAACGGTACAGTGTGTGAGGAGAGGGGGGGGGGAGAGCAGATGCAGCACGAGTGCTGTGGGCTGGATCTGTGACACATGCAGTCACAGATCCAGCCAGCCATCCATCCCTGCTCAGCCATCCCATACCCATACTGTGCAGTACACAATACCCATACTGTGCAATACTACACACCTATACTGTGCAATACTCTGCAATACCCCACACTCTGCATTCTGCAATACCCCACACTACTCTGCAATACTCCACACTACTCTGCAATAGCCCACAATACCCTGCAACGTCGCCTATGGGGATTTTTAAGTAGCGAAGTTTGGCGCCATTCCACGAGCGTGTGCAATTTTGAAGGGTGACATGTTGGGTATCTATTTACTCGGCGTAACTTCATCTTTCACATTTATGCAAAAGAATGAAGAAAAAATACTACATTTGCTAAATTTTATAACAGAAACAAAGAAAAATGCTTTTTTTTTACAGAATTTTCAGTCTTTTTTCTCTTATAGCGCAAAAATTTAAAAACCCAACAGTGATTAAATACCACCAAAATAAAGCTCTATTTGTGTGAAAAAAAGGACGAAAATTTCATTTGGGTACAGTGTTGTATGACTGAGTAATTGTCATTCAAATTGTGAGAGCGCCGAAAGCTGAAAATTGGTCTGGTTATTAAGGGGGTTTACGTGCCCAGTGATCAAGTGGTTAAAAATAATCCAGCAATGGCAACTCTCAATATTTGTATCCTGACAGGTCTTTAGGCATTGTGTGGATTTGAACATGCCATCCAAGGCTTATCTGCCTCAACATGGAGCAGCAGACAACATGGATTCATGAAAGACAGAAGTTGTCAGACAAACCTGATTTCCTTTTATGAAGAGGTAAGTAAAACCCTGGACAGAGGCGTGGCTGTGGACGTGATATATTTGGATTTTGCAAAAGCGTTCGATACAGTTCCGCACACACGGCTCATGTGTAAGGTAAGGTCTACAGGATTGGATATATCAGTTTGTAAATGGATAGAAAACTGGCTGAAAGACAGAATTCAGAGAGTCGTGGTTAATGATTCTTACTCTGAATGGTCCAAGGTTATCAGCGGTGTACCCCAAGGTTCAGTGCTGGGACCCTTACTTTTCAATATATTTATAAATTATATTGGGTCTGAGATCAAAAGTAACATTTCTGTCTTTGCAGATGACACCAAGCTATGCAGTGGAATAACGTCCTTACAGGATGTCTCCAATTTACAAGCCGACCTCAATGCTCTGTCTAATTGGGCAACTAAGTGGCAGATGAGGTTTAATGTTGATAAATGTAAAGTTATGCACTTGGGGGCTAAGAATATGCATGCATCATACATACTAGGGGAGTACAACTGGGGGGATCTGTAGTGGAGAAGGATCTGGGGGTTTTAGTTGATCATAAGCTCAATAATGGCATGCAATGCCAAGCTGCGGTTTCCAAAGCGAGCAAAGTCCTTTCTTGTATTAAGAGAGGTATGGACTCCAGAGAGAGAGATATAATTTTGCCCCTGTACAAATCATTAGTAAGACCTCATCTGGAATATGCAGTTCAGTTTTGGGCACCAGTTCTCAAAAAGGACATCGGAGAACTGGAGAAAGTGCAGAGAAGGGCAACCAAACTGATAAGAGGCATGGAGGAGCTCAGCTATGAGGAAAGATTAGAGGAACTGAATTTATTCACTCTTGAGAAGAGGAGAATAAGGGGGGATATGATCAACATGTACAAATATATAAGAGGTCCATACAGTGAACTTGGTGTTGAGTTATTCACTTTACGGTCAACACTGAGGACAAGGGGGCACTCTTTACGTCTAGAGGAAAAGAGATTTCACCTCCAAATACGGAAAGGTTTTTTCACAGTAAGAGCTGTGAAAATGTGGAACAGACTCCCTCCAGAGGTGGTTCTGGCCAGCTCAGTAGATTGCTTTAAGAAAGGCCTGGATTCTTTCCTAAATGTACAGAATATAACTTGAGTATTAAGATTTGTAGGTAAAGTTGATCCAGGGTAAATCCGATTGCCTCTCGGGGGATCAGGAAGTAATTTTTTCCCCTGCTGTAGCAAATTGGATCATGCTCTGCTGGGGTTTTTTGCCTTCCTCTGGATCAACTGTGGGAATGGAGTTGGGTGTATAGGATTTTACTGTGTTTTTTAATTTTTGTTTTTTTATTTTTTGTGGTTGAACTGGATGGACTTGTGTCTTTTTTCAACCTGACTAACTATGTAACTATGTAACTATGTAACTATGTAACATACCTTCACGCGGTTTTGGCGAGCACACACATTTCAATAGTGCCTGTTCTTATGCAGATGCTTTTTTTGCACTTAGTAAGAGCATGTCCACATAGAATGGTTGGCCAAGCCCAAAGGCAAGGAGGAGTTCAGATTGATGACAGGAGAAGCAGCACAAACAGACAATCATTTGTGCAAGGAGCATGCTGACTGGAGGAGAGAGCAGAGAGATGAGCTCATCAGTATGGTGCTTTTAATGTTACTATTGATTTACAGGCTGAGGGTGGGGAGGAGGCCTCTAAATATTTGCCCACTTTTCTTTGCCGAAAAATTGGTCTTTGGGTATCGGTGGCACCTTTACATCATAAGATTATAAAAGGTACACTTGATGAAAGCAAGAATTGGCCTTGCTGTCAAATATTGCAATGATATGCACCTGTCAAAGGCGTGGGAAAATAGTTTTTTGGGTAATAATTGTGTCCATGAAACCTATACCAAAAACATTCTTCCAGATGAAATCAACACCCACAACGCTAGACAGCCTAGAAATCCTGCAGAGATTCCACATCCCAAAAACACTTAATGAGCGACATCGGCATCAATGATCGATTCATTTTGATAAATGTCAGACGGTCCTGAGGAATCTGTGGACATTCACATTCTATTATAATAATAAAAATTGCGCTTATCCAGCTAAAACATTAATGCACATAAATTAATATACCACAAAAAAATATATAAATCAAGGAAATATATATATGAACAATAGGGAAGGCAGCAGTTCTGGTGCCAAAGCACAAAATATAAGAACAAGGAAAAGGGGGGTTAGAACTGCGCCATGGCACCCAGACTTCGTGTGTTATAAAGTCAATTGAATAAAGTGGACGTCGGGATTTTAAAGAAGAAAGTCAAATAAAATTCTCCAGGGATTCCACGATCATATATATGGGATGGTGAATCCCACCCAGATGGTCCACACTTGTTCCGTATGAAACTAGACTGCCAGAGTTATGAGCAGCTTACCAGATCATTGGCTTAAAACAGCAGTCGACTGTGACCCAGCCGCGGCCTTTGAGGGGAGGAGGGGGGGGGGGGGAGACCCACTTCCTAGATGTATCACTCACTCCCCAGAGATTAACAGAGGCACAGAGTCAATGAGAGAGGGTCCACCGTGATTCACAGCACGCTATGTGTGAAATCCCACCACCGATAATAGAAGCAGCTTACCAGAACTCCAATCATAAACCACAGTCGGCTATGACCCAGCCGCGGCCTTTGGGGAGATCCCACTCCCTGACTGAGAACACTACTTGCACCCTCGATAGTAAACAATGGTGTCACCGCACAAAAAAGAAAACGGCAAACATAGCGTAACTCCGTGGGATAAGTTATTTAATAAAAACAGTAGAACAATAAAAGGGTTACTCACATTAAGTAGTAATCACAAATAGCTTTTGAAATTGCCGGCCGGCATGTAACAGAGCAAAGCCCTTACTCCAAAACGTAATGACGTCACCGCACGTCCTCCCAGACGCGTTTCGTCATTCGACGTTATCAATGGGATGACGCACCGCAACGCCCTATCCCATTGATAACGTCGAATGACGAAACGCGTCTGGGAGGACGTGCGGTGACGTCATTACGTTTTGGAGTAAGGGCTTTGCTCTGTTACATGCCGGCTGGCAATTTCAAAAGCTATTTGTGATTACTACTTAATGTGAGTAACCCTTTTATTGTTCTACTGTTTTTATTAAATAACTTATCCCACGGAGTTACGCTATGTTTGCCGTTTTCTTTTTTGTGCGGTGACACCATTGTTTACTATCGAGGGTGCAAGTAGTGTTCTCAGTCAGGGAGTGGGATCTCCCCAAAGGCCGCGGCTGGGTCATAGCCGACTGTGGTTTATGATTGGAGTTCTGGTAAGCTGCTTCTATTATCGGTGGTGGGATTTCACACATAGCGTGCTGTGAATCACGGTGGACCCTCTCTCATTGACTCTGTGCCTCTGTTAATCTCTGGGGAGTGAGTGATACATCTAGGAAGTGGGTCCCCCCCCCCCCCCTCCTCCCCTCAAAGGCCGCGGCTGGGTCACAGTCGACTGCTGTTTTAAGCCAATGATCTGGTAAGCTGCTCATAACTCTGGCAGTCTAGTTTCATACGGAACAAGTGTGGACCATCTGGGTGGGATTCACCATCCCATATATATGATCGTGGAATCCCTGGAGAATTTTATTTGACTTTCTTCTTTAAAATCCCGACGTCCACTTTATTCAATTCACATTCTATTATAAGTAACAAAACCTCCAGCAGCACTGAGTGCCCGTTGGGAAAGCATGTTGGATGCAGGGCAGCCCAGCAGCTCAATTGCATGCTGGGCAAGTTCATGCCAGTGGTCTATTCTCTCCATCTCTGTTTTTGCCCCTAGATAATCGTCCACCATGTGATGTAGACGCTGCTGATGGGATGTGGAAGCTGACAGCTCTGGGTGGTGAGTCCTAAAAATATTGTGAAATGCATCACTTAGATGGCCGCTTTCTCCACCGCTCCTCTCTTGACCAACAGAAGCCTCCGACAATCGAGACTTCTCTGGTCCGCCGGAAATCTCTGTGATCTGCATCCGGGGGCCGGCGGTTCCTGTCACCCACTCACCGATCGCACAGGTGAGTCGGTAGAAGCACCGGCGGGAGGGGAGGGACGTCCCCTTTCGCCACCCGTAGGGACGATCATGCGGCGGAACAGCTGCTATGATCATTCCTATGGTGTAGGGAATCGCCGGCTGAAAATGCCGATATCTGAATGATTCCTGTAGCTTCAGGCATCATTCAGATATAGCCCCACAAAGTACCACAAAGCCCAGGACGTCATATGACGTCCTCTGGGCGCCAAGTGGTTAACTGACAATTGCGTGGTTGCACGATACTGTACCCAAAAAAAATGTATGTCCTTTTCCCTCACAAATAGAGCTTTCTTTTGGCGGTATTTGGTCGTCTTTGGGGTTTTAATTTTTTTGCGCTAGAAACAACAGACAATTTTGAAAAATATTTTCTACTTTCTACTCTAAAACATATCATATAAAAAAAATGTAAAAAATCGAATTTCTTCACTAGTTTAGGCCAATATGTATTCTGCTACATATTTTTGTTAAAAAAAATCCCAATAAGCGTAAATTGATTGGTTTGCATAAAAGTTATAGGCCCGGATTCACAAAGCACTTACGCCGACGTATCTCGAGATACGCCGCGTAAGTGTAACTATGCGCCGTCGTATCTGTGCGCCGTGCCCACAATCTGAGATACGCCTGAAAATAGGCTTCCTACGACCGACGTAACTTGCCTACGCTGTCGTATCGTGGGCACATATTTACGCCGTGCGCATTTGCCTCTCCCATAGATTTTCTATGCACATATGCAAATGAGGGAGATACGCCGATTCACAAACGTATTTGCGCCCGGCGCATCATATACGTGGTTTGCGTAAGTCGTACGTCCGGCGTAAAGTTATTCCCCATATAGGAGGCGCAACTCATGCAAAGGTATGGACCAGGGAACACAAGTCGTCGTATCTTTTGTTGTTTACGTTGTACGTGAATATGACTAGGCGTAGGTTACGTTCACGTCTTAGGCAGTGATTCGACGTATCTTAGGCAGTTGTTTGGACGTGATTCTGAGCATGCGCACTGGGATGCATCCAGTCATTTGCTGTCTAGTGCAGCTGAGGCTGCAGAGAAAGGCATGTGTGTTTGAGCTTTGGGGTGTACACCCTAATGCAATAGGCTGCGCACACCCATGAGATCTGCAAAGTTTTAAGCTTCTTAAAAATATTCAATAACAGTCATATTTAGGAGTACACAAATAGATGAAAATGTTTACAATCTAAAATGTGGATGGGCAGACAAGGTCCTTGGTGGCTTGGTTTAAAGGGGTTCTCAAGCAATAATAGATCTTGGAGAACCATTTCTTTAATGCAAAGACATGGGCCCAGATTCAAGAAGCTATTGCGCCCGCGCAACCATAGGTTGCGCGGCGCAATAGCTGTTTTGCTCCCGCGTAGCGAATGCCCCTGATTCAGGAACATCGCTACGCGGACTGCAGCCTAGGATATGACAGGCATAAGCCTCCTTATGCCTTCATATCTTAGGCTGCATTCTTGCGTTGGCCGCTAGGGGGCGCGGCCATTGTGATCGGCGTATAGTATGCAAATAGCATACTATCACCGATTCACAAAACTTGCCCGGGCCCAGCGCACGCCAGGTACGGAGTCTCCGTACGGCGGCTTTAGCGTAAGGCTGCCCCTTCTCATAGTAGGGGCAGCCAATGCTAAAGTATAGCCGCCCTTCCCGCTCGTGAAATTTGAATTTCACGTCGTTTACGTAAGTGATTCGTGAATGGCGCTGGACGCCATTCACGTTCACTTAGAAGCAAATGACGTCCTTGCGACGTCATTTGCCGCAATGCACGTCGGGAAAGTTTCCCAACGGAGCATGCGCTGTTCGCTCGGCGCGGGAGCGCGCCTAATTTAAATGATTCCCGCCCCCGGCGGGATCATTTACATTAGGCGCCCTTACGCAGGGCAAATTAGCATAGCGCCCGCGCAATTTACGGAGCTACTGCTCCGTGAATCGCGGGCAAATCAAAATATTTGCGTGGGCGCAGAGCAAAAATCGTTGCCCTTTGCCCACGCAAATATTGCGCGGCTCTACCTGAATCTGGGCCATTGTCTTGAGTGATTGAGTCATGTGTGCAGCTTTCAGACCACACTTGAATCATATTGTTTACTGACATACTGTAAGTAATATTAAGAATTACACAATGCATTGTACAATTATTTTCTTGCATCATATACAGTAATATTAATGCTTAATATAATGGTAATCTTGCATATGCAGCACTCGGTATAGCTTCCTACAAAGACCGAACCAATTGTGCAATATGTCACGATTTGCATGATTTAAAATATTCCATTATTAGTAGAATCAGTGCCTTTTTCTAATGACGTCCATTATGACTTTCCTGACTTTATATTTCACTCATATTTATTACCCTTTTTATTTACATTGAGGACTTTTACATAGTTACATAGTTACAAAGACCATCCAGTTCAACCATAAAAAAAAAAAAAATAATGATAATATCATACAATCCAAAAAATAATGATAATATCATACACCCAACTCCATACCCACAGTTGATCCAGAGGAAGGCGAAAACCCCAGCAGAGAATGATTCAATTTGCTACAGCAGGGGAAAAAAATCCTTCCTGATCCCCCGAGAGGCAATCGGATATTCCCTGGATAGACTTTACCTATAAATCTTAGTACCCAGTTATATTATGTACATTTAGGAAAGAATCCAGGCCTTTCTTAAAGCAATCTACTGAGGTGGCCAGAACCACCTCTGGAGGGAGTCTGTTCCACATTTTACCAGCTCTTACTGTGAAGAAACCTTTCCGTATTTTGGATATGAAATCTTTCTTCCTCTAGACGTAAAGAGTGCCCCCTTGTCCCTTTTGGTGACTGTAAAGTGAATAACTCAACACCAAGTTCACTATCTGGACCCATTATATATTTGTACATGTTGATCATATCCCCCCCTTATTCTCCTTTTCTCAAGAGAGAATAAATTCAGTTCCTCTAATCTTTCCTCATAGTTGAGCTCCTCCATGCCTCTTATCGGTTTGGTTGCCCTTCTCTGCACTTTCTCCAGTTCTCCGATATCCTTTTTGAGAACTGGTGCCCAAAACTGAACTGCATATTCCAGATGAGGTCTTACTAATGATTTGTACAGGGGCAAAATGATATCTCTGTCTCTGGAGTCCATACCTCTCTTAATACAAGAAAGGACTTTGTTCACTTTGGAAACCACAGCTTGGCATTGCATGTTATTATTGATCCTATGATATACCAAAACACCCAGATCCTTCTCCACTACAGATCCCCCCAGTTGTACTCCCCCTAGTATGTATGATGCATATTCTTAGTCCCTAAGTGCATAACGTTACATTTATCAACATTAAACCTCATCTGCCACATAGTCGCCCAGAGCATTGAGGTCGGCTTGTAAATTGGAGACATCCTGTAAGGACGTTATTCCACTGCATAGCTTGGTGTTATCTGCAAAGACAGAAATGGTAGTTTTGATCTCAGACCCAATATCATTTATAAAGATATTAAAAAGTAAGGGTCCCAACACTGAACCTTGGGGTACACCACTGATAACCTTCGACCATTCAGAGTAAGAATCATTAATAGGCATGTGCAATTTTTTAAGTTACGAATACGTTTTCCGTCATTTTTCGTTATTTTAGTTGATTCGTTAACATACGAATGAACGAATGGTTTAGCGCAATTAATAACGAATAACGATATTTTCAAAATAACGAATATGGAAAACAACGAAGATACGAAAGAAGAAAGAAACGAAAACATAGAAACAACGAAAATACCGAACCCAAAAAAAAAAAATAATTACGAAAAACAAAATGAACGAAAATGCAAACTTACTAATATTCGAAGACCGAAAAGAAAACGAAATGCCGAACAAAGACTAAAAAACGAAAATCAAAACTAACGAAAAATAAATTACGGATCTTCGGAAAACTGAAATGAAAACAACGAAAATACAAAATAATGTAAATTAGCTTTCGTTAGTACTGAAATATTTCTGACCAATAGCCACTGAGCGCTGTCCCTTTCCTCTGAAGAGGTTTGTTCCTTCCCCCAATGAGCTTCTTTCTCATTACCTCCTGGCTCATTGTGTCTTTTTCTGTGTTAGACTGCAGTGCATCTACTTTCTAGATTTGTATTTGTAATATCTGACATATTTTAGTTTTCTTCTACGTCAGACTTCATTCTAGACAGGGTGTGTGTGCTAACTAAGACAGTCAAGTCAATCACAGTAAAATCCGAATTACAAAATTACGACGAGTAGTGTGTCGAATAAACGTAAAATGTATTCTAACAGAATTACGAATGCAATAAAATCTACAAAAGTACGTTTTTACAATCAAAGGAAATTAGACATGAAAATACGAATGATCATAAAGCAACGAAAATATATTTCTTTACGAAAATACGAATGCGGCATGATGGAAAATATAATATAAATACGAATAACAAAACAACGAAAATTAAACTAACGTAAAAACGAAGGAACGAATAAAATCATTTTAAAAATACGAACGCGGCAGAATACAAAATATAACGAAAATACGAATCTCGATTCAACGAAAAATAAACTAACAGAAAAAAACAGAAAACGGAAAAAAGAGTGTTACGAAAATACTAAAGAGTACGAATACGATAACTAACGTCTTACGAAATTACGACTCGTTACGAATCACGATAAACGAACAGAAACGAAACAGAAATAAACGAAAATTTTTGCTGTGCACATGTCTAATCATTAACCACTACTCTCTGAATTCTGTCTTTCAGCCAGTTTTCTATCCATTTACAAACTGATATTTCCAATCCTGTAGACCACAGGTGTCAAACACAAGGCCCGCGGGCCAAATCTGGCCCTCCATGCCATTTCATGTGGCCCTTGCACCTCTCCTGCAGCTGCAGGAGAGCTCCAGACCTCCTCTGGTCCTCAAAACCCTCACTTTCTGCTTTTAAGCAATGCATCCAGCTTCTTCCCAGCAGCAGCATAAGGAAAGGGGCATGCACTGATGTAAGGGAGAGTGGGGGACTCAACTTCTGATGGTGGGGTGGCTCTGAACATCTAATATATGAGGAGGGGATTCGCTGGACATCTAATCTTACAGATACTACCGGCCCTTTTGAGGGCAATCATAATACTGATGCGGCCCACAATGAAATTGAGTTTGACACCCTTGCAGTAGACTTTACCTTACACATGAGCCGTGTGTGGGGAACTGTATCGAACGCTTTTGCAAAATCCAAGTATTCCACATCTACTGCCACGCCTCTGTCCAAGGTGTTACTTACCTCTTCATAAAAAGAAATCAGGTTTGTCTGACAACCTCTGTCTTTTCTGAATCCACGCTGTCTGTTGCTTAAATAGTTTTTTCCAGCAAGAACTCATCTATGTGGTCTTTTATTAATCTCTCCAGTATATTCCCAACTACAACTAACAGGTCTATAGTTACTTGGTAAAGACTTTGTTCCCTTTTTAAATATAGGCACCACTTTTACATTTGGAAGTTGTGTTTTTGGAGTGTCATGAATGAAAAACATGCCAAACCTGAAAAAAATAGGATGTATCAGTGTTTCACCCAAAATGTCCAACTTCCAACCTGAAACCTGTACACACGGCCCAGAATCTCGTCAGGAAAAAAACATTGTTTTTCCTGACGACATTCTTGGCAAGAATCTAATACCGGCTGAGTGTACAGACACTCCATTCAAAAGAACCGCCGTTCTTTTAAATGGCACGAACGCGGTGACGTCATTGACTATGACAAGCATGCGCTTGTCACATTCGATGCTTTCGCCGCCATCTTGCTACACCCTACCTATGCCTAAGAAGAAGCCTTTGCTCCTCTCTCCCTTCTCTCCACGGCGCCGTCATTGCAAATGGCTGTCGTAACCGAGAACCGGAAACGATGGAGTGACATCAGCACGTAGCTCTGCCCCTACGTGTTTCGTGCAACAGCACTTCTTCAGGGGCCTCTAGAGTCTCCTGAAGACGTGCTGATGCATGAAACTCACACAGTACTTAGTTACTTCAAAAGCAAACAGTACTTACTAGTATTGTTTGCTTTGAAATATTTTACCATTAATTTACATTACCCGGGAATTATTTTAATCTTGGATGTATGTACAATCTAAACATGGATGAGTTTTTTTTGGGGGGCAGTCCCCTAGTTACATACATCCAACTTACATACAACTTATACATACAAACAGAGGGAGACAACAGGAAATGAGAGGAAATCTACCTCTAGGGAGGGAAATTCACTCCTGTAAGAGTTATCATGGGAAAAAGGTGTCTCCGCTGAAGCTTTATCACCAATCCTTGTTTCCAGGACAACCCAAGAGTTTCAAAATTCAATGGTCACAGGGACAGAAAGTGAGGTGAAAACTTCTGAACACAGACATAGACAGCAAAACAAATGTTACAGGGATGTTTACCCTTCCCTGTGCTATCAAAAAAATTTAATATATTTTTTTGGCCTACGTTACACTTAAAAAATGTACATGTTCCAACTTACATACAAATTCAACTTGGGAACAAACCCACAGAATGTATCTTGTTTGTAACCCGGGAACTGACTGTATACATTTTCTTGTGGCTCCATATGGAAATCGCTTCCTTTATACAGTGCTGAGGCCTGGGTGTTTAGTGCCCTCTGGTGGAAGAAGTGTCATTGCCTGCTAAGATCTCGCAAAATGCTGTTGAATCTCTAGAAAATTTGTTTTGCTTTGATTCAATAACCTTTCAAAGGAAAAAGGGTGGATTCTCTACCTTCTCCAGCCAAACTTACATGTAAAAGCAACAGTTAGGGCTAGTTTACACTTGCTTCAAAACAAGGCTTCGAACATGCTTTGTTAAAGCTCTCTGAACGCCAGTCAAACCTCCTGTCACTAAATAAAATGGTTAGCTTACAGTCCTGTTTGCACCTGCTTATTCTTGGTGCTTTGATTGAGGCTTCAGTGTGGTATTGGCTGAGCTCGATGAGACTCTGTGGGGCTTTGATGAGGCTTCTAAGGGGCTTCAGTGGGGCTTTAAGAAAGCTTTGCCAAGGACCTTTATAGAGGCTTTGAAGACGCTTTAAAGCACCACTGAAGCTACATAAAGTATAATTTTTGAAGAAAAGCAAAAGCAGGTGTAAACAGGACTGTAAGCTAACCATTTTATTTAGTGATAGGAGCTTTGACTAGCGTTCAGTGAGCTTTAACAAAGCATGTCTGAAGCCTTAGCAAGTGTAAATGAGCCCTTAGTGGGACCTTAGAAAATTGCACACAAGGATGGTGTGACAGACCCAGCCAGGACAGGGGCTTTTGGAGAGGATGGCAGGGTGGCCTCTTGCCTGTTGACTATGGGCCCTGGCTTTTAAGGGACCACTACTCTTTGGGGGGTGTGCACCTGGGGGATCCTTGGAGTGGTCTTGCTTTGGATTCAAGTCCATGTCTCCCCTAAACACACAGACTGTTGGAATTGGAGGTTCCATATACATGTTTGGGCCTCTATGCCTCAAACCAGCAATGACTGTAGATGTTAATGTAACCAGCTCAAACCACTTGGGTCTCTTGCCATAATGTGTTTATAGTAAGTAGGTCTGTGCCATAGTGTGCATCCTAAGTGTCTTTCTCCCATTGTTAATGGAGTCACCTATTGTTTCTGATAATGTGTAATGTACTTTGTTGCCAGGAAGTCTGGTCACCTAGGCTGGTTTAAGTGGCTAGTTGTTAATTTATTAATGAAATCACCATAAGCTATTAGGTGCTAGAGGTGGATTAGCATACTGTTTATGTTGGCTGTTCCTAAGTTATGTTAATTATATTTTTGATTACAGTTTGTATTGTATACAATTATGTGATCAGGCTCACCTGATATTGTGCGGTATATAAATTCTGTGAGAGTTTTTAATAAAGGGTTTCAGTTGCATCTAAGCTATTGCCGGCTAGTCTTGGATGGTGAGTAGGGTTGTCCCGATACCGATACCATTATCGGTATCGGGACCAATACCGAGTATTTGCGGGAGTACTCGTACTCCCGCAAATACCCCAGATACCTAAATAGAATACTTCCCCCCCCCCGCGCTGCCGCCGTATATCGTTAAGCACCGTGCGGCGAACATTACAGGCACCTTTAGTTTGAATAGCTGTTTTGCCCGCCGCGCTGTGTATAGACACTCCCCCTTGGACGGATCTGTCCAATCCCGAGCAAGGGGGAGTGTCCTTTACACGGCGTGGCAGGGAAAACAGCTATTGAAACGAAAGCTGCCTGTAATGTTCGCCGCACAATGATTAACGCGGCGGCAGCGGCGGGGGGGGGGGATGGGGGGGCGTCATCGGCATCATGATCAGGTATGTCAGTTTTCTTTAGACCAGAGCAGTTGCAAATATACATTTGTGGCAATCCTAAGCTCACCTTTTACAAGAGTCTTACTTTTCATGGATGGTTGTTTGTTATGTTTCTAAGTTGTATTCTCTTACTTTCAGAACAAAATTGTGTCCAAATGTAAGGTCCCCACTAACACAAACCATAGGCAGTGCAAAATCTTCATGATTCCCCTATCATGTGCTGACAGTATGGGGGACATGGCTGCATATGTTTGGGGACATGGCTGGATATATGTGGGGGACATTGCTGCATATATGGGGGACATGGCTGCATATACTGTATGGGGGACATGGCTGCATATATGGGGGGACATGGCTGGATATATGGGGGGACATGGCTGGATATATGGGGGACATGGCTGCATATACTGTATGGGGGACATGGCTGCATATATGGGGGGACATGGCTGGATATATGGGGGACATGGCTGGATATATGGGGGGACATGGCTGCATATATGTGGGGGGACATGGCTGGATATATGGGGGGACATGGCTGCATATATGTGGGGGGACATGGCCGCATATATGTGGGGGGACATGGCTGCATTTATGTGGGGGGATATGGCTGCATTTATGTGGGGGGACATGGCTGCATATATGTGGGGGACATGGCTGCATATATGTGGGGGACATGGCTGCATATGTTTGGGGACATGGCTGCATATGGGGGGGACATGGCTGCATATGGGGGGGACATGGCTGCATTTGTGGGGGGGACATGGCTGCATTTGTGGGGGGACATGGCTGCATATGGGGGGGACATGGCTGCATATGTGGGGGACATGGCTGCATATGTGGGGGACATGGCTGCATTTGTGGGGGGACATGGCTGCATTTGGGGACACATTTTAAAAAAGTATCGGTATTCGGTATCGGCGAGTAAAACAGTATCGGTACTTGTACTCGGTCCTTAAAAAGTGGTATCGGGACAACCCTAATGGTGAGTGTCCCGGTTGGGTCTGTCACCAGTTGGGTCTGTCACTGATGGGAGCATGGATAACCAGCTGAGTGGAATCCACAAAATGTAATGGTAATTATATCAGGCATAAGAAAAGTGCCTGGGAAACATTTGGTGATAAGCATGTAGGTGGGGTGCCACGTCTGCGGTGGCAGTAACTTGTATTAAAGAGAGGCAACGACAGTTGACAACAACCCAGAGGGATGCCTGACCAACCGGGTACACTCACAAATTCCAACGATGTGAAGATGACAGGTATCATCCTGGTTGACAGCATCTGTTAAGAGACCGGAATGCTGCCTGGCCGCCCAGTACCCAGGAAGTTGTCCAAAGGAGATGCAACCCTACGCTTTCCCTCCTTGTCAGGAACCTTTTCCTATCGCTAGTACTGTTCCTTACAGGCGGGGGACCTGTCTTTACCCTACCAACTCTCAAAAAGAGCACCAAGCTTGGGACCCAGGGCCTTAAGTGATTGTAAGGGCTAGTTTTTTTTTCTATAAAAATAACAAACATGTTATACTTACCTGCTCTGTTGCAGTGGATTTGCACAGAGTAGCCTGGATCCTCCTCTTCTCGTGTACCTCTTCTGTGATCCTGGCGCCTCCCTCCTGCTCAGTGCCCCCACAGCAGGCAGCTTGCTACGGGGACACCCGAGCTGAGTCACATGTCCCTTTGTCCATTCAGACACAGAGCCCTGACCCGGTCCCACCCCCTCTCTCCCCTGATTGGCTAGCTGGCTTTGATTGAAATCAGCGGGAGCCAATGGTGCCACTGCTGTGTCTCAGCCAATCAGGATGGAGAATCTGCACGGCTGAGACACTCATGGACAACGCTGGACAGAGATGGGGATCAGGCAAGTGTTAGGAGGGATGAGGGGGCTCAGCATTTAAGATAAAAAAACTTCTGCTTTTACAGCCCCTTTAAGTGGGTTCTGCCTTAACTAAGATGGCTGCTGGAGTCACATGGGGTGTCAATATCCAATCGGGTGTTTCCCCAGTGACCCAGAAAACAATAGAGGAACTGTGTTCCCCTTGATTTCCTCTCAAACGACCGTTCAATTTTCCTTGTTGTTTCACAGCAAATCAGAACCGATGAACTAAAATTATGAAAATTCTTTGAACGAAAATGTTCACCCGATTTTCTTATAGCGTGTACGAGTCTTAAGTCATTTATGTTTAGGTTTAACCACTTGCCGCCCGCTCACCATCAAATGACGGGGGGGCGGTGCGGCTCTCGTTCTGGGTTTACATCATATGACAGTGCACCTGAACTGCGGGGCCGTGCAGCGCGATGATCGCGTCATGCTACTAGCAACCCTGATCTCTGTAAAGAGCTACTGACGCAGCTCTTTAATCATGTGATCGGCTTTGTCCAATCACAGCCGTCAGTAAACAAGGAAGTGGTGTAATCGGCTCTCCTCGCCTCACACTGACAGAGTGTGAGGAGAGGAGAGCCGATCAGCTCAGAGAGATGTAAACAGGGCACTAATGATCAGTGCCCTGATTACATTAGTGCACCAGCAGTGCCAGCAACCATTGCCTACCAGTGCCAGCAACCAGCGCCAAACAGTGCCAGCAATTAGTGCCCACCACAGCCAGAAATCAGTGCCCAGTAGTGAAGCCAGTCAGTGTTTTACCACTTAAGACCCGGACCAATATGCAGGACCTGGCACCTTTTTGCGATTTGGCACTGCGTCGCTTTAACTGACAACTGACAATTGCGAGGTTGTGCGACGTGGTTCCAAAACAAAATTGGCGTCCTGTTTTTCCCACAAATAGAGCTTTCTTTTGGTGGTATTTGATCACCTCTGCGGTTTTTATTTTTTGCGCTATAAAAAAAAATAGAGCGACAATTTTATAAAAAAATCAATATTTTTTACTTTTTGCTATAATAAATATCCCCCAAAAATATATAAAAAAAACATTTTTTTTCCTCAGTTTAGGCCGATACGTATTCTTTTACATATTTTTAGAAAAAAAAAAACGCAATAAGCGTTTATTAATTGGTTTGCGCAAAATTTATAGCGTTTACAAAATAGGGGATAGTTTTATGGCATTTTCATTAATAATTATTTTTTTACTACTACTGGCGGCGATCAGCGATTTTTCTTTGTGACTGCGACATTATGGTGTACACATCGGACAATTTTGACACATTTTTGGGACCGTTGTAATTTTCACAGCGAAAAGTGCTATAAAAATGCACCGATTACTGTGAAAATGAAACTGTCAGTCAAGGGGTTAACCGGGAGGGGGCGCTGTAGGGGTAAAGTGTGTACTAATGGAGTGTTCTTACTGTAGGGGGGCGTGGCTGTGCGTGTGACGTCACTGATCGTCGTTCCCTAACACAGGGAACAGACGATCACTGACAGACACACTAGGAAGAACAGGGAAGGTTTGTTTACACTCACCTCTCCCCGTTCTTCCTCTCTGTGACCCGATTGCGGGACACCGGCGGCGATTGGGTCCGCGGCACCCGAGGGTGCGGTCACGGTGGGCAGGAACCCATGGCTGGGCATCTTAAAGGGGACATACCTGTACGTCCATGTGCCCAGCCGTGCCATTCTGCCGACGTAAATAGTCGTGCGGAGGTCCTTAACCGGTTAAATACCACCAAAAGAAAGCTCTATTTGTGTGAAGAAAATTATAACAATTTTACATGGTTACAGTGTAGCATGAATGCGCAATTTGCCATTCAAAATGAAAGCTGGCCTGGGCAGGAAGGGGGTGAAAGTGCCCTGTAGATAAGTGGTTAAAGGGATGAGGTGGCATGTGATGATGGGGGATGTGTTAGATTCTAGTCTTTGCTCCTTTATAGTTTATTTTTCATGGAAACGTTTGTCAAGCAATGTTGAAGTTTATCTGAAGTCTAACAGGAAGTCCTTGAACAAAACTCTGGGTATCATGTTGGCGACGGAGGAGGTGTCTGAGGGCTTCGTTCTCAGGTAAGTAATTCATAATGCGCTAGTATGCAATGCATACTAGCTCATTATGCCTTTGTCTTGCAGTAATTTATTTATTTTTTAAAGAGAGGGTTTACTTCCTCTTTAATTACAGGACCTCCATCTATTACTTCTAGCATATTAAAGTAAACACGAATATTAGAAATTACTTTTTCAATGATTTTTTTAGAGGTTTGCAGTGTTTAGGAGAATACATATTACTGAGGGAGGCTGTCTCCCTTCTTTCCCGCCTACACTACACTTGTACTATCACTGCACTGATCACCTGACCAGAAATAAACACCCTCACTGCGCTGCTGCTGGTCACGTGTGTGTGGCGGCGCTTTCCTACTGGCGCCCTCATCCCTGCCAATCAACTTTTACTGGGCAGGGACGACGTGCGAGCTCCGCAGTGGTGACGCGCGATCCTTCGAGGACTGCCCGCGGTCGCCATATTATAGTTCTGGTGACGTCACGGCCGTTCTGTGATCCCGGTATACTTCAGAGGGGGTGTACAAAGGGGGGTGGAAGCAGCATGTCGTGTCTACACGGTATAGAGGGGGGGAGAGCGCCTCAGTAAAGGGAAGCAGTTGTGTTACTCATAGCATTGTACGTAGATAGGCGTTGTTACCATTCCTGAATAGTTTAAATGACAAAGGGGTTTAATAGCTGTGGTTTGCTTCAGACGGGGTGATAAATAAGGAGATATATCTGTATACCACCCTGCAGGACTTTTCTCTGCCACTGTTCTGTCACATTTGGCTATGCGCTGGAGTGCACATGCGCATCGCCGCCATATGCGTTCCAACACTTTTACAAAGGTTAAATTCTCATCGAAAATCAAATTACTAAAACGTTCACAAATTCCTTTCAGCTAAATTCTCTAGCTATATTCTTTGTCGCATTCGGCAACCCATCACATTTGTAAAAGTGTTGGAAGGCATATGGCGGCGTCGGGCATGCACACTCCAGCGGGTAGCCAAATGTGATGGGTAGCCGCCATATGTGACGAAACACCACTCGCAGCTCTCTGACGTCACCACGTACATTGCAGGACCAGCAGTCATGGATGAGGACGCAGAGGGCCCGCCGCCATCCCATGGCATTGGACAGCAGAGATCTAACACACCACTACAGAGCGTGATTACAGCTACTGTGCGATTTTTTGGGGAAGGACATTAGGTGCCATTAATTATCACTGCGACGCTTATATCGCTTACTGCAGTGACCACCCTGCAATGTCTGACACCCCAGCGCTCTGTTAGGCCTGGTTCACATATGTGCGGCACATTTGTCACAGCTACAGCAGCCTGGTTATTTAACCACTTGACCACTGGGCACTTAAAGCGGAGTTCCACCCTGAATATTTTTTTTTCCACCAAAAATCTAAAAAAAAAAAAAAAAATGAAGAAAAAAAAAAAAGTTTACTTACCCTAAATAGCTGTTGCTATGCGGAAGTGCCGAATCTGCCTCTTCATCTTCCGCGGTAGATTCTCTTCCTAGTGTTTCTTCTTGTGAATGGGGCGCGCTGCATTCTGGGAACTATGGGCCAGATTCACAGCAGAGATACTCCGTCGTATCTCTGTTTCTATCTATGCGACTGATTCATAGAATCAGTTACGCTTAGATAGCCCTAAGATCCGACAGGTGTAATTGTTTTACACTGTCGGATCTTAGGATGCAATACCTCTGCCGCCGCTGGGGGGAGTTTGCGTCGTAAACCAGCGTCGGGTATGCAAATTAGTAGTTACGGCGATCCACAACGGTTTTTCGCGTTCGCTACGTCGCTGCTAGTCTAGTTTCCCGTCGCAAAGTTAGTTGTCGTTTTTGGTGCCCTAACTTTACACAGCCCACGTATGTGCTGTATAAAGTATGGCCGTCGTTCCCGCTTAGAAATGTAAAAAAAATTTGTCCTTGCGTAAGACGTCCGGGAATACGAAAGTACGCTACGCACATCGCCGTTCGAAAAAATTACATCACTTCGCGCAAAGCATGGCAGGAATTTCAAAACGGAGCATGCGCAGTAGGTCCGGCGCGGGAGCGCGCCTAATTTAAATGGCACACGCCCCTTTGAATTACACGGGCTCACGCCAGCGTTAGTTTTCTCGCAAGTGCTTTGTGAATCAGGCACTTGCGATGAAAACTTGCGGCGGTGTAACGTATCTAAGATACGTTACGCCGCCGCGATTCTACGTGAATCTGGCCCTATGTGTTTCCCAGAAAGCAGCCAGCCCATTCACAAAGTGCCGCGCTGCTCGTGCTTGCGCAGTAGGAAACGGGCAGTGAAGCCGCACTGCTTCACTGTCTGTTTCCCTTACTGTGGATGGCGGCGCTTGGAGCTGCCAGGATCGGCCTCGGCGGGGGCTGACATCGCTGGCGACTAGGACGGGTAAGTGTCCTTATTAAAAGTCAGCAGCTACAGTGTTAGTAGCGGCTGACTTTTAATTTTTTTTTTTTGTTGAACGGACCTCTGCTTTAAAACCACTTAAGGACCGCCTAACGCTGATATACATCGGCAGAATGGCACGGCTGGGCACAGGTACGTCCCCTTTAAATGCCCAGCGTGAGTCGGCGACCCGGTCCGAAGCTCCGTGGCCGCGGGACCCGATCGCCGCCGGTGTCCCGCGATCGGTCACAGGAGCGGAAGAACGGTGTGTGTGTGTAAACACACCTTCCCCATTCTTCACAGTGGCACTGTCACTGATCGTCTGTTCCCTGATATAGGGAAAGACGATCAATGACGTCACAAGTCCAGCCCCGCCCCCTACAGTTAGAAACACATATGAGGTCACACATAACCCATACAGCGCCCCCTAGTGGTTAACTCCTAAACTGCAATTGTCATTTTCACAGTAATCGATGCATTTTTATAGCACTTTTTGCTGTGAAAATGACAGTGGTCCCAAAAATTGTCCGATGTGTCCGCCATAATGTTGCAGTCACAAAATAAAAAAAAAATCGCTGATCGCCGCCATTACTAGTAAAAAAAAAAATATTCATAAAAATGCCATAAAACTATCCCCTATTTTGTAAACGCTATAAATTTTGCGCAAAACCAATCATTAAACGCTTATTGCGATTTTTATTTTTTTTAACCAAAAATAGGTAGAAGAATACGTATCCGCCTAAACAGGAATTTTTTTTATGTCTTTTTTTGGGGATATTTATTATAGCAAAAAGTAAAAAATATTGTGGTTTTTCAAAAATGTCGCTCTATTTTTGTTTATAGCGCAAAAAAATAAAAACCGCAGAGGTGATCAAATACCACCAAAGAAAGCTCTATTTGTGGAAAAAAAAGGACGCCAATTTTGTTTGGGAACCACGTCGCACGACCGCGCAATTGTTAGTTAAAGCGTCGCAGTGCCGAATCACAAAAAGAGGCAAGGTACTTTAGCTGCATAATGGTCCGGGTCTTAAGTGGTTAATAACCAGATCAATTTTCAGCTTTCGGTGCTCTCACATTTTGAATGGCAATTACTCAGTCATACAACACTGTACCCAAATTACATGTTTGTCCTTTTTTTCACACAAATAGTTTTCTTTTGGTGACATTTAGCCCTGGTTCACACTGGGTAACGATTTGAGATGCGATTTGACATGTCAAATCGCATCTCAAATCGGCGGCAATTGTCGGCAATGGCACTGTCCTAATCAGTGCGACGCCGCATCTGCGATTTCAAAAAGTAGTTCCTGTACTACTTTTTGCGATTTCGGGCCGCGATTTACATTAAATTGCGGGCGAAATCGCGGTAAAATCGCGCATTTTACCGCGATTTTGAATTCGCAGCAGTGTGAACCTAGGCTTAATCACAATTGGGTTTTTTATTTTTTGCGCTATAAAAGAAAAAAGACTGAAAAATCTGTAAAAAAATGAAATTTTCTTTGTTTCTGTTTTAAAATTGAGCAAATTAGTAATTTTTCTTCATAAATTTTGGCCAAAATGTATACTTCTACATATCTTTGGTAGAAATAAGTACAAATTGGTGGATATTATTTGGTCTTTGTGAAAGTTATAGAGTCCACAAGCTATGGTGCCAATCAGGGCTGTGGAGTCGGTAGATAAATGTTCCGACTCCGACTCCTCAGTTTTATGTACTTCCGACTCCGACTCCTCTGTATTAATATGCAAATGTATTTTATACATTCCTTGAGGGAAAGAAACACAACCTACCACAGGACTACTGGCTGGGAAGCCAACAGTCTACTGCAGGGGTCTCAAACTCAAATTACCTGAGGGCCACAAGACAAGTTTCCATATCCCATGGGGGGCCACATGCAAACTTTCAAACTTCAAAAACAGTACTGGTGTCAGCGAACGCATTATTAACCCTGACCACTACACTACACACTGACCACTCACCATCAGGGTACAGCACATCAGGGCACAGGGCACAGCACACATGAGTGCACAGCGCACATCAGGGTACAAAGCCCAGCACATCAGGGTACAGGGCACATCAGAGCACAGCACATAGGGGTACAGCACAACAGGCCACATCAGGGTGCACGGCACATTAGGGCAGGGCATATCAGGACAGGGCACATGGCACAGTGCAGGACATGGCACATCAGGGCACAGCACATCAGGACAGGGCACATGGCACATCAGGGTACATGGGCCACATCAGGGTACATGGGGCACAATCAGAGCACATCAGGGCACATGGGGCATATCAGGGCACATACAAGCACACCAGGGCACATGAGAGCATATCAGGGCACAATCAGGGAACATGGGGCACACCAGGGAACATGGGGCACATGAGAGCACATCAGGGCACAGCACATCAGGACAGGGCACATGGCACATCAGGACAGGGCACATGGCACATCAGGGTACAGGGCACATGAAACAGCACATCAGGGTACAAAGCCCAGCACATCAGGGTACCCCATGTACCGGGCTTTGTACCCTGATGTGCTGTTTCATGTGCCCTGTGCCCTGATGTGCCATGTGCCCTGATGTGCTGGGCTTTGTACCCTGATGTGCTGTTTCATGTGCCCTGTACCCTGATGTGCCATGTGCCCTGATGTGCTACTCCCCGGAAGCCCCCCTCTCTTCTCGTCCATCTCAGATGATGTCACAAGCAAATGGGGATGGACGAGAAGAGAGAAGGGGCCGCCGGGGAGTAGCAGTGTGACATGAGAGACAAGTGAACTTATGACAGACGCTTCCTGCGCTACTCTTCATGCACCTCGATCTACACTTCCGCGGGACACGCCCTGCCTGCGGGCCATTTAAAACCGGTCAGCGGGCCGCAAATGGCCCGCGGGCCGGTACTTTGAGACCCCTGGTCCACTGTATTGCACAGTTTAAGCAAAAGACAAACACAATGAAAACAAAGTTTTTTTATTCTAAAACATGATTTTCCTAGGAGAATCCCATAGTCATGTTTAAAGTTTAAGCTAACAATCGGAGTTTACAAGTTTTTATAGCCTTAGCTAAATGACAGCAGTTTTTCTAATGGTTTACAGCTTCAGTCTTGAACTATTGGCCCTCCATTCCCTTCACTTATACAAGTGTCTCACTCTCTAGTCCTGCAAAAAACATATTTATTTAATCCCTTATCAGTGAGAGGCTAGGTTACACATGGATGCTGCGTTCCCTGTAAAAGCAGAACACAACACTATGGAAAGTATAAGTATTGCCGCTCCTAATTGTGCGTTGCGTGCCATATAGTGAAGCACATGAAAAGCATGCTTCTTCACGGTCACTTAACGTGTTCGTTTTGCGGTTACGTGAGGCACTGCATGCATTGGTCTTTATTCTTACTAGGGTTGTCCCGATACCACTTTTTTAGGACCGAGTACAAGTACCGATACTTTTTTTCATGTAGTCGCCGATACCGAATACCGATACTTTTTTTAAATATCATGTGACAGTTTTCAAACCACAATACAGACTAAGGATATTTTCTTTAGAATTATGAAGAACTCTAACTCAAGACATTATAAAAGAATAAAAATGAGTAAAAATGAATAAAAATGTTTTATTTGCTTGTCACGCAGTAGTAAAAAACTCAAAGAATTTTCATAGAACATGTTGATAAATACAAAAAAAGTATTCTATTTAGGTATCGGGAGCATTTGCGCGAGTACGAGTACTCCCGCAAATACTCGGTATCGGTCCCGATACCGATACTAGTATCGGTATCTGGACAACTATAATTCTTACAGTAGAGAAGTCATTAATTATAACTTTTTGTGAATTGGGACATTTAAACTTGCTTTTTTTTTTTTTTATTCCAATCTAAATTTAGTAGGAGTCGGAGTCGGAGTCGGTGCATTGTTTGCCGACTCCGACTCCGACTCCAGGTACCCAAAATTTCCCCCGACTCCGACTCCGACTCCACAGCCCTGGTGCCAATATCTGAAAATTGATCACACCTGATGTACTGACGGCCTATGTCAGTTCTTGAGACCCTAACATGCCAGAAAAGTACAAATACCCCCCAAATGACCCCTTTTTGGAAAGAAGAAATTCCAAGGTATTTAGAAAGAGGCATGGTGAGTTTTTTGATGTTGTCATTTTTTCCCACAATTCTTTGCAAGATCAAGATTTTTTTTTTCTTGATTTTTTCTTTCACTAAATTGTCATATTAGCAGGTTATTTCTCATTCACAGCATATGCATACCACAAATTTCCCCCCCAAAATACATTCTGCTATTCCTCCTGAGTATGGCGATACCACATGTGTGAGACTTTTACACAGCGTGGCCACATACAGAGGCCCAACATGCAGGGAGCACCATCAGGCGTTCTGGAGCACCCAGGCCAATTCTGAGGCTGCATTCACACCTGAGCGTAGCGGTTTCGGTCCTTTTGTCGCGCATATTCACATGTATTCGCGCGTTTGCATACAGCGTTGTCCGACGTTTTTGAACTTCGTCGTTTTTTATTTTAGCCAATGGAAAAATGATCATCTCTTTCATCATTTGTTGCTATGTTTGTAGATTTTTTTTATCTTCTTCCTGGGTGAATGTTCTATTTCACAGAACAGATTAAAGCGTCAAAACGCCCATAGAAACGCTCGTTGTTGCGCTAGACGATTGAATCAAGCTTTTCCATTAGTTTCTATGGGAATACAAACGTTTAAAAATGCCCAAATCAGCCCGATTCGCGCTGATCTCTGCCCGACAGGAGCTATCTAGTTCCGGCTGACGTGACATCGTGATCCATAGGCGGAGAGAAGAGCGGCACGGGAATGAACAGTCAGTCAGCAGTAGGAAGGACTCCAGGATCCAGGAGGAAGCTGACCGCCTGGGATAAGGGAAGAGACCGGCGAGGAGGAGCCTACATACAGTACTTGGCAGCGGCACCAAACACTCGGTCCGTGCACACACACACAGCACATGCCATTCCCTCTGTCTGTGCCACCAGTGAGAATGGCAGTGCCGGCCGACTGTGTGAAATGTATGTACAGAATGTGCAGGAAACAGCTGAGGGGTAAAGAGGAGGGGGGGGGAGTCTCACCCATCTCTGTCACCCCCTCCCTCTCTGTCTTACCCCCCCTTCTGCCTCACCCCCCACCCCCTCCCTCTCTGTCTCACCCCCTCCATCTCTTGTCTCACCCTCTCCTCTGTCATCCCCCTTTCTGCCTCACCCCCTCCCCCTCTGTCTCACCCCTCCTTCTCTGTCTCACCCCCTTCTGCCTCACCCCCACCCCCTCCCTCTCTGTCTTACCCCCTCCATCTCTTGTCTCCCCCCTCCTTCTCTGTCACCCCCAACCCCTCCATCTCTGTCTCACCACCACCCCCCTTCATCTCTGTCTCACCCCCCTCTCTGCCACACCCCCACCCCTCCCTCTCTGTCTTACCCCCACCCCTCCCTCTCTGTCACACCTCCACCCTCTCCCTCTCTGTCTCACCCCCTCCCTCTCTGTCTTGCCCCCTCCATCTCTGTCTTACCCCCACCCGCTCCCTCTTTGTCACACCCCCCATCTCTGTCTCACCCCTATCTCTGTCTCACCCCACCCCCTCCATCTCTGTCTCACTCTCGCCCCTATCTCTGTCTCACCCCACCCCCTCCATCTCTGTCTCACCCCCTCCATCTCTGTCTCACCCTCGCCCCTATCTATGTCTCGCCTCGCCCCTATCTCTGTCACCCCCCACCCCCTCCCTCTCTGTCTTACCCCCCCTTCTGCCTCACCCCCCACCCCCTCCCTCTCTGTCTCACCCCCTCCATCTCTTGTCTCACCCTCTCCTTCTCTGTCATCCCCCCTTCTGCCTCACCCCCTCCCTCTCTGTCTCACCCCCACCCCCTCCCTCTCTGTCTTACCCCCTCCATCTCTTGTCTCCCCCCTCCTTCTCGGTCACCCCCCAACCCCTCCATCTCTGTCTCACCCCCACCCCCCTTCATCTCTGTCTCACCCCCCTCTCTGCCACACCCCACCCCTCCCTCTCTGTCTTACCCCCACCCCTCCCTCTCTGTCACACCCCCACCCTCTCTGTCACACCCCCACCCTCTCCCTCTCTGTCTTACCCCCTCCCTCTCTGTCTTGCCCCCTCCATCTCTGTCTCACCCCACCCCCTCCATCTGTCTCACCCCCACCCCCTCCATCTGTCTCACCTCCATCTCTGTCTCACCCCCTCCATCTCTGTCTCACCCCCACCCCCTCCATCTCTGTCTCACCCCCTCCATCTCTGTCTCACTCCCACCCCCTCCATCTCTGTCTCACCCCCACCCCCTCCATCTCTGTCTCACCCCCTCCATCTCTGTCTCACTCCCACCCCCTCCATCTCTGTCTCACTCCCACCCCCTCCATCTCTGTCACACCCCACCCCCTCCATCTCTGTCACACCCCACCCCCTCCATCTCTGTCACACCCCACCCCCTCCATCTCTGTTACACCCCACCCCCTCCATCTCTGTCCCACCCCCACCACCTTTCCCTCACCCCCTTTCTCTCATCCCCCTCTCTATCACCCCCACTTTCCTCTCTCTCTCCCCCCCCCCCTTCTGTCTCTAACCTTCCAGCCCCTCTTGCCCTTTTAGGGCAAATTCCCACTAAATCAGCATGAAATCAAAGAGCAGCCGGAGCAATTTGACACTCCAGCCACTCTGCATTGCAGGCTGCTAGGGGGGAAGTATGATTAACAGTTCAGTGCATCATACTTCCCCCTCTTTTTTTTGTACAAACTTTGTTTGAAGTGTATATAATGTACATTTTATTCTCCAAAATGTCAGGCAGCATATTGTTATTTCAGGTTCTCAAAGAAATGCATTACGTTTTTTCAGTGTATACAAAAAGTTGTAGGGGGCTGGCAACACTGTTTGGGGGAGGGAGGCGCTTCAGAGTCCAGTGCCTATAGGCTCCTGAGATGTGAATTCCGGTCCTGGAGAAAGAGAGGCGGGGACAAAGAAAAATGGAGAGAAAGAAAGAACAAGAAAGATGGATAGAGAGAGAAAGAACAAGAAAGATGGATAGAGAGAGAGAAAAAAAAGGGAAGAAAGGAGAACAGAGAGCAAACAGTAGGGTAAAAAATATTTGGAAAAAGTTATTGGGGGGGGGGGGGGGGGGAACACCATATTTTACCGCACCAGGTGACACCAACCCTAGTGACGCCACTGAGTGTGTTGACACAGCGTGTGAGGAAAGGACTGTTGATAAACGGCAAGTCTGTTTACATGTGATCAGCTGTTATTGGGCACAGCTGATCACATGGTAAAGGGCTGCTGTGATTGGCCCTTTACCCCAATCTGTGATCAGCTGTGTCCGAAGGGCATAGTAGCCACAAAGCGCTCCCAATGCACATTGTAGGGGCGGAGTTCTGGGAGGATGTCTATGGATGCCCTAGTACCACGCTATACCATGTTACTGTGGTGGTTAAAACAAATTTGTGGCTGCAATTAACTCGGAATCATGTTTTTTTCAGCCAGTGATTGGCTGTTCACTAAAAGTGATCTGGGCAACTGGACACCTTTTATGATATTTATTTTTGTATTGTTATTTTTGTTGTCTTCACTGTGCTTTCCTTTATTTTAGGTATTGTTTCCCCATCTGCTTTTCAGCTGTTTCCAGGTGTGATGGCAAATACTGCTTGTAAGGATGAAAGTAAAAGTTGCAAACGGAGAAGAATTATGGAGGTGAGTAGATTTATCCTTTTATTCAATTTTTTTTGCCCCAGTTAGATAAGTAAAGATTTTACAAACAAACTGTCCTTAGCTAACACACTTTACTAACTATGCCCTTTGTTACTGTGCCTTTAAAAGTTGCAACATACTGTCTGTTGCAGCTGCTAACAGTGACCTTAGTTAAAGAGGTGTTCCAGCCCCCAAAAAATATGTAAAAATCAGCAGCTTCAACTAGTACAGCTCCTGACTTTTAATATTAGGGCACTTACCTGTCCAGGGAGCCCGCAATGTCGGCACCCCAGCGGATGTTCGGATTGCCCCCATTCCTGGTAGGGGGAACCAGTCAGTGAAGCCTTTCACTACTGGTTCCTTACTGCACATGTGTGAAGCGCGCTGTGCTTTCCAATTGGCCCAGCGGCTGGGGAAGGAGGGGGGGGGGTCGAACTTCTGGGAGAACGGGCCGCAGCCCGTCTACGGAAGTGGGGAAGGGGACGTGTCTTAAACGGGTCCCTGTTCCCCCCCTTCTGCCTGAAAGGTGCCAAATGTGACACTGGAGGGGGGGGGGGGGAGGGGGGAGAAGCATATAAGTGGACGTTCCATTTTTGGGTGTAACTCTGATTTAAGGAAGTAGGGTATACCTCATATATTCTACAGCCCTGGCCATAAACACTATATTGTCAAAGGTATTGGGACACCTGCCTTTACACGCACATGAACTTTGATGGCATCCCAGTCTTAGTCCGTAGGGTTCAATATTGATTTGGCCCACCCTTAGCAGCTATACCAGCTTCAGCTCTTCTGGGAAGGCTGTCTACAAGGTTTAGGAGTGTGTCTATGGGAATGTTTGACCATTCTTCCAGAAGCGCATTTGTGAGGTCAGGCACTAATATTGGACAAGAAGGCCTGGCTCGCAGTCTCCACTCTAATTCATCCCAAAGGTGTTCTGTCGAGTTGAGGTCAGGACTCACCCCAAACTCGCTCATCCATGTCTTTATGGACCTTGCTTTGTGCACTGGTGCACAGTCATGTTGGAACAGGAAGGGGCCATCCCCAAACTGTTCCCACAATATTGGGAGCATGAAATTGTCCAAAATGTCTTGGTATACTGACGTCATAAGACTTCTTTCACAGTCAGACTGGCCAAATGTTAGAGGTAAAGCGCCGCTAGTTTTATACACCGCTCCCGCACCGCCCCAAAGATGCTGCTTGCGGGACTTTTTTTTTCCCATCCTGCAAGTGCACCACCCCAGTGTGAAAGCACTCAGGCTTTCACACTGGGGAGGCTTGAGAGGTTCTTTACATATTTTTAGCGCTAAAATGCCTGAAAAGCACCCTCAGGGTGAAAGGGGTCTTAGAGTTCCCTTCACTGGAACTAAGGGACCAAGCTCAACCCCTGAAAAACAACCCCACTCCATAATCCCCACCAAATGATTTGGACCAGTGCACAAAGCAAGGTCCATAAAGACATGGATGAGCGAGTTTGGGGTGGAAGAACTTGACTGGCCTTCAGAGTCCTGACCTCAACCCGATAGAACACCTTTGGAATGAATTACAGCGGAGACTTCTCATTCAACATCAGTTCCTGACCTCACAAATGCTCTTCTAGAAGAATGGTCAAACATTCCCATAGACCCTCCTAAACATTGTGAACAGCCTGCAAAGGGTGGACCAACTCAATATTGAACCCTACGGACTTAAACTAGGATGCCTTTAAAGTGCATGTAATGGCAGCAGTCTCAATACTTTTGGCAATTTAATGTATGCAGCTGCAGGGACCTGCTGATGTCATTTTGACAGCCGAGCTCCGAACCTGCACTGCAGGTCTGTTATTAGCAATTTCATCATTGATTAGCAGTAGAAATGAGCTCAGGAATGTTTGGACACAAATCCAAACCATCTATCCCGTCAGGAAGATGTCAAAGCAGACAGTCAGTCCTAAGCGATGGAGTCATTCCCCACCCCTCAGCCACACTAAAAGCCCTTCCACACTGGGGTGGGGTGGGGTGGCGTCGGCGGTAAAGCGGCGCTATTTCTAGCTGCGCTTTACCGTCAATTTTGCTGCGCTATTCGGCCGCTAGCAGGGCGCTTTTACCCCCGCAAACGAGAAAGAGGTTTTTCCGACTTCGTGCCAGTCTGTCTCTAGGCGCCGGAAGTAGCGCATCGCAGATCGGGCCTCCTGGTGGGACGGGAGGTGTGGCGGGAGGGGGGGATGTCCCCTCCTGCTCCTCCGGTATAACAGCCAAGCGGCTTTTAGCCGCTTCAGTTGTTATACCTGGAAAGCCGACCGCCTGAGTGGAGAAGACCCCCGGAGAGTGGAGAAGACCCCTTCGGATAGCGGAGAAGACCCCTCCGGATAGCGGAAGACGAAGCCCCCCCTGCTAAAAGAGCTAAAGAAGACGGGGGGCCTCCGTAGCAGACAAATAAATTATTTTAAAATCCCCTGTGTCGTGTGTTTATTAACTTTAACACTTTGCCTCCAGGTAAATGGGTAGGGGTACGCATGTATGTACCCCATATCCATTCACTTAGGGTAGGGGGCCGTTATCTGGGGGCCCCCTTATTTGAGGGGGCTCCCAGATTCTGATAAGCCCCCCGCCCGCAGACCCCGACAACCAACGGCCAGGGTTTTCGGGAAGAGGCCCTGTCCTTATCAACATGGGGACAGGGTGCTCTGGGGTGGGGGGGCCCCGCAGTGCGCCCCCCTGCCCCAGAGCACCCAACCCCCCCAATGTTGAGGGCATGCGGCCTGGTACGGCTCAGGAGGGGGGGGCCGCTCGCTCGTCCCCACTCCTTTCCTGGCCGGCCGAGTAGCGTGCTTTGGATACGGGTCTGGTATGAATTGTAGGGTGACCCCTACGCTGTTTTTTCGGCGTAGGGGGGTCTCCTTACAACCCATACCAGACCTAAGGGCCTGGTATGCTCCTGAGGGGGGAACCCAATGCCGGATTTATACCAAACGCTGCACACGTGTAGAATTGGCGGGAATCCAAGTCGGATCCCCGTCGCTTCTATGACGCGCTTGCTGGAATGTGCTTTTACTATTCCAGCGAGTGCGAGATGTCGGCACCCTGTCGCCGAGAATCAGCGCGATGCTGTCGTGCTAAAAACACATTCTCGGCGGCAGGCACTGTAGCTGTCTAGGGGGTTCTAGAGAGCGGTGCCATGAGAGGAATCAACCGGGAGCTTGCAACAGAAGAAGGAATGGCATGAGTCATGTAAACGTATTGATAACTAAACTATGGTCCTCTTTTTTACTAAGTAACTCAGTAATTATGTCATGTCTTTTATTTTATTTCAAACGCTGATAGATCCCAGACTCAGAAATGCTTCAGTATGCCTTGCCAACAAATCAGCCATCTTCTGATTTAGACATCTACCAAGGAGGAGACTTTGAGTTATTGAAAGGTTAGTATTTTAGATTAGCAATTACACAATGCGTGAATACATTTATTTGGTATTAAGCAGTTTTTTCTTTTTTTCTTTTAACAGATGTAAGCAATGAAATAAACCACCTTTTTTCAAACTATGCAAAGTCATTGAGGTAAACCTGCTTATTAAAGTCAGTATTTTATCAGCAGTGCCTTTCAAAATAAGTAGTAATATATATAAGGTTCCCTTTTAGTTTTTTACATTGGATAGAGTAAAGAATGGTTAAAAAAAAAATCCTGGCAGGGCTGCAATGCACAGTGCTCTTAATGCCCCCATGTCGGTGGTCACTGGTCAGAAGAGGCCTGTAATGCTACACAATGCTGGATGGCGGTCTCAAGTCTGAGGGGTGGCCTGTAATGCCCAGTGCCCTGGATGCAACTGCCAGTGGTCAGAGGAGGCCTGTGATAATGCACACACGGTGCTCTGGACGGACGGTGGTCCGAAGGGAGGCCTCAGGCCTGCTGTAATTGTAATGTACACTAGTACTACACACTTACATTCTGCTCTCTGCTCTGGACATCAGCGGTCGTCTCCCGAGTCGGAACTCGGGAGTGGGACAGTCTTGTCGGGAATCGGTAGGCCTGCCTGTAATACACAGTGCTGCTCTGGTCTCTGGCAGTGGAAGCAGGTGTAGCTCCGTAAAAAACGGAAGTTAATTCACGAGGGTAAACATCCCTGCCTCACATTTTCGTTCCGTTTTCAATTTTCCTCATAGGTTTCGTCAGTGGATGAAAATGTGCTGTACTTTTCATTTCGTTTTTCGTCACTGTAGTGCCGCTGACGGAAACATTGACAAAATTGACACGGCTTCAAATGAACCTGTACATGTGCTTTCTTGAGCAGGGGGACCTTGCGGGCGCTGCAGGATTTCAGTCCTTCACGGGGTAGTGTTTCACCAATTGTTTTCTTGGTCGCTATGGTCCCAGCTGCCTTGAGATCACTGACTTGATTCTCCTATGTAGTTCTAGGCTGATTCCTCACCGTTTTCATGATCATAGAAACTCTACGAAGTGAGCTCTTGCATGAAGCCCCAGACCGAGGGAGATTGTCATTTATTTAGTTTTTCTTCTATTTGCAAATAATCGCACCTACTGTTGTCATCCTCTTACCATGCTGCTTGATGATGGTCTTGTTGCCCATTCCAGCCTTATGTAGGTCTACAATTTTGTCCCCGACATCCTTGGACAGCTCTTTGGACTTGGCCATGGTGGAGAGATTGGAATCTGATTGCTTCTGTGGACAGGTGTCTTTTATACAGGTAAGCTGAGATTAGGAGCATTCCCTTTATGAGCGTGCTCCTAATCTCAGCTCGTTACCCGTATAGAAGACACCTGGAAGCCAGAAATGTTGCTGATTGATAGGGGATTAAATACTTATTTCACTTATTTCAAAATGAAAATCAATTTAACTTTTTTGAAATTCAGGATATTTTTTTGTTCTGTCTTTTCAGTGTTAAAATAAATCTACCATTAAAATTATGGCTAGTTCACATCACACATGTTCCAGTGATTTTTTTTTTCTGCTTCCAAAAAGTATAGAAAGTAGGTTACATGGTTTGCAATGGCATAGTTCACACCAGTGCTTGCAGTTCCAGATTTTTTTTAGAACTTGCTGCAATTTTCCTGCGCAGAACTGTACTGGAACGTGGTAAAATGCATAAAAATGCAGTGGGGGAAAAAATGGCAAAAAGAAGAAAAAAATCATCAGGAAACGCATTAAAAATGCACATTCAGGATACAGATCCGGAGGACGTTTTTGTGGTGTGAACTAGCTTTTGCTGTGATGTCAAACACAGTCACCCAACACCATGGCCTGAGCCCTCTCCAAGCCTAAGCACTGTCAAATAGTAGTATACTGCAAGGCAAGTACGCCTATACTTATATTTAAATTATATATATATATATATATAATTTAAATATAATATACACACACAATGGGGAAAATAATTATTTGATCTCCTGTGGATCTATCATTTTTATCATGCATCCCTTTAGACGTGATTTTCTATTGGGAGTATCTCACAAAATAATTTTTGTTGCAGGGGATGCCTGAACTATGACTGGTATCTTAGTGCAGACTTCTGGGAAAATTGGTGAGCCAATTTTTAGCGCGTTTCCTGATGCTTTTTTCTTCTTTTTGCCTGTTTCTTTTTCCCCCACTGTACTGGGGTCTGGTGCGTTTTTGATGCGTGTAGGTGTGTTTTTTATGCATTTTACCACGTTCCAGTACAGTTCTGTGCAGGAAAATTGCAGAAAGTTCTACATTGTTTTTCTGGAACACACTGGAACTGCAAGCACTGGTGAGAACTATGCCATTGCAAAACATGCAACTTACTTTCTATGCTTTTTGGAAGCGTTTGAGTTTTTTTGAGCTCTTATTTCTTCTGCATGGAAACTCCCCTCCATGTTAGATGATGTGTTCATGCACACTATGACTTTTTCAGGAGTTTATAGGCATATGCTCTTACAGGCAGAAAACCCCCCCCCACCAAACACGCATTTTTGAGAGGAGCTTTCAAGCAGAAAAGATGCCCAAGTGCCCAAAAATTCGTGAAAACATACAAAAGAGCAAGAAAAAGACATTTGTGTGTGGGGGGGGGGGGGGGGGACACTTATGCTAAACCCTTTGATGAGCCTTTTATATTACAGCATAAGTAAATTTTAATTCCTTTTTTTTTTTTAGATGCATTTTAAATCTCTACACTTAGGTGGCGCTTTCTTCCATTCTCTTCCCCCTTATTTAATAAAATCTCAAGGGCCTGTAAATACAGCTTTCTTTTTGAGCTGCAGTGTGCATGACCCCTAAGTGTTTTAGGACAACTAGAAAGATGTGACAAAGTACTACATGTACTTTATCCCATCAGGAACTAAATAATATAAAAACAAATTCAGTGATAATTCTTTAACACTTTTTTTCCATAGAGGTAAAATTTTATATAATCTATGAAAGCCATTAAATGCTAAATCAGATGAGCACTCTCACACCTGCCTCAGGGCTTCTGTCAGGATCCTTTTGTTTCCTTCAACTGGGATTTACATTCCCACACAAGCCTGTAAGAATGCTAAATTGGCTTAAAGGCAAGTCAAATGCAGGTCAGAAGGAGGTCAATTGCAGATCAATGCACCTGTCATTTAATTCTGAATGATCTTAGAATGATGTCCAACAATGTCCTCAGCACAAGCTCTAAGACAGGGGTGTCCAACCCACGGCTGCAGCAACCCAAGAGGGTTAAGCATGCGGCCCGGGTAACATCTGGAGGGATGCTGTGCAAATATAATTTACCAAACATTGCTTTGTTGTGTGCATATGTCAGGTCACCTGTGGTCAGGTGACAAGTGCACACCGTTGGGGTCAGGGATGCACCACAGGGTAGTGAACCCTATAGCCGACTGCTGCGATCAGAGAAGAAGCAAACCCAAGATCGCCCAAGGCGCAGAGTCTAAGACCCAGCTTTGTGTTCACCAGAGCCTCTAGTGGTGAGGATGGACTTCGCCGCAGCTGGGCCCAGGTCGCGACCCCTGGGATCCTTTAGGTCACACTCCGCAGAGAGAGAGAAGAAGCAGCAGGCAGGACAAACGTTAGTGATGGGTAAGCCGAGGTCAGGGCAACAGGCAGACTAGGGTAACCGGGGGACAGGCAAAAGGTCAAGGGCACAGACAGGAGAATTCAGGGACGAGCCAAAAACGGTACACAGGAGGATAATCGTAGCACACTGCAGACAGGAACTTGAGAAAACAACACTGTTGAACAGCACTGCAGGCCTGTAGTGCAATGGTTAATATATACTTCCTGGGATGGCATGGGTGGGGCCATAGAGGAAGGAGAGGAAATAAGAAGGTAACCAGAACAGAGTCAGGCCTCTTAATAGACAGATGGAAACAGGTAAGCTGCCAGACTATTGCATATCCATGACAGCACAATTTAAAGAGATGCTTTATTCTGTTTTTATGAAGTGAGCAGTCTGCGATGGACGTACTCTTTGTGGAAGAATTCGATGAAATTCTTAAAGAATGCAAATCTGTGGAAACGGTTTTAAAACAGAAGTGGGAAAGCCTGAAGAGCCGACTAACTATGATTGCAGATACTTTACAAATGCAAACTATAAAATAGATGAAATGTGTACGCATGTAGTATTTATGCATGTTCATAATATAAAAACTACATACAAAAGTCGGATAATATTGTTCTTGTCAAATGATTTCAGTTAATTTATTATTAAACAAAAGTATGTTTTGTGTGGTGTTTTTTGGAAATAAAAATGAATAAACATAGTTTATATTACTTCTGGGCAATAAATTATGTTATTCTTATTGGTGTTTTCATGTTCCTCATGTCTACTTACGTGTTGTGGGGTTGATCACTGAAGCGTTTTGGAATGCCTAATCTGTCGCGAAGGCGATACATGTATGGGTACCCATACATGTGGCAGCAGGGAAGTTGGTTTTTACGCCATGCTAACAAATATATGCAAACAGCTAGCGCAGTTCTGTGCTGGTTGCTTACTTCCTGCGCTGTGACTAAGCTATTGATGACAGCTCCCAGTAACTGTTTAATTTTGGAAGCCAGTAGGGCTTATTCATAAGTATCAAATGTTTGAATACAAGTTACTTTAAATGTAAATTCATATGAACAATTTTACCCTATCCACATATAAATACCTAAAATAAGTTACAAACTTATAGCAGATTTTAATTTTAAGGAACACATTTATGGGAATATTGGTATGATATCAAATAACTTCTGATAACCTCTAGTGGTCAAATTTTAACCTTGCATGTAATGTACACATACACTATTTTTTCAAAAGTATTGGGATGCCTGCCTTTACACACACATGAACTGAAGGTTATATGCAGCTACATTCAGGTGAATGGATACTAGCAAATCACAGCTGAATGAACTCCCGTAAAAACCCCTCCCACTCCTAATAACCCTCAGCATTTTCTAGTGTCCTTAGGTGATGGATGTTTCCCTCGGAGGGAGACTAATTGTTCTTCTAGAAACTTCCTCAGTGTTTTTCTTCTTCCAGTACCAGCAGTGCACCAGTGATTTCAGCTAATGGCACAGCTTCGAGATCGGTACCCTAGGCATGCCATTGGGATCATACCCGGGCCCCACCAGATGGAAGACATGGGGCCAACTTATGTCACTTCTGGCACTGGATCCTGCCTTTGCGCTCCTCTTTAGCACATGCATGGAGTTAATAGCTGGGTGCTATACAAATCCAGGGCAGTGAGGATCCCCATTGGTGTGACTTAGTCCCTAGATGCACAGGATTCTATTAAGTACTGGTCTGCAGAGGCAGTGTGTGAGCAGCACCTGAAACAGACCATCTCAAGGAAACATCTCTATAAAGGAAATTTAGACTCTCTTATAAAGAAGGTCACAGGTGGTAAGAATTTGCTTAGTTTTGACAAAAAAGGCAAACCTCCACCAAAGAAGAGTCTTCAACATCCAAGTCTTGCAAGATTTCCTTTTGTCCCTCCTTAGTTTTAGCATCTAAGTCCAACATTCAGTTAGCCACTAATCTTGCACTCCCCAACCATTTAGGCCCAGAGTGCCATCTCTACAAGGTACAGGCAGGAGTGTAATTCTCCCCCTCCACCCCTCTTCCTACTTTCCAATCTCTCCATTTCCCCACAAGGACGGGGAGATCAGCAAGCTGAGCTAAAGTAATTGTGTGTCCCCGTGGAAGAGTTTTCAGGGCTTCTACCTCAGTCTGTTTACGGTTCCAAAGGCCAAGTGTCAGGAGTCAGTGAGCCCTTGTAGATCACCAACTCTGGGTTTCCCAGTGCATGGAGTCTAAGCCCCAGCTTACTTCTTCCCCAGGGAACCAGGTCACGACCCAGTTGAAGATGCGGACACCTCTTGCATGTGAAGAGTACAACGGCAGGAGACAGAAGGAAATCCATGAAATAAGCCGAGGTCAGGGCATGCAACAGGCAAACAAAGATAGTAGACAAAGCTGGGGTCAGTACATGGGAAATCAGACACAGAATACACGTAATAGTAGGCAAACAGGAGCTCAGAGAACTGGGAAGTTGCTCAGTCAATGCAGGCTGCACTGAGCATGTGTTATATTGGGAGGCTGGCTAGGAAGTAATGGTAGGTAAAAGAAAAACAAACCCACAGAATAGCAGACGACACCCATAGGTGAGCACAAAAGCCAAACAACACATGTGAATGGAATCAGAGGAGAAGCTCTGCAGCAAGAAGGTAAGAAATACACTGCCAGGACAACTGCAGGCTAAATCGTGACACCAAGAGTAGCATCCACCCCTTTTCAGATTTGATGTCCATACATGGACCAGGTTTTGATCATTCTTCCTCTGGAACATATACGTCCCTCTGTTCTCTAAAGCAGGCTCATCAATACAGAAGACCCGCCTCAGTACACTTTTGCATGAGGATACTGAAGCTTATTGTACCCACATGCCTTATGCATGGTTTCCCTCCAGACAAATGCTGTATCCTGGCCTAGGCCAACAAGGCCCAGGCCTAGGGTAGTACTTTGCAGGGGGGAAGCACAGAAAGAGTCCCCACCGGCTTGTGCTACACTGTTAGTGTAACACAAGCTGCTTCTAATTTTGACTGTCCTATCAGCCGGGACCACAAACCTTCCTCACTGTGCTATATATTTTCTGCTGTACCATTGGCATGGTTATATCTTCTTAGTCCTCTCCATAAAATTATCAGAAATTTGTGCTTAAAGTAGAACTATAGGCTTCAACACTTTTTTTTCCATTTTGGATAAGTAAGGGAAGGTTATAGCCCCTGTCAGTTTATTTTTTACCATACCTGTCCTATTGCAGGGATTTCACTTCCAGCCCCATAGCCAAACAGGAAGTGAGAGGAAATTATGCAAATTAATGGAATCCCAGGCCCTAAGAACTAGTGTCCTCACTCAAATTTCAGGGTGGGTCTTAAACAGAAAGGGGTGTGGCCTTGACAGGAAGGGGTGGGTCATATTCAAATTCTGCGGTACATGAGTTTAGTCAGGCAGCACAAAACCTAAATACACTACTGCTCCAGATCACTGTGACCAAACATTCAGGCTCTGTGGAACAGACAGATTAAGTCTTTGGATCACTTCATGTGTTTGTCATGCAAATATAGACTGTTCCTGGTGTTGTGAATTTCCAGCCTGACTTTGGAGTTGGGACAGTTATTTCTACCAAGCTGAGGTGTTAGTGATTCCTTAATACCTTGAGAATCCAAACTTCCCATCCACATTCTAGGACTCTGAGCTATATGCTTGTCCCCTCAGTGTTGAACTTTTTCGCTTCAGTGGCTCCCAACAGCAATGCAAGCAGACAATGCCATGGCAGTGGCCTACATCTACTATCAAGGAGTTACCAGAAGCTGTGCTGCTCAAGAGAGGCGTACATGATTCTGAATTGTACAGGTCAGAAAATTCTAGAACTGACTGCTGTGCACATTCCTTGAGTGGAATGATAGCAGACAGGCTTCCTCAGCTGCTCCCAGAGAAGAGGTCACCGTCACCCAGAGGTTTTTGAGATCTCTGTTGCAAGGGGTGGGGTGAGGATGGTTGCCAGATGTAAACCTTCTAACATCCAGGTTATACATCAAACTAGACAAGTTTGGCACCAATCCTCAGGGATCCTCAGAGCTTCTTCCTGAATGCCCTGGTGACTACAGGATCATCTCTCCCTGATCTACACCTTTTTCTCCAGTAAAAGTCTTCCCTCGGTGGCTCCACAGCAGCCCCAAACCATGATGCCCCCACCACCATACTTTACAGTTGGGATGAAGTTTTTATGTTGGTGTGCTGTGCCTCTTTTTCTCCACACATAGTGTTGTGTTTCTTCCAAACGACTCAACTTTGGTTTCATCTGTCCACAGAATATTTTGCCAGTACTGCTGTGGAACATCCAGGTGCTCTTGTGCAAACTGTAAACATGCAGCAATGTTTTTGTGGACAGCAGTGGCTTCCTCTGTGGTATCCTCCCATGAAATCCATTCTTGTTTAGTGTTTTACGTATTGTAGATTCGCTAACAGGGATGTTAGCATATGCCAGAGACTTTTGTAAGTCTTTAGCTGACACTCTAGGATTCTTCTTCACCTCAGTCTGCGCTGTGCTCTTACAGTCATCTTTACAGGATGGCCACTCCTAGGGAGAGTAGCAGCAGTGCTGATCTTTCTCCATTTATAGACAATTTGTCTTACCATGGACTGATGAACAGCAAGGCTTTTGGAGATACTTTTATAACCCTTTCCAGCTTTAATTAAGTCAACAATTCTTAATCGTAGGTCTTCTGAGAGCTCTTTTGTGCGAGGCATCATTCACATCAGGCAATGCTTCCTGTGAAAAGCAAACCCAGAACTGGTGTGTGTTTTATTACAGGACGGCCACTCCTAGGGAGAGTAGCAGCAGTGCTGATCTTTCTCCATTTATAGACAATTTGTCTTACCATGGACTGATGAACAGCAAGGCTTTTGGAGATACTTTTATAACCCTTTCCAGCTTTATGCAAGTCAACAATGCTTAATCGTAGGTCTTCTGATAGCTCTTTTGTGCGAGGCATCATTCACATCAGGCAATGCTTCTTGTGAAATGCAAACCCAGAACTGGTGTGTGTTTTTTTATAGGACAGGGCAACTGTAACCAACACCTCCAATCTCATCTCATTGATTGGACTCCAGACACCACACTCCAATTAGCTCTTGGAGATGTCATTAGTCTAGGGGTTCACATAGTTTTTCCACATGCACTGTGAATGTTTACATGGTGTGTTCAATAAAAACATGGTAGCATTTAATTCTTTGTGTGTTATTAAGCAGACTGTGATTGTCTATTGTTGTGACTTAGATGAAGATTAGATCACATTTTATGACCAATTTGTGCAGAAATCCATATCATTCCAAAAGTATTCACATACTTTTTATTACAACTGTATATAAACAATCTGTGCGTATAAAGTCCTGTTTAACAAGTTAATAGTGACTTCCTAAAGTTTTCATACAGTGCTCCTCCAATACAGACCTTGAAGAAGTCACGTGATCTGTGACGCCTTCTAGATTGTAAGCTCTATCGAGCAGGGCCCTCTGATTCCTCCTGTATTGAATTGTATTGTAATTGTACTGTCTTCCCCGATGTTGTAAAGCGCTGCACAAACTGTTGGCGCTATATAAATCCTGTATAATAATAATAAAAAATAAAATATTTTATGGTATGCTGTATGTTGGAATAAGCGCACCATTCTCTTAAAGCGGAGGTCCGGTTTAAAAAAATAATAATAATCAAAAGTCTGCAGCTACTAACACTGTAGCTGCTGATTTTTAATAAGGAGACTTACCTGTCCAGGGTGCCCGCGATGACAGCAGCCAAAGCCGAGCAAGTGCTCGGGTCTCGGCGGCCCCGCCGCCATCCTCGGTGAAGGAATCAGGAAGTGAAGCCTTGCGACTTCACCACCCGTTCCCTACTGCACATGCGCGAGACGCGCGTTGCGACATGAATGGGTGATGTCTCCTGGGACGCACACAAGGTCCCAGAAGACACCTCTCCCCCATTCCCCAGGGGGCAGCCGAGGAGGAGACGAAAGAAGACGGACCGTGGATCAGGAAGTGGCAGATTAGGATGATCTGCCTAGCAACAGGCACTTCAGGTATGGCACGTCAGGTTTTTGCAGCATTTTTTTTTTCTTGGTGGAGCTCCGCTTTAATTTACTATTTTATTTAATGTTTAAGACCATTTTAATGGTTCAGCTGTTCCATGTTGGTTTTTTACTCTCTACACTGTTCACTTCACATACATAGTAGCGCTTTTAGTATTATATCACAAATTATATACATCAATAATATCATCCTAAGGGAAATCATGATGATGGTGAAGTGGGATAATAACACATAAAGTGGGAGATAGTTGAGTCTTACAAAAAGTAGCTATTGATAGGATCACAACTCAATACAAAAATCAGGGAAGCAATGCACGTAGATGGTGACAAAATATCAAGATAGAGACTAATGTTGGCCATACACTATACAAACCCATTTTCAAAAAACTAACATTCAGTCGTAAACGCAAACGATAGTGCCATCATGTAATGACCGATAAATCGTTCAGTGAACATAAATGAATACATTTTTTTTTTACATATACTTAGTGCAGACCGTTTGGACGGGAAACACATTAACCTTTCAATTTATCGTTTGTTCGGCAGAACATTTCCAAACTTGTCCTTTTCTCGGGCTCAAAAACGTCCCAACGATTATCAATTTTGTGGCCATTAACTGGCCGAAAAACAATCAAAATGTCGAAATGACTGAATTTTGGATGATTTTTCGTATAGCATAAGTATCTAGGTAAGAGAGAAGGAGAAACTTCATCTATGGGGCGGTTGTAGGAGTTTCGCCCTCCACCCAAGGCACTCATCCTAATTTTTTGACTGTGAAACTTTGCCCATACATAGCGGACACCTTTTAATTTTATTCATGTGTGTGTGTGTTTTATGATACAAAAGGATCTGTATTCTAGATTGCTGGTCACAGGCGGTACTGCAACATCAGGCTTTTATTGTGAAGTGCATTACAGCTTTCAGCTTAGGAGGCTATTCAGAGCAGCAGGCTTGTCAGCTTCAATAAACTGCCAACCAACAGAAGATTCTGCTGATGTTCTAGAATCCAATCAGCTTTCGCTACACTGCATCCTCTGCGTATTACCAGAAAACATCTCTGTAATCACCTCTTTCTTCATAAATGGATTTTATTTTCTCTGCGTTTTACAACATACCAGGTAATGTAAATACTCATTTGAGGACTGAATGAATGATGTAGCAGTTTCTAAAGACACCTTCGTTATAATTGCCCAGGTAACGTGGTGATGTGTAGGGTTGCAATATTAATAGCATCTTATTAACTATTTAAATGATCTTTATTGTAGTCTGCATTGCACACCTCCTTATTTGTTCATTTCATGTAACAGACTCCTATCATTATCATCCTGTATAACAAAACTAAAAAATGCCCATGCATCACAAAAACAACCCAAAAAATTAAAATATATTTAAAAAAGTATTTTAATAGAGCTGTAACTGCCTGCTTCTATCATGTCTGTTTGTATGCTTAGGCTTTATTCATCATCGGAATAATTTTTAAGTAATTTTGCATTTATCTCTTAAAAAAAAAAAAACTTTATATTCATATTTACTTAAAAACATTTTGAACAGCAATTTTATTTTGTTAGAGGTTGCTTTGGTTTTCATTATTCCTTGTGCTTAGGAGGCTAACTCAGCAATTGAAGCATACAGTGTTGTCAGATGAAATTAGTGCACATAGCAGAAGGGTTCATGAAACACATTGCAGGCTGTTGTCAAAAGGGTAGAGTTTAGCATATAGCCTAATAAATGCAGTCGGTGCAAGCAATTTTTTATTTTTTTTGTAAAGATTCCCTATAATGCTTTTTTTTCTGTCTGCGTGTTTTACGGCTTAAAGCAGGCCATACACGGTCGAATTTCGAACAAATTTTCTTTTCAAAATCAGAAAGTTTGTTTTTTGTGATCGGATGATGCCACCATTGATTTTCGAAATTCGAAATCCGACCAAACCTTCATGTTGCCGGGAATATTCTTTTCTCTCCGGGAATATTCGTTTCTCTCTGGGAATATTCGTTTCTCTCTGGAAATATTATTTTCTCTCCGGGAATATTCGTTTCTCTCTGGGAATATTCTTTTCTCTCCGGGAATATTCTTTTCTTGCACATGCGCATTTTTTCCCATCATTGTTTAGAAAATCGTTCGTTTTTCAAAAAATTTTCAACATGTCGGATTTCTCAAATTTGTTTGCCGCACGAAAATCTGCTGTTGCTGCAGCCCACTAACGGTGCGAAATTCGCACAAAAATTCTTTGATACGATTTTCGAAAAGAAAATTATTTCGAAATTCGAACCATGCCTTTATGCCAGGTACTCACGATCCGATTATTGGACGAACGATCGTCCGTTTTTTTGTATGCTAATCTCACGTCGATTCTGATGAGTTTACTAAAGTCACGAAAATTCTCGTACGGCAGAAAAAAAAATCGGAAGTGATGTTATGTGTTGTAATGCATTAGTATTGCATTTTCGAACGACAGCTGTACTGATTAAACGAAAATCGCACGATCTGGCATCGTACAAATTTTTTTTCCGTGCATGTCCGATAGAATAAAATCGGATGAACTGTCCTGATCGGCTCTCGGAAGCTCTGTACTAACGATCCGATTATCGTACGATCGTTTCGAAAGTGTAATTTTCCGTGCGATTTTCGGATCGTGTGTACCCGGCATTAGACCCCTTTCACACTGAGGAGTTTTTCAGGCGTTGCAGCGCTAAAAATAGCGCTGCTATACTGCCTGAAAAACTCCTGCCCTGCATACTCACCTCATATTATGATAAACATAACATATGATAAACATGTCCAAGCTAGATATGTAAATAACCTGTTACTCAAAGCAAGGAGGGAGGAAAGGACTTTTTATTTAGACAGGGTTTTATCTGGAAGTCTGTTAATTTTCACTGCACAATAAAAGAGGATTGCTCAGAGCTGGATTAATTCTGTGTGGCAAGACTGGGCAGAGATGATAGGAAATCTTATTCTCTACATTGTGACATAAAAAAAAAAAAGGTTTGGGTTTACATCCACTTTAAGTGTATCCAAGGCCAAGTTTACATTTTTTTAAATTGCATTATTGTTTATAATATTTTTATACAGTAATATTTTAAATATTTTTTTTACAATTTTTTTCGGTTCCCCATTGGTGAAATATTAAGGGTCTGAACAAGCCCCTGATGTCTCACTTTTGAGACAAAGAAAGGGACTGAGGACAGAGATTCCCCATTCCCTTTCTCTGTAGCCAAGCAGCTGGGGGAATCTAGCCAGCACAGGGTGATTAGGGTGTGCCCAGGCTGGGGGTTAATAGTGCGTCCGCTGACACCAATGCTGGGGGTTAATAGTGCGTCCGCTAACACCAGTGCTGTAACCGATCTGCATGAGTCATATGACCCTACAATTGTCAGTTCACTGCTTGCCGACCACTGCACGACGATGTCCGTCGGCAGAATGGCACAGCTTCGCTTTAAATCGCAACATAGTCGCTGGGTGCCCGCGATCGTGTCACGGAGCAGCAGAACGGGGGAGATGCCTATGTAAACAAGGCATTTCCCTGTTCTGCCTAGCAACATGACAGAGATATACTGCTCCCCGTCATCGAGAGCAGTGATCTCTGTCATGCTCTAGTGAGACAAACTCCCCTACAGTTAGAATCACTCCCTAGGACCCACTTAACCCCTTTATCGCCCCCTAGTATTTAACCCCTTCCCTGCCAGTGTCATTTACATAGTAATCAGTGCATTTTTATAGCACTGATCGCTGTATTAATGACAATGGTAACAAAATAGTGTCAAAAGCGTCCGATGTGTCTGCCATAATGTCGCAGTCACGATAAAAATGGCTGATCGTCGCCATTACTAATGAAATAATAATAATAAAAAAAAAAAATGCCATAAAAACTATCCCCTATTTTGTAGACACTATAACTTATGCACAGACCAATTAATAAACGCTTATTGCGATTTTTTTCACCAAAAATATGTAGAAGAATACATATCGGCCTAAACTGAGGATTTTTTATATATATATATATATATTTTTTTTTTTTTGGGGGGGGGATATTTATTATAGCAAAATGTTAAAAATATTGATTTTTTTTTTTTAAATTGTAGCTCTTCTTTTGTTTATAGCGCAAAAAAATTTAAAACGCAGAGGTGATCAAATGTTACCAAAAGCTCTATTTGTGGGGAAAAAGGACGTCAATTTTGTTTGGGTACAACTTGTCAGTTACAGTTTTTCTCTATTGTTTTGGCTCATTTCTTGAAACAGAAATGACATTCTCAAAACTCTAATGCCGCGTACACACGGTCGTTTTCTGCGATGTAAAAAAACAACGTTTTTAAAAACGTCAATTTAATTGACCGTGTGTGGGAGAAAACGACGTTTTATGTCTTCTGAAAAACGACCAAAAAAAATTGAAGCATGCTTCAATTTTATGTGTCGTTTTTCAAAACGTCGTTTTTGACTTCACAGAAATTGACCGTGTGTAGCAAAAAACGACGTTTCAAACGACGTTTTTACACCCGCGCATGCCCAGAAGCTAGTTATGAAGCAAGCTTCAATGGAAAAACGTGGTGAACGTAACCTCGCTTTGCTAGAGCACTGTGAGAAAAACGATGGTGTGTAGGCAACATCGTTTTTGAAAAGTGTCGTTTTAAAAACGTCGTTTTTTACTTCACAGAAAACGTCGTTTTTTTACATCGCAGAAAACGACCGTGTGTACGCGGCATAAGGCCCCATACACACGGGAGGATTTATCCGCGGATACGGTCCAGCGGACCGTTTCCACGGATAAATCCTCTCGAGGATTTCCGCGGATTTCTATGCGATGGAGTGTACACACCATCGCATTGAAATCCGCGCCGAAATCCTCTGGCGATGACGTGTCGCGCCGTCGCCGCGATTATGACGTGCGCGGCGCTATCATATAAGGAATTCCACGCATGCGTCGAATCATTACGACGCATGCAGGGGATCTCTTCGGACGGATGGATCCGGTGAGTCTATACAGACGCTGGTTGGGATGGATTGGGATTGGATGGTTTTGGATGGGATTGGATGGTTGGGATGGATTCCAGCAGATAGATTTGTTTGGCATGTCAGCAAATATTCGATCTGCTGGAATCCATCCCAGGGGAGAAATATCTGCGGGAACAGATCCGCTGGAGTGTACACACCATAGGATCTATCCGCTGAAACCCATTTGCTGGGATTTTTCAGCGGATGGATTCTATCGTGTGTATGGGGCCTAAGATCATTTGGCAAAACAGTCTTACAGTTCAGCACAACACTATAACTCACGTGCAAAAGCTCATATCTCTCCCAAAACTGTTCACTCTTGCTTCAAAACCGTATTAATTTCCTATATAAAGAGTCAGTGCCCTCAAAATGGCAAATATTTTTCTCAATTGCTTTGGCTCATTTCTTGATACAGACCGGACGTTCTCAGCTCTTTTGGTACTTTTGCCAAAATAACCTGGATGGTTCGGCACAACACCATGGTTCACCTTCAAAAATTCATATCTTTCCCAAAACAGTTCACTCATGTGTCAAAACTAAATTTCTTTCTCATTCAAATAGTCAGTGCCCCCCAAATGCTTCATCCCTTTGGCATTGTGTAAGCACTGCAAGTCAAAATGTTTAGATGTTTTGTCTCTATGGCAGAGGACCATTGAAATATCCCTCATGTCCACCTTTCAGTCTTAGCCCAGTCCTTCATTGACAATGGTTACTGTACAGTTTTTGTCTAGCTAATTGAATACAATTGTGTATAAAACCGAAAAAAAGGAAAAGATTTTAGGGTAAGAGTCGCCTCCAAGGTTTGACATCACACATTGCACTCATACTGCCAAGGAAAAATTACTTTACAGTATTGTAACCATTATCATTCACACACAAAGTAACTTCCATACTTCAGAGTAAAAAGAAAAATGTATACAGCATAATATATACAGAAATATAAATACACAAACATAAAACAAGGAAAATTACATTTAGCCTACAATGCTGTAAATAAAGCTGGAGTTTTACAACTACTGTAACATCTCTTCACTGGTCGCTGTCCTCACCCTCCCTCTCCTGGGCACCGTCCTCACCCTCCCTCTCCTGGGCACCGTCCTCACCCTCCCTCTCCTGGGCACCGTCCTCACCCTCCCTCTCCTGTCCACTGTCCTCACCCTCCCTCTCCTGTCCACCGTCCTCATCCTCCTGCCCATCCACACGCTGCTGACTGTCTGGCCACAGATTTTCGTCAACTCACAGCGTATATTCTCCCTTGCGATGCAACGAGGGAAGAAACAGAGTGCATGTTGCAACCATCCCCTACACTGATCTCCTGTAATATCCTCACAGGCAGCGTCCATTGTATGGATCAGGGACCTCTGATCTTGAGCCCAATGCTCATACACTCTCCACCTCCAAGCGGAGAAAAACTCCTCAATAGTATTGAGGTAAGGAGAGTAAGGTGGTAGGAACACCATATCCATCCTTGGATGAGCAGTGAACCAGGCCCTGATAAGCGGGCCATGGTGAAAATTCACATTGCCCCATACAATTATATTTTGTAGTAGGTGAGGCCCTATGAGACCTCTCTCATTTTCAGGGATCAAATCCAAATGAAGGCGGTCCAAGAAGATGAGGAGCTTCTGTGTATTGTATGGGCCAAGACTGGGGATGTGAGTGGCCACACCATTCTCAGAAATGGCAGCACACATAGTTATATTGCCCCCTCGCTGGCCTGGGACATCCACCGTGGCCTGGTGGCCAATAATATTATGGCCACGTCTTTGGCCCTTGGCCAGGTTGAAGCCAGCCTCATCCACATACACGGGTATGTGAGAGGTCTCGTTTCCTTCCAGTGCCATTATTCTCTACAATAGAGTAAAAAAAGAAAACATCAAATCAGTCATACAGAAGAGTCATACACTAGAGTTACAGACAGCTACATAGGAATGTTCTATGTTCCACAAGTTCAATATACTACTGGCCAGTATTCCAGTGGTTCCAAACCTGGGGTACATGTTCTTCTCAGAATTGGGGACCCAGTCGAATACTGGGGCCCCGCCACAGCTTTAAATGTTCTGGGCCAACATGGCCCCGGAACCAGGAACACCGCGTGGCACGCGCACCCCTGTCTGGTAGGCCATCTCGCCGGGGGGCCGTGATGTGTGGTCACCCTAAAGGTGGGTGCCACCTCAAGAAAAGAACCCCGCCTCAATGGCGTCTGCTCCAGAAGTACCCTCCCCCAGCATGCCCCACGAGAGAAACTCCCTCCCGATTTGCTGCTGGCAAGAGGTACCCCAGCCTGGACTCCACTGTCGCCTCGTTGTGGTATGACACCCCAGCAACCACAGAATGGACCCGCAGCACAGCCCAGCTGAAACAGAGACCCTTTGTAAAATTGCAATCAGAATCAGAATCAACTACACTCTGATTATCCCTTAACTTTTACAGTAATAGCACCGGTACTTGGAAGTACACAGGCGCTACATCTACAATTTTTTTCTTGTCATTGTTAGTATCATACGTAACATCCCACTGAGGTAAGATACTGTAATACTGAAGGCCTATCACACACACTAAATGAATATGTAAATGAATAAACATATTTGTTGCTCTATGCACACTGTCCTGTCCTATACATTATATAATTCCATCATTGATTGTGAGGCCATGGTTGATGACATGGTCTATAATTGTGGCCCGAATTTCATCAGGGACAGCATGGTGTCTTCGTGCTCCTCGGCCTCTTCCCCCTATTCCACCACCACACACCCTTACTCCTCCTCCTCTTCTTCTTCCTCGAGCAGACAGTTGCCATATGCCATTGTTCATTTACTTGGCCAGGTGACTCCATGTTCAGAAATTGTACTGTTCCTGCATGGTCAAGCTCTATATACATGTTTGGCAGCATTCACAATCATGGACAGCACCTGTCAGGTACAGTAACTAAACATACTGTTTGATTGGTCATCTGAGACCAACTCCAACTTCTCCTTCGTTAGTCAAGTTCTAGTTGCACCCGACTGTCAATTGCTGTAATCATTTTATCAAATGTTCCAAGAGATTCATATATGGTATTCATGGTATTATGTTCCTGAATCATTTTGACAATTGAACAGACTATTGTGCATGTGATGACTTAAACAATGAAATGACGCTGACACGTTTTGGAGAGAGCGACCATTAGACTGAAGAAATGACAATCAGTTTAGATCAACAAGATCTATTCAATTGGAAATTGTGCTAAATGTAGGCTACTTGTACTAAATCATTTGAAAGATGTACTGAGACAGTGAAACATGTACTGAGACATTTGCAATTTGATGAAATGAATGAGAAATGCCATTCAGTTGTGAACAATTGCGAAGTGGTTTGGAGATTTGTCCATGTTGTTTTGAGAATGTCATTTCTGTTTCAAGAAATGAGCCAAAACAATGGAGAAAAACTGTAAAGCGACGCAGTGCCGAATCCAGGGCTGAAGTGGTTAAAAATTCATCCTTGTACATGTGACAATGACTTAAAAATGGAGCTGATACTACATGTACTTCATGTAGGGAACATACAAGTTAATTTAACCACTACCCAACGGCCGTACGACTTTATACGGCCGCGGGGTGGTTGTCAATCTCTAACAGGCCGTAAAAAGACGGCCTGCGCGCGCATCCTGCGGGGCGGGCGCGCACGCGTCTGACGGCGGCGCGCGCGTGCTCGCCGCATCGCTGAGATGCCGATGCGAGTGCCTGGCGGCCGTGATGTCCGCCAGGGACTCACGATCGGCGGCTACAGGGACAAGATATGGAGCTCTGTGTGTAAACACAGAGCTCCACGTCCTGTCAGGGGAGAGAGGAGACCGATCTGTGTCCCTTGTACATAGGGACACAGATCGGTCACCTCCCCCAGTCACCCCCCCTCCACCTACAGTTAGAACACAATTTAGGGTACACATGTAACCCCTTCCTCACCCACTAGTGTTAACCCCTTCAATGCCACTCACATTTATACAGTAATTAGTGCATATTTATAGCACTGATCGCTGTATAAATGTGAATGGCGCCAAAAATGTGTCAAAAGTGTCCGATGTGTCCGCCATAACGTCGCAGTCACGAAAAAAATGCTGATCGCCGTCATAAGTAGTAAAAAAAAATAATAAAAAATAATAATAATTCTGTCCCCTATTTTGTAAGCGCAATAACTTTTGCACAAACTGGACGCTTCTTGCGTTTTTTTTCAAAAAATATGTAGAAGAATACGTATCGCCTAGAATGAGACAAAAAAATGTTTTTTAAAAAAATTGGGCTATTTATTATAGCAACAAGTAAAAAATATTGTTTTTTTTTTCAAAATTGTCGCTCTATTTTTGTTTATAGCGCAAAAAAAAAAAAAAAACGCAGAGGCGATCAAATACCACCAAAAGAAAGCTCTAAAAAAGGACGTCAATTTTGTTTGGGAGCCACGTCGCACGACCGCGCAATTGTCAGTTAAAGTGACGCAGTGCCACAAGCTGAAATTTCACCTGGTCAGGAAGGGGTATATGTGCCCAGTAAGGAAGTGGTTAAGGTAAAGGGACACATTTTCAAAAATGACCTTTGGTGTTTACTTTGTTGCAATTTGTTCTAACAGATAATTGAAGTAGCTTACATACTGAAGCACATCAATCTGTTAGAGCACAGGTGTCAAACACAAGGCCCATGGGCCAAATCCGGCCCTCCAGGCCATTTCATGTGGCCCTCGCACCTCTCCTGCAGCCCTCCTCCAGATCCTTACTTTCTGCTTTCAAGCAATGCCTCCAGCTTCTTCCCAGCAGCAGCATAAGGAAAGGGGGGTACACTGTGATGTAAGGGAGAGTGGTGGACTCAACTGAAGGTGGGGTGGCTCTTGACATCTAATGTAAGGGGAGAGGATGGCAACGCCCTTTTTTTTTTGTAAGGGGCCCGGAGGTCCCCAGGGCCCCGGATTGCAACCCCCCTTTTTTTTATAAAAAATAAATAAATGTTTTTTTATTTTATTTTTATTATTTATATATATATATATATATATATATATATATATATATATATATATATATATATATATATATATATATATATATATTAAAGGGCCCACAGGGCCCTGGGTGGAAACCCCCCTTTTTTTTATAAAAAAAATAAAAAAAATGTATATATATATATATATATATATATATATATATATATAATAAAAATAAAATTTATTATTTAATATTATTTATTTTATTTTTTATAAAAAAAAGGGGGGTTGCATATATATATATATTTTTTTTTTTATTAAAGGGCCCAGAGGTCCCCAGGGCCCCATGTGGCAACCCCCCCTTTTTTTTTTATATATTTTTTTTTTATTTATTTTGTATTAAAGGGCCCAGAGGTCCCCAGGGCCCTGGATGGCAACCCCCCCTTTTTTTTAATAAAAAATAAATACATTTCTTCTTATATATTTTTTATTTCTTTTTTTGATATATATATATATATATATATATATATATATATATATATATATTTTTTTTTTATTAAAGGGCCCAAAGGTCCCCAGGGGCCCAGAGATCCCCAGGTGGCTACCCCCCTTTTTTTTATAATACATTTTTTTATATAATATTCTTTATTTATTTTTGTAAAGGCCCCCCCGCTTCTCAATTTTCTCAATTAGCGGCGGCTCTCCCCCTGCTTCTCAATTCATGGCGCCCCCCGCTTCTCAAGTCCTCTGCTCCAGGGGGTCCATGCCTGAAACTGTGTAAGGGGCCCCATATTTCCTGATGGTGGCCCTGGCTGGACATATAATCTTACAGATACAACCGGCCCTTTTGTGGGCAATCATAATGCTGATGTGGCCCACAATGAAATTGAGTTTGACACCCCTGTGTTAGAAAGTACTCCAGGAAGATGATGGCCTCATCTACAGTCAGTTAGGCCAACCATGGTAAAGTCCACATTTGTGCAAAAATGGGCTTGTGGGCGAGGATTTAATGCTCATGTATTGTGGTGGTCAATAAAAACGGGACTATAAGAGCTGTATTAACCACTTCAGCCCCGGAAGAATTTACCCCCTTCCTGAGCAGAGCACTTTTTGCGATTCGGCACTGCTTCGCTTTAACTGACAATTGCGCGGTCGTGCAACGTGTTTTCCAAACAAAATGTGACGTCCTTTTTTTCCCCACAAATAGAGCTTTCTTTTGGTGGTATTTGATCACATCTGCGGTTTTTATTTTTGTGCTATAAACAAAAATAGAGCGACAATTTTGAAAAAAAAGCAATGTTTTTTATTTTTTGCTATAATAAATATCCCCAATATTATTAAAAAAAAAACATTTTTTTTTCTCAGTTTAGGCCGATACGTATTCTTCTACATATTTTTGGTAAAAAAAAAATCGCAAAAAGCGTTCATGGATTGGTTTGCGCAAAAGTTATAGCGTCTGCAAAATAGGGGATAGTTTTATGGCATTTTTATTAATATTTTTGTTTTACTAGTAATGGCGACGATCAGTGATTTTTATCGTGACTGCGACATTATGGCAGACACATCGGACACTTTTGACACCGTTTTGGGACCATTGTCATTTATACAGCGATCAGTGCTATAAAAATGCACTGATTACTGTGTAAATGACACTAGCAGGGAAGGGGTTAACCAGTAAGGGGCGCTGAAAGGGGTTAAGTGTGTCCTAGGGAGTGATTCTAACTGTCTGGGGGATGGGCTACCAGTGACACGACACTGTTCACTGATCCCGATGAGAGGAAAGAGTAGATCACTGTTCTGTCACTAGGCAGAATGGGGAGATACTGTGTTTACACTGGCACCCCCCGTTCTTTAGCTCCGTGACACGATCACGGGGACCCGTGACATTGAGTCCACGGGTCCCGCGGGCACGGTCACTTTACGTTACTTTGCGCAGCCGTACCATTCTGTCGACGTATATCTGCAGGAGGCGGTCGGCAAGCGATTAACCTGCTTTTAACACTAAAGAACAATAAATATTCGCTGTTCCGCCTGACAGATATCCATCAAAAATAGTCTGTGAAGTTGGCTGCAATCCACCTCTCATTGGGCGTAGGCTACATTCAGATGGATGAATATCTGGGGCTAGTTTTCTGCATACAATAGTGACTAAACTCCGCCTTTGGACACAGCAACACTATAGCTGCATACAAAACTGGTTGATTAGTTGTGGACAGTTTGTGTGTGGCCGAAACTGGGCCAGGCCAAGGGGTGGGCAGGAAGGACAGCTGCCCCAGGCACTGTGGTATCATGTGAGGTGGGGGGCACCACAAGGAGATTGAGGATGGAGGGGATTTGTTTTGGGAGGAGAGGAATTTGGGGGGTAGTAGGGGGTAATAATTATTCTAGGAGGGAACATTTGAGGGGGTGCTAGGAGATGTGATTCAGGAGGATTTATGTTGAGAGGGGGATGAGAAAAGAGGATTTGTGCTAGGACGGTCGATTTGAAGAGGGGGTATCTTCCTAGAAGAGGAGATTAGGTAGGGGGAGGCGGATTTGTGCTAGGAGGAGAGATTTTTTTTGGTGGTGGGGGGGATTTGTGCTAGTAGGGATGATTGGGGGTGTTTGCACTAGGAGGGGGGGTAGGGGGATACTTGTGCTAGGAGGAGGTTTTGGAGTAGGGGGGAGAGAATGTGTACTCAGAGAGGAAATTTGAGGGGTGGAGGATTTGTATTAGGAGGGGATGCATTTGTGCTGCAAAATTTGGGGGATGGAGGGGGCTGAGATTTGTGCTGGGAGGGGGGATTTCAGCAAAGGGGTTTGTATTGGTAGGAGGGGGTGTCTATGCTTAGGTGTTAATCATGCAAGATTGGTGCCCACATTTTTGGGGGAGGGGGGATTTTTACTGACACATAATGCTCATACATTTTGTGGGGGGGGGCACAGTTTGGCATGTTTGCCCTAGGCTCTAGGGGACCTTGTCCTGCCACTGTCTGGACACACGCTGTCTGCATCCAGGGTCAGTTGGAGGCTCTGTTCGTCAGTAATGACTCGGATTAATTGCTTGTGAACAGAGTACACCTACAGACATTTAACACCTTGTTGAATCGATGCCACAAATAATTAAAGTGGGAGTTCACCCGAATTTTTTTTTTTAACATTAGATTGAGGCTAGATAGGCGAAGCAGAATCGGGTGTTTTTTTTAAATCAATGTAGTACTTACCGTTTTAGAGATAGATGTTCTCCGTGGCTTCCGGGTATGGGCTGCGGGACTGGGCGTTCCTATTTGATTGACAGCCTTCCGACGGTCGCATACATCGCGTCACGGTGGGCCACTATGGACCTGGCGCACGGCATCTACAAATGTTAATTAAAATAGTTTGGGGGTGAGTTTATTATGGGGGGATGTGGGATGATGTGGGGAAGTGTAGTGACATGTGTTCATGTAACATATACGGCCTGAATAGAAAGTGAAAGTGACTTTTGTAGAAAGCAGCCGCTGAGCCTGCTAGTACATTTAAACCTGCGGGAGGTTTATTTGTGTACTGCGCACCTAAATGGCCGAATCTTTTTGAAGTTACGCTGACCATGAAGGGAAACTGCGCCAAATTTTAAATAAAAAACCAACATGGGTTCCCCTTCAGGAGCATACCAGGCCCTTAGGTCTGGTGTGGATTTTTGGGGGAACTCCACGCCATTTTTTTTTAAATTTGGGGTGGAGTTCCCCTTAAAATCCATACCAGACCTGAAGGGCCTGGTAATTGAATTTGGGGGGACCCCCACGCTCACTTTTTTTTTTTAGCAATGACTTGTCTCTGTATTGCCGGGAGCCGACAATTCATTATAGCCACAATTAATTTAAATGACTTTTTTTCCTTCAGAATGTCATTTTGTGCAGGGACAGTTCTAACCACGAGAAACATGCACTAATTTACAGGCATACTATACACCCTCCCCCCCCCCAGTATGAAATTAAAAGGAATATTTCACTTTTATTGTTTCACTTTAAGCATTATTAAATTCACTGCTCCTGAAAAAACTGCCGTTTTATTAAAAAAAATTGGCATTGATACATGTTCCCTGGGGCAGGACTCAGGTCCCCAAACACATTTTAGGACAAAAACTTGCATATTAACCTTTAAAATCAACACTTTTGATTTCTCCCATAGACTTCTAAAGGGAGTTCGGCGGCTTCTACCGTTTACATATTGATTATTGCATTGCGCCCGCTGCTGCACCGGTTCACACGCTCAATAACGATTTATCCGGCGCACCAATTGAGCCATGAACCGGCGCAGCGCATTGTTTATAGTAAATCAGCCCCAAAGTGTCATAATCATAGCTTCATGGCAGCTATTTGATGACAAGTAATTGAGAAATGAAGTTGATGGAAATAATAAAATATAATTATGTCATCTACGAAGAGAATAGAATTGAATGCACCTATAAAGAAATATAAAGTTACTGTGTTGTATTTAAATAACCTTCTCATGACAGTCACTTTTATATATTCCAGGAATGCTGTTCTAAGTTTCATATCCCCCTGTAGTCTTATCTGCATTAGGTCTGTGAGTTTTGGATAGAAGTATAAAGGGTCATCATTTCCTAGGGCACAACTATCCACTAAAATAGGGCAAAAAAATATTCTAACAATTAAATACAGAAAGCTGGGTACATTCTTTTCAAAATATAATCTTTCATCCAATTGCACTGGCCTGCAGCAGATGTCTGGACTTAGATTGGAACATGGCTCAGATATTTATGAAAATGAGCCTAAGGCCCCATACACACGAGAGAATTTATCCGCGAATACGGTCCAGCGGACCGTTTCCACGGATAAATCCTCTCTAGGATTTCCACGGATTTCTATGCGATGGAGTGTACACACCATCGCATTGAAATCCATGCCGAAATCCTCTGGCGATGACGTGTCGATTATGACGCGGCGACGTGCGCGACGCTGTCATATAAGGAATTCCACGCATGCGTCGAATCATTACGACGCATGCGGGGGATCCCTTCGGACGGATGGATCCGGTGAGTCTATACAGACCAGCGGATCCATCTGTTGGGATGGATTCCAGCAGATGGATTTGCTTGGCATGTCAGCAAATATTCGATCTGCTGGAATCCATCCCAGGGGATAAATATCCGCGAAAAAAGATCCGCTGGCGTGTACACACCATAGGATCTATCCGCTGAAACCCAGTCACTGGGATTTTTCAGCGGATGGATTCTATCGTGTGTACGGGGCCTTAGTTCTGAACCTAAATTCTCTATCATAATCTGTTCTGTTGAAAGCTCATTTTCTTCAACATCCTCTATGCCAGTGTTTCTCAACCTTTTTTCAGTCAAGGCACCCTTTAAAAATAATGGACAGTCTTGAGACACCTCATTCTAAAATGTGAAAACTATTCTAATAGTTTTACATAACGCAGCAACATCCACACAAGTAGGACACCCAACATTAGAGGGGATTTATTCTTCCAAATCCAATACACTTTTGCACACTGGTACTGATTAGTATTCCAATGTTTCTCTTCACCCACAGTTTTTTTATTACTTAGCTAATGAAACCCCAAACTGATGGAGAGGGGCAGGAGAGGGGGATACAAGGATGCTGTGCAGACGACTGACATCCTCTGAATCAAGTGATGACGCCATTGGTTGTTAGGATTCTAGCGGCTAGAAGGTTTTAATGGCGCACAATAAAAACCTGTGGCTTAGGACTCGTACACACAACCATTTTCCTCGACAGAATCCATCAAGAAACTTGGTGACTTGGCGAAAATTTTGAAAAAAAATCTATATTTTTTACTTTTTGCTATAATAAATATCCCCCAAAAATATATAAAAAAACATTTTTTTCCTCAGTTTAGGCCGAAACGTATTCTTCTACATATTTTTGGTAAAAAAAATCGCAATAAGCGTTTATCGGTTGGTTTGCGCAAAATGTATAGCGCTTACAAAATAGGGGATAGTTTTATGGCATTTTTATAAATTTTTTTTTTTTTACTACTAATGGCGGCGATCAGCGATTTTTTTCGTGACTGCGACATTATGGCGGACACTTCGCACAATTTTGACACATTTTTGGGACCATTGTCATTTTCACAGCAAAAAATGCATTTAAAATGCATTCTTTATTGTGGAAATGACAGTTGCAGTTTGGGAGTTAACCACAGGGGGCGCTGTAGGGGTTATGTTTCACCTAGTGTGTGTTTACAACTGTAGTGGGGTGTGGCTGTAGGAGTGACGTCATTGATTGTGTCTCCCTATAAAGGGAATGACACGATCGATGCAGCCGCCACAGTGAAGCACGTTCTTCAGTTCCGGGGACCGATCGCGGGACCCCAGCGGCGATCGGGTCCGCGGGTCTCGCGGTCCCGGAGCTTCGGACCGGGTCGCGGGCGCGCGCTCGCGACCCACGGCTGGGTAGATGTAAAGGACGTGCCGGTACGTCCATCTGCCCAGCCGTGCCATTCTGCCGACGTATATCGTCGCGCGGCGGTCGTTAACTGGTTAAATGACACATAGAGGTTGATTTACTAAAACTGTAGGGTGAAAATCTAGTGCAGATGTGCATGGTAGCCAATCAGCGTCTAACTTCAACTTGTTCAATTAAGTTTTGACAAAAAAAAAATTGAAGCTGATTGGCTACCATGCACAGTTGCACCAGATTTGGCACTCTCCAGTTTTAGTAAATCAATCCCATAGTATCAGAAAAAAACATGCACAAATGGAAGCAGCATGTAACCTGCTGGGGTACCCACCGGAGGGTAACCTTGTCTATTGTGAGCAGTCTAACCTGGGCTCTTCAAATGTTTTTGCCCTCTCACTACCTTGTATGAACTCACATCACAGTCCCAGTGCCTTGAAAGCTTTTTTTACATAGTATCATTCATTCCACTTCCTGTGAGCCCGGGCATCAATAGCCCAACCTCTGGGGGGTGGGGGTGGGGGAATTAAGCCAACCTGAGTGCACAGAAGAATGTTGCAGACAATGGCATCAAGTTATTATATTGCACCTTTCTCTGCACCGTCCAGTAGTCCACCACTGCAGGAAGTAAAGGAGTAAAGAGGACCTATGTTATCATATGACAGGGCCGAAGACCTATGGAAAAAAGTATGCATACTAAAAAATTGCACGAAGGGGGTGTAGTGTGAGTCTGGAGTTGGGCTTTACATTCTGTGACATTTGACATTAATTACTTTAGGCACTAGTCTTTATTTATGCATTTTTAATTTTTTTTGCTTTACTCTGCATTTTGGCAAGCATATCTTATCCAGTCATATTGTGCCTGAACTTCTTCTTTTTTCTCCCATGAAATGTTCTGATGTAATGTGTTTTTTTTTTGTGTCGGGCATGTAGGGACATCAGGACACAGACGCTGTATGTATTTGGAACATCAGGCTTACTATTAAAGATCTAAGCAGAACCCTTATGGCTTCAGCTACAGGAGACAAAGAAGTGGCTGTGGATACTTTGACTTTGCCAAAGTTTCCAGACACGGCTAATATGAAAGTTAAAGTCTAAGGCCCGGATTCACAAAGCACTTACGCCGACGTATCTCGAGATACGCCGCGTAAGTGTAAATATGCGCCGTCGTATCTATGCGTCGTGCCCACAAAACTAGATACGCCTGAAAATAGGCTTCATCCGACCGACGTAACTTTCCTACGCCGGCGTATCGTGGGCGCATATTTACGCTGGGCCCATTTGCAAATGAGGGAGATACGCCGATTCACGAACGTACTTGCGCCCGGCACATAATATACGCGGTTTGCCTAAGTCGTACGTCCGGCGTAAAGTTTTTCCCCATATAGAAGGTGCAACTCATGCAAAGGTATGGACCAGGGAACACAAGCCGTCGTATCTTTTGTCGTTTACGTTGTACGTGAATATGACTAGGCGTAGGTTACGTTCACGTCGTAGGCAGTGAATCGACGTATCTTAGGTAGTAGTTCCGACGTGATTCTGAGCATGCGCACTGTGATGCGGCCACGGGACGGCGCATGCGCCGTTCATTTTAAGTACTTCTATGGCGCTTAGCCCATCATTTGCATGGGGTCACGCCTCATTAGCATGGCTCACGCCCACTTCCACCTAAGCTGGCTTACGCCGAGGAAACCCAGCGTATCTTTAAGAGCGAGTGGGAGCGAGTGCTTTGTGAATCCAGTGCTTGCCTCTGTGCGCTGCGTCGGCATAGCGTATATTACATACGCTACGCCCGCATAAATATGCGCCGATGTATGTGAATCCGGGCCTACAGGCTTAGAAAATTTGAAAATCCAGTTTGTAAATGAATAGAAAACTGGCTAAAATACTGTATATAGAGAGTATTGATTAATGATTCGTACTCTGAATGGTCTAAGACCCTGGTGCTTAACCTCCCTGGCGGTAAACCCGAGCGTGACTCGGGGTTGGTTTTCAATGCTAAAATCGGTATCCCCGAGTCACGCTCGGGGTGGACGTGCAGCGGCGCGGCTTACCTTCTCGCTGAATCCACAGGCAAATTGCTCACCTTGTCCCTGGATCCAGCGATGCCACCCCCCTGTGTGAGCGAGCGGGACCTCCTCGCTCGATTCACAGTCCCTGTGTGCCGCCGATCTCCGTTCCCTGCGACGTTACGACGCACGGGAGCGGAGAACGGCGCCAAATTCAAAAAAGTAAACAAACACAATACATACAGTATACTGTAATCTTATAGATTACAGTACTGTATGTAAAAAATACACACCCCCCTTGTCCCTAGTGGTCTGCCCAGTGCCCTACATGTTCTTTTATAAAAATAAAAAATGTAATTTCTGCCTAAAAACTGTAGATTGTCCAAAAGTGTCCCTTTATGTCAAAAATGGTTTTATATCAGCTAGAAAACAGCGATAATAAATTATAATCACTTGCAGAAATGTGCGATAGCGATTTGTGGGGAAATTCGTCATAAAAAAAAAAAATAATGACAGCGACAATTCTGCAACTGAGCAAATTTCAGTGATTTTGAGTTGATTACATTATTGAATAATTTTTATTATAATTATATTATTATTTGTTATAATTATTTATAATTATTTATTATATTATAATTTATAATTTTGTTTTAAAAAAAAAATCATACCCGGGATGCCTACAAGACTCTTGCTTGGTCAGATTTAAAGAGGAGTTCCACCCAAATTTGGAATTTCCTCTTAACCCACTCCTCTCCCCCTTACATGCCACATTTGGCATGTAATTTTTTTGGGGGGGGAGTGGGGGCTTCAGCACGAGTGGGACTTCCTGTCCCACTTCCTCCTTCCTGTAGGCGACTAAGCTTAATCGCCTTCAGGAAGTGGCTGCTGTAGGCGATCGCCTAGGACACGTCACAGGTCCTAGGCGATCTCCTGGCCAATTACACGGCGCGGCGCCGGGCCGCGGCGCTCGCGCTCGCGCATGCGCAGTGGGTGACCGGCCGTGAAGCCGAAAGCTGTCACGGCCGGGTGCCCACACTGAAAATGAAGACGCCGGCCGGGGAGGGGGGGAGAGGAGCGGAGCCCCGGCCGGCGCGTCGCTGGAGCGCTGGAGCAGGTAAGTGCCTGTTTATTAAAAGCCAGCAGCTACACTTTTTGTTGCTGCTGACTTTTAATAAACATACAAATGGCTGGAACTCCCCTTTAAGTGAGTTATTTCAAAAAATTACAGGCCTACAGTATAAAACGCCAAATTTCCTTGCAAAATAATTGTACCGCTTTTGGTACGTAATTCCAGACAGAATCATACCGCCAGGGAGGTTAACATGAGGCCCGCAAGCAGCATACAACCCATTAGCTCTCTATATGCGGCCCTCAGGCTATTGAGCATCATACAGAAAGCAGAGTGGCAGCAGGATGCTGGGAACTGGAGGAAGAGAGAGTGGCATGGGAGCTTGGTATGGGTAAGAGATCTTGTAAGAAAATAAATGGCTGCACATCCAGGAATTCTGATTGCCTTTTATTGATCAAAGTGATAACACCAAGGACACCAACACAAGGTCACGTAGATGCGTTTCACACATACATCTTGTGCTTAATCCTTACCTAAAGATTAAGCACAAGATGTATGTGTTAAACGTGTCTACGTAACCTTTGGTGTTATCACTTTGAACAATAAAAGGCAAAGGTCACGTAGACACGTTTCACACATACATCTTGTGCTTAATCTTTAGGTAAGGATTAAGCACAAGATGTATGTGTGAAACGCATCTACGTGACCTCGTGTTGGTGTCCTTGGTGTTATCACTTTAAAAAATAAAAGGCAATCGGAATTCTTGGATGTGCAGCCATTTCTTTTCTTACAAGTTTCTGTCTTATCAGGAGATGGATTGGGGACTGTGGAAGAAGGGGGGGGATCAGAGAAGACAGGATCAAACAGCTTTTTTACACATTGCAGAGGATTAAGTCTTTAGGTTCCACAGTGAGTATAACAAGCATGCTTTACTGCATATACAGACCGATTTTACTACTTATTTTTCCCTGGGTCCTAATCTAAATGATTCCCGCCCCCGGCGGTTATCATTTAACTTGCGCGCGCTTACGCCGGGCAAATTTGCCGGCGCGCCCTCGCAGTTCACAGAGCTACTGCTCCGTGAATCGAGGGCAGCGCAAAATATTTGCGGGGGCGCAGGGCAAAATCGTTGCCCTGCTCCCCCGCAAATATAGCGCAAGCTATGCTAAATCTGGGCCACTGAACTGCAGTTTCCACTGCTTTGACTAATCTTCCATGCCAAAGCCTAGGATCAGATGCTTCCAATTATTTTTATTTTTAGGTCTCTGGTTTTAGGGGATTCATATGGTATTGCTGTTCATTTACTAGCTTGATTTAGAAGCAATGATAATTTTAGGGAAATAAAAATAATTGGAAGCATCTGACCCTAGGCTCTGATAAGTACACATCATTTTCAACAGTGTGACTGCCATGGCCAGTTCATGTACTATATCATTCCAGAAATGTAGGGCTAGATTCACATAGATTAGCGGATCTTTAGATGTGATTTACGATCCGCCGGTGCAATTTTGTGAGGCTAGTGCAGTATTCACAAAGCACTTACCTCCAAACTTGCGCCGGCGGATCGTAACTCCCCCGGCGGAATTCAAATTCCGCGGCTAGGGGGAGTGTACAATTTAAATCAGGCGCGTCCCCGCGCCGATTTAACTGCGCATGCGCCGCCGGCAAAATTTCCCAGTGCGCATGCTCCAAATGACATCGCTAGGACGTCATTGTTTTCGGCGTTAACGTAAATTACGGCCATCCGTATTCGCGACCGACTTACGCAAACAACGTAAAAAAAAAAATTGACGCGGGAACGACGGCCATACTTAACATGGGCTGCGCCTCATAGAAGCAGGGGTAAGTATACGCCGGGAAAACCGATACGTAAACGTCGTAACAACACTGCGTCGGGTCCGCGTACGTTCGTGAATTGCCGTATCTCGCTGATTTACATATTTCTCAGTGTAAATCAGCCACACAGTTACACCTGTCGGATCTTAGGCATATCTATGCGTAACTGATTCTATGAATCAGTCGCATAGATACGACCGGCCTAAGTCAGAGATACGACGGTGTATCAGGAGATACACTGTCGTATCTCTATGTGAATCTGGCCCGTAATGTTGTAGAATAGGCCTAAAAGTTAAGGGCCAGATTCACGTAGCTCAGCGGATCTATAGATCCGCTCGATCTACGTGAATTAAGATCCGCTCCCATAAGTTTAGGAGGCAAGTGGCTAATTCACAAACCACTTACCTCCAAACTTGCGACGGCGGATCCTAAATCCCCCAGCGGAATTCTAATTCCGCGGCTAGGGGAGTGTCATATTTAAATCAGGCGCGTTCCCGCGCCGATTTAAATGCGCATGCGTCGTCCGTAGAATTTCCCGGCGTGCATTGCTCCCACTGACGTCACTAGGACGTCAGTGGTTGCGACGTGAGCGGGACTTGCGACGCGCGTGTTCGTGAATCGGCGTACGCAAACGACGTAGGAAAATTCAAATTCGACGCGGGAACGCCGGCTATACTTAACATTGGCTGCGCCTGATAAAAGAAGGGGTAAGTATACGACGGAAAACCGCTACGGAAACGACGTAAGAACACTGCGACGGGTCCGCGTACGTTCGTGAATTTGCGTATGTCGCTGATTTACATATTATTTATCGTAAATCAGCGGGAACGCCCCCCGGCGCCATTTTTAAATTTAAAAAAAGATCCGACAGTGTCAAGCCTCGTACACACGGCCGAGGAACTCGACGTGCCAAACACATCGAGTTCCTCGGCCAGTTCAGCACTGAAGCCGCCGAGGAGCTCGGCGGGACGAGAGCTCCCATAGAACAACGAGGAAATAGAGAACATGTTCTCTATTTCCTCGTCGAGCTCCTCGTCGGCTTCCTCGGCTGAAAGTGTACACACGACCAGTTTCCTCGGCAGAATTCAGCCAGAAACTCGGTCGGAAGCTGAATTCTGCCGAGGAAACTGGTCGTGTGTACGGGGCCTAACACAGTGTAACACTGTCGGATCTAGCCCTATCTATGCGTAACTGATTCTATGAATCAGGCGATAAGATAGGACCAGTGTAAGTCAGAGATACGATGGTGTATCTGTAGATACACCATCGTATCTCTTTGTGAATCTGGCCCTAAAAGTCTAAGTAGGAAGAAATGTGATAATTATAGTATGGCCGGAGGCACTTACAATATGATGTACATGCAGTCCTGCTCAGATTTACATAATCAATAAGCACGTATAGCCCCCTGTTCCTAAAAATGGGGCTATAGTGTACATTTTGTTTTTTGGCTGAGCTGTAAACAGCTCAGATTTGATTGTATATTTGCTTGAATATGCATTTTTGCTTGAATATGATTGGATGATGGAAGTCAGCAGAGATTTACCTGGTTCGCTAAGGTTTGGGGATAATTCCCTTGAAAAATGTGACTTCCCGTGCAAAGTGAACAGTATGGCCCGGATTCACATACATCGGCGCATATTTATGCCGCCGTAGCGTATCTTTTTTACGCTACGCCGACGCAGCGCAGAGAGGCAAGCACCGAATTCACAAAGCACTCGCTCTCAAATCTGCGCTGGGTTTCCTCGGCGTAAGCGGCGTAAGTGAAAGTGGGCGTGAGACATGCAAATGAGGCGTGACCCCATGTAAATGATGGGCCGAGTGGCAGACAGATACATATATAACGAACGGCGCATGCGCCGTCCCGTGGCCGCATCCCAGTGCGCATGCTCAGAATCACGTCGAAACAACTGCCTAAGATACGTCGAATCACTGCCTACGGCGTGAATGTAACCTACGCCCAGCCATATTCACGTCCAACGTAAAATACGACGGCTTGTGTTCCCTGGTCCATACCTTTGCATGGGTTGCGCCTCATATATGGGGAATAACTTTACGCCGGACGTACGACTTACGCAAACCGCGTATATTATGCGCCAGGCGCAAGTACGTTCGTGAATCGGCGTATCTCTCTATGTGAATAGAAAATGAATGGGAACGCCAAATACGTCCAGCGTAAATATGCGCCCACTCTCCGCCGGCGTAGGCAAATTACGTCGGTCGGATGAAGCCTATTTTCTGGCGTATCTTAGTTTGTGGGTACGGCGCACAGATACGATGGCGCATATTTGCACTTACGCGGCGTATCTCGAGATACGTCGGCGTAGGTGGTTTGTGAATCCGGGCCTATATTTGCCTTGAGTAAATCAACCTTCATTAGTCTGTTTTCCAAATGATAATACGGACCTGCTGATATTATTGGACCTCCCCTTTAATCTCACATAACCTCTCCCATCCTTTGGAACTCCCTACCCCAGTATCTCCTACGCTGTCCATCCTTAGGTGATCCTTGAAAAATCATTTATTCAGGGAAGCCTACCCCAACCTCCACCTAAAAACTGTACTTGGGTCACTTCCATGGGATCATCCCCCACAGCTATTACCTTTTGTATCACCTTCTCCTTTTAGATTGTAAGAACTGGTCCCTTGTAATCCTTCTGTATTGAAATCAGTGGCGGTCCATCCATAAGGGGCGCAGGGGTGCCCCCCTAATCCATGTGCCCGGCCCCTAATCTACATGCAGAGTGCCAGACGCATGGATTTTTTTTTTGAAGCCTAAAGGCTCTAATTGGCTTACCCAGTTGTGTAACAATAGCGAATTAATATTCACTATTGTCTTCCCGATTTTCCTACCGGCCAATCAAGCCTGATCGGCCGGGGAGTCTTAGGATACACACAATACACTTCCTGTTCGCCCAGGAGGAGAATCAATAGCTCTGCTTTTCATTCCCCCCTGACTCCAAAGGTAATGTCCTGATCGCCGCCGTCTCCCGCATGGGGGGGGTGCGTTTTGGGGTATGTGGGGGGGGTTGGTGTTAGTTTGCTGCCCCCCCCCCCCCCCAATATATCAAGCATCAGCTGTCACTGATTGAAATGTATTGTAATTGCACTGCACCCCTTTATAATGTAAAGCCCTGCACAAACTGGTGATACGTTATAAACCCTGAATAATAATAATAATATGTTTTATACAATTTTAATCATTACTTTCATTATCTCTGGTACACATCATTGGCCTTGTGCTTATCACATGAGGAATAAGAGTACCGTATTTGCCGGCATATAAGGCGACCAGGCGTATAAGACGACCCCCTAATTTTGCATTTTTTTAAGAATTTGTTGCCTGTACTCACCGTATAAGACGACCCCCAATGCTTCATATTTCTTTCTTCTGGAGCCATATTCATCTTCATTCTTGCTGGAGCTGGAGCCAATCACGGCGAGTGATGTATTCTATTAATTAATACAAAGCCTGCTTGGATTGGCAGAGGCTGTAACATCATCAGCCCACGCCTCTCTGACTCTCAAAGCCAATCCGAGCATGCCTACTGTATGTAGGCACTCAGATTGGCAGAGGTTGTTACCCCAATCCGAGCAGGCTCTGTATTCATTTGAATACATCGCTCACCGGGATTGGCTAAGCGGTATATACTGCAAGTAACCAAAGCTACATACAGTATTACCACACATCCAGCAGGCATCCGAGCAGCTGACCTGGCGTATAAGACGACCCCTGCTTTTTGGCCATTTTTTTTAAGTGTAAAAGGTAGTCTTATACGCCAGCAAATACAGTACTTACATAGCAAAATCATTACTAGACAGAAAAATAAATATTGTATTTGGATCATCTTCTGGTACATCAGATGAGTCACAGCTGTTTATATACACTTTCATTCGAGGAGGTAGATTCTTAAAGCGGAGGTTCGGATGATTTTCTTTTAAAAGCCAGCAGCTACAAATACGGCAGCTGCTGACTTTTAAAAAATGGACACTTACCTGTCCAGCGTGCCCGCGATGTCAACAGCAGAGGCTGAGCAATCGCTCGGTCCTCGGCTGCTTCCGCCGCTATCCTCGGTGAGGGAATAAGGAAGTGAAGCCTTGCGGCTTCACTGCCCGATTCCCTACTGCACATGCGCGAGGATCGTGGCGCGCCGTCACTGGTCCCCGCTCTCTCCTGGGAATAGTGTTTCCCAGAAGACAGCGGAGGGGGGGTGGGATCCAAAAAGCGGAGGTTCACTTTTTGTGTGAACCTCCGCTTTAACTCTTTCTACATCTGCAACTGCAGATACCTGTGATCTGTTGAAAGCAAAACTTCACAACTCTAGTTAGTTCACATTAATATTCTGTCAAACTTCATGTTCAATCATCTCATCATCTATAAGGGATTAATGGTGGTCCCTCCTCAAATTCCTCAGGGACATGGAGGTTAGAAGCAGACAGTATGCAGAATACTTATTTTCAATGTGACATCAGTTAACCAATTTCTTCTTTAAAATCCTATTTATGATCTTTAAAAGAATAGTATGGGAAGTTTTTTTTCGGGAAGCATACTTACCTAGGTGGTTGTAGCATCTGTCCCCCGCAAACTTTAAGACTGAGAACCGAGCAATCAAACACCACCAATTGCTCAGTTCTCAGAGCTCCCCGAGCAGAGAGCTTGTGACTGTCAGTCATTGGAGTGCCGAGCTGTGAAGGGGGCGGGAGCGGGCAGCTCAGGCTCTCAGTGGCTCACCAAAAAGCAGAGCCAGGTGCTGGTCCAGGCATGTGGGTAGATTCAGACCATATTGTCGCGATCTTTTCTGAGCCTGGACCGGCTCTGTGACATCAGCCAACAGCGGGCTTCAGCCCATTGTCTGCCGAAAACAGGTCACAGGAGTGCAGAACGAACTTCACTCCTGTGATCCACAGTACAGACAGCTGCACTTTTCCTTTTTATTATCCATTCGCCAGGGGGGTTTACACTTACTCATATCTGGTCAATTTCCCAAAAGTTACAATTTTCCTTTAAGACTTTATTAGCAAACTGAGGTCCATTATATCTTTTTTTTATTACTACATGCTATGGATCTCTCCTACATTACCCATCTTAGTATTTCATTGGTACATACTGTATGTCAGAGATCCTCTTTGTATGTTCATTTACAAAAGGCACATGTGGATCTGCATATACAGTGGACAGTGGCTATTCAACCCATGACCCCTTCTAACTATGATACAGCTAACTTATATGACTAGTGAGGTATCCTCATCCTACTATAACACTAGTAAGGTACCCAAACAACACATTTCTGTCCAGACTTGCTTCAATGCCTAACCAACCTACCCTTACCAGACCATGGCTCCCTTGTCACAAGTGCAAGTGTTGTCAGTGCAAGCTCGGTGTCTGCTTACCTTGTATTGATGCTGTCACCCACTGGCAGTCTGTACCAAGTTGCCTGTGTCCAGAGAGGGTTCCAAGTACTAGGATGTACCCTCCTGACTGGCTCGCCAATCTGATGTAGAATAGACCTAAAAGTCAGTCTAAGTAGGAAGGATTAGTTGTACGTCCGGAGGCACTTAGAATATGATGTACATCCAATAAGTCCTGCACAGATTTAAATGATCAATAATCTGCATATAAAAACATTTCCACTATACCCTGATTGAGCACCCACATATTTATCTAACTTGCTATTTGCTAACACAGTTGTATGTCACCATTATTATGTTATGATTATCATTATCATATTGGTAATAATTCTTCTTAGGAATTCTTCTTAAAGTGGAGGTTCACCCAAAAACTTAATTTTTAACATTAGATTGATGCTCATTTTGTCAAGGGGAATCGGGTGTTTTTTTTTAAATCGAAGCAGTACTTACCGTTTTAGAGATAGATCTTCTCCGCCGCTTCCGGGTATGGTCTTTGGGACTGGGCATTCCTATTTGATTGACAGGCTCGACAGGCTTCCGACGGTCGCATCTATCGCGTCACGATTTTCCGAAAGTAGCCGAACGTCGGTGCACATGCGCCGTATAGAGCCGCACCGACGTTCGGCTTCTTTTGGCTACTCGTGAAACGATGTATGCGACCGTCGGAAGCCTGTCGGAAGACTGTCAATCAAATAGGAATGCCCAGTCCCGAAGACCATACCCGGAAGCGGCGGAGAAGATCTATCTCTAAAATGGTAAGTACTGCAATTTAAAAAAAAACACCCGATTCCCCTTGACAAAATGAGCATCAATCTAATGTTAAAAATTGTTTTTCGGGTGAACTCCCGCTTTAATCTGGACACACACTAGTAGAATTGCATTCAAAGTTTTTCATTTTAAGAATGTTTGTTTGACTTTCTAATTCTTAATGGGTTCAAATCAATTCAATAAAAATTCAAAAAAGCAGGATAGAACATTTTTATTAATTGAGGCTGGGTTCACTCCGCAGCACGGATCGGCTCACAGCAGGGGGTCCGGTGCGTCTCCATTCACTGTTTCAGGTCCGATTTCAGCCCAAATTTTAGGATGAATTCGGACCTAAAACAGACCAAAAGACGCACCGGACTCCTGTGCAATTCACACCGGAGCCACTCCGGAGAAGTGTGAACCGACTCCATGGAGGGCCTTTCACAATCTCCTGACATGCAAATTGGATGCAGGGAAACCCACAACCAATTCGAAATAGTGTGACCCCAGCCTGACTGATTTTCTAACCTTGAATGTGGAAAATGACATTCATTCCAAAAATAAATGTTAAAAGCAAAATACATTTTGACAAATTTTTACACAACATTCGCCAAGTTTTTGAATGTACTGAGAATTTTCATGGAATATTTGAGCGAATATTCGTGCCCACGTTTGTTTGGAAATCTATAAGTGTATGGCCAACTTTAGACTGATATTCCTATTTTTATCATGGTTCTTGTCTTGAAATGACTCTTATGGTGAAACAGTATATACAGAGCGGAAATTTGGTGCTTCTGCATCACATAAGGAGCCCCTGTCTTGCTACAAAACTCAATGTTATAACTGAGAATACAGATGGCCATATTGTCTTTAGCCACCATTGTTCCTACAGTACAGTGTCATCCTATAGTCTGAAATTCATATATAAGTTCCCAGTCATTGGTTGCATACTAAGATATCCTGAAATATTGTGAAACAGGCAAAGCCTGAGAATTTCCACATCCAGTAGATAAACCCAAGCACTCTCAGATTTATTACTCAGATACAAAAGACTATGGATTAAGGAAAACCAGCACATTTCCAACGGCTGTTTCACATGAATTCAAAGGCTTTGCCAATGATATATAATCGGGGGGTGTATCCAATTTGGCGCTCATTCAGCTCTTTATAATCTGAAGGTTAAGGCACCTGTACTATAATAACAAATACATACCATCAATTCCTCCACTCCATCACATTGGGGCAATCAGTCCCAAATATGTACATACTAAAGAAATCTTATTGTAACTCATTACCCTTTTCTAAAGTCCTTCTTATACATTATACACCTTATTAAAGGCGGGGGTTTAGAAAAGGAAGGTGACAAGTGAAGTTCCTCTTTAAAACGGATCATCAGTAATTTTTTCATCTTTCCATCTATTAAATCTTCTGCTCTTGTTGTTTTAACTTTGGATAGTAAAACATTTTTTTTCTGCCAGTAAATACCTTATACAGTCCACTTCCTATTTCTTGTCTGGTCATTAGTCTAGGCTTATGACTAGGGATAAGCTTCGTGTTCGAGTCGAACTCACGTTCGGCTCGAACATCGTATGTTTGACCGTTCGGCGAAATACGAACGTTACGGGCCGTTCGCACCAAATTCGAGTGGCGTGTCACGGCCCATAATTCCCTGCGGCATCACAGTGCATTGCTGGCTGATGATTGGCCAAGCATGTACTATGACCCGCATGCTTGACCAATCACAGCTTGCAAAAAACGGAGAGACATAATTGGCCAAAGCCAGGATGGCTTTGGCCAATTATGGCTCAGGGGGTTTAGTACACGCCCCACACTATAAAAGGCCGCCTGCAGGTCGGCCTTGTGTAGTGTGTTGCGGCGGTGGTTAGAGACAGAGAGAGAGAGAGAGTGTCATTTTTTCTAGGTAGATAGAGCAGGCAGGCTAGTCCAGGGGTCTCCAAACTACGGCCCGCGGGCCACATCCGGCCCGCTAGGACGTTTTGTCCGGCCCGCAGCTTCAGTGATCAGACTCACTGCAGGGACGGCTTGCTTTGCCTTCTGACATGCATTGAGGGATTTCAGCGCAGACCTGCTGCACTTCCCAGCTCCTCCACCAGAGTTAGTTAATTTTAGCTGTAACAGCTTGTCTGTGTAAAAGGGGCGGGAGCCGGGAAGTACAGCGTGTCTGCTCTAATGCTGGCTCTTCAGAAGCAGGCAAGCAGCACAGAACACGCTGATATACGGGGAAACTTGCAGACAGACAGTGATGAGGAAAATACTGTGCTGGGGGGGCACACAAGTATAGAGGGGGGACAAAACTGTGTGTGGTGGGAGATCTGATGGGGATGTGGATGTGGTGATGGCTCTGATGGGGATGTGGTGGGGGCTCTGATGGGGATGTGGTGGGGGCTCTGATGGGGATGTAGTTATGGCTCTGATGGGGATGTAGTGATGGCTCTGATGGGGATGTAATTATGGCTCTGATGGGGATGTAGTGGTGGCTCTGATGGGGATGTAGTGATGGCTCTGATGGGGATGTAGTTATGGCTCTGATGGGGATGTAGTGATGGCTCTGATGGGGATGTAGTTGTGGCTCTGATGGGGATGTAGTGGTGGCTCTGATGGGGATGTAGTGATGGCTCTGATGGGGATGTAGTGATGGCTCTGATGGGGATGTAGTGATGGCTCTGATGGGGATGTAGTGATGGCTCTGATGGGGATGTGGTGGGGGCTCTGATAGGGATGTAGTGATGGCTCTGATGGGGATGTGGTGGGGGCTCTGATGGGGATGTGGTGGGGGCTCTGATAGGGATGTAGTGATGGCTCTGATGGGGATGTGGTGGGGGCTCTGATGGGGATGTAGTGGTGGCTCTGATGGGGATGTAGTGATGGCTCTGATGGGGATGTAGTGATGGCTCTGATGGGGATGTAGTGATGGCTCTGATGGGGATGTGGTGGGGGCTCTGATAGGGATGTAGTGATGGCTCTGATGGGGATGTGGTGATGGCTCTGATGGGGATGTGGTGGGGGCTCTGATGGGGATGTGGTGGGGGCTCTGATGGGGATGTAGTGATGGCTCTGATGGGGATGTGGTGATGGCTCTGATGGGGATGTGGTGGGGGCTCTGATGGGGATGTAGTGATGGCTCTGATGGGGATGTAGTGATGGCTCTGATGGGGATGTAGTGATGGCTCTGATGGGGATGTGGTGGGGGCTCTGGTGGGGATGTGGATGTGGTGATGGCTCTGATGGGGATGTGGTGATGGCTCTGATGGGGATGTAGTGATGGCTCTGATGGGGATGTAGATGTGGTGATGGCTCTGATGGGGATGTGGTGGGGGCTCTGATGGGGATGTAGTGATGGCTCTGATGGGGATGTAGTGATGGCTCTGATGGGGATGTAGTGATGGCTCTGATGGGGATGTAGTGATGGCTCTGGTGGGGATGTGGATGTGGTGATGGCTCTGATGGGGATGTGGATGTAGTGATGGCTCTGATGGGGATGTAGTGATGGGGATGTGGTGGGGGCTCTGATGGGGATGTAGTGATGGCTCTGATGGGGATGTAGTAATGGCTCTGGTGGGGATGTGGATGTAGTGATGGCTCTGATGGGGATGTAGTAATGGCTCTGGTGGGGATGTGGTGGGGGCTCTGGTGGGGATGTGGATGTAGTGATGGCTCTGATGGGGATGTGGTGATGGCTCTGATGGGGATGTGGTGATGGCTCTGATGGGGATGTGGTGATGGCTCTGATGGGGATGTAGTAATGGCTCTGGTGGGGATGTGGTGATGGCTCTGGTGGGGATGTGGATGTAGTGATGGCTCTGATGGGGATGTAGTAATGGCTCTGGTGGGGATGTGGTGGGGGCTCTGGTGGGGATGTGGATGTAGTGATGGCTCTGATGGGGATGTGGTGATGGCTCTGATGGGGATGTGGTGATGGCTCTGATGGGGATGTGGTGATGGCTCTGATGGGGATGTAGTAATGGCTCTGGTGGGGATGTGGTGATGGCTCTGGTGGGGATGTGGATGTAGTGATGGCTCTGATGGGGATGTAGTGATGGCTCTGATGGGGATGTGGTGATGGCTCTGATGGGGATGTGGTGATGGCTCTGATGGGGATGTAGTAATGGCTCTGGTGGGGATGTGGTGATGGCTCTGGTGGGGATGTGGATGTAGTGATGGCTCTGATGGGGATGTAGTGATGTGGATGTAGTAATGGCTCTGGTGGGGATGTGGTGGGGGCTCTGGTGGGGATGTGGATGTAGTGATGGCTCTGATGGGGATGTAGTGATGTGGATGTAGTAATGGCTCTGGTGGGGATGTGGTGGGGGCTCTGGTGGGGATGTGGATGTAGTGATGGCTCTGATGGGGATGTAGTGATGTGGATGTAGTAATGGCTCTGGTGGGGATGTGGTGGGGGCTCTGGTGGGGATGTGGATGTAGTGATGGCTCTGATGGGGATGTGGTGATGGCTCTGGTGGGGATGTAGATGTGGAGGGGGCTCTGATGGGGAACACTGATGTAAGGCCTCGTGCACACTTAATATTTGGCCCTAGTGCACGAGGCTCTGGCATTTAGGTGCGGGCAGAGGATACAGGTGCACCATCCAGCCCTGCTAATGGCAGCTTTTTTTTAAATTCTGCTCTATTCCATAGCTGAGGAGTAATTTATAAATGGCTTCTTTTTTTTTCGGCCCGCGAATATCTGTAAAATATACAATGTGGCCCTCGAAGTCAAAAGTTTGGAGACCCCTGGGCTAGTCAGTTAAAGTTACAGTGTGTAGAGGATATATATGCATACCAGGTGTTGTGTATATATATTTATACACTGTATAGTATAGCTAGATCCGCTCTTCCAAAGTTACTGACAGGCAGGTGATTGTGCTAGCTGCAGTATTCTCACATGGTGTACTGCCTGTGTCCTCTGCAGTTTGCACCTAAAGCTACGTGGTGTGTACTGCCTGTGTCCTCTGCAGTTTGCACATAAAGCTATGTGGTGTGTACTGCCTGTGTCCTCTGCAGTTTGCACCTAAAGCTATGTGGTGTGTACTGCCTGTGTCCTCTGCAGTTTGCACATAAAGCTATGTGGTGTGTACTGCCTGTGTCCTCTGCAGTTTGCACCTAAAGCTACGTGGTGTGTACTGCCTGTGTCCTCTGCAGTTTGCACCTAAAGCTACATGGTGTGTCTGTGTACTGACAGACTCTGCGTCTAGAGGCAACAGTGCTGGTCGTGGACACGGTGCATCCTCATAAGCTTGTTTTATTGATACTGCCAACGTTATTATATTTCTTTATGGAATAATCATGTTTTCCAGGTGTCTTTAATTTGGTCTTACTTTGTCATTTTCTGTGTGTCAACACTATTCCTGCCTTAGTACCGCCATTTAAAGCTGTTCTGTATGTGCAAAAAAAAAAAAAAAAGGCCAGAGAAAGTGGTTGTGGCCCCGAAATACATTTCCGTAGTAATATGGACTCCAAAGGAGTATGCAATCTCCTGCCAAGGCAGCAGCTGTGAGCAGGCAGCAGGTACAGGCACAATCAATGTACTTGTACATCGGGCCTTTCCTACGGGTTTGGGGCATACATGCACATGCCCCCTGCCTGACCTGTGAAGTTTGGAAGCAGATTTCAGCCAAAGATTTTGGCTGAATCAGCTAATCGTGTCCAATCACATACAGAGTTCTGTGTTTACAAACACACAGAACTCTGTGTACATAGGAACAGCAATCTGGCTGTTTCTTCTCCCTGAAAAGCAGGAAGAAAAAACAGTCAGATAGTAAAGTGAAAGCACCACACATTACACATTGTTGGGCACACAATTAACCCCTTGATTGCATTTAGATGTTAACCCCTTCCCAGCCAGTGTCATTAGTACAGTAACAGTGTACGGTATTACCGATCACTGTATTAGTGTCACTAACGATGTCAGTGTCAGTTAGCGACTCTCCCAGATAGTGCCTGTTGGTGCCAGATTGCCCACTACCCTATCACAGCCCCACTATCAGTCACTGATCACCATCATTACAGGATAGTGTCTCTAGCTGCATAAATTCTACTATAGATACCATAGTTATGTGAGGTTGAAAAAATACAGTAAGTATAAGTCCATCCAGTCCAGTGTGTGTGTGAGGGTGCGTTTATGTCAATAATACATTGTATACCCCTGTATGTTGTGGTCGTTAAGGTGCCCATGTAATGTTTTTTTGAAATTATCGATGCTCCCCGTTGATACCACTGCTTGTGGAAGACAATTCCGCATCCTTACCCCTCTGACAGTAAAGAACCCTCTACGCAGTTTAAGGTTAAACTGCTTTATCTTCTATTTTTTGTGAATGGCCACATGTCTTTTTAAATTCTCTTTTACTGATTTTTTTTCCCCTATGCTAGGGTCACCAGTATGGTATTTTTACATTGATATCATATCCCCTCTCTAGCGTCTCAAAAGCCTTTCCCCATAGCTGAGATCCTCCAGTCCCTTAATTAGCTTTGTTCCCCTTCTCTAGACTCTCTCCAGTTCCAGCTCATCCTTCCTGAGGACTGGTGCCCAGAACTGGACAGCATACTCCAGGTGCAGCCGGACCAGAGTCGTGTAGAGCGGGAGAATTATTGTTCTATCTCTGGAGTTAATCCCCTTTTAATGCATGCCAATATTCTGTTTGCTTTGCTTGCAGCAGCTTGGCATTGCATGCCATTGCTGAGCCTATCATCTATAAGGACCCCCAGGTCCTTTTCCATCCAAAATTCCCCCAGATGTTCTCCCCCCAGTGTGTAGATTTTATCCATATTTTTGGCATCCACATGCATTATTTTAAATTTTTCTACATTAAACCTCATTTGCCATGTATTTGTTTCCAACCCCATTATATGGTTTAGGTCTTCTTCTATGTTTTCCACATCATGCGTAGAAGTTTTTGCCCTGCCTAGCTTAGTGCAAATAATGAGATTGAGCTTTTTATCACATTCCCTAATTAGTTTATGAATAAGTTAAACAGCATTGGTCCCAGGACAGATCCTTGGGGGACCCTACTATCCACCCTGGACCATTTGGAGTACTCCCCATTTATCACCACCCTCTGAACTCGCCCTTGTAGCCAGTTTTCAATCCATGTACTCGCCCCTATGGTCCATGCCGACGGACCTTAGTTTGTATAGTATGTTTGTGGCGACTGTATCGAAATGCCTTTGCAAAATCTAGATACACCACATCTACGGGCCTTCCTTTATCTAGATAGCAGCTAACCTCCTCATAGAAGGCTAATAGATTAGTCTGGCAATAACCATTCTTCATAGTTTGTAGACGCTATAACGTTCACACAAAGCAATTACTATACACTTATCTGGATTTTTGTTTATACCAAAGGCATGTAGCAGAATACATTTTGCTTAAATTCATGAAGACATTTTTTAAAGGATATGTTTTATAAAAGAAATTAGAAAATATAGGTTTTTTTTTTCAAATTTTTTGTCTTTTGTCATTTCTATAGCAAAAAAAAAAAAACAGTGATGATCAAATACCATCAAAAGAAAGTTCTATTTATGTGAAAAAATTATAAAAAATTTAATTTGCGTACAGTGTTGCATGACCGCCCAATTGCCAGTTAAAGTAGCGCAGTGCTGAATAGCAAAAAAATGCCCTGGTCATGTAGAGGGTAAAACCTTCCGGAGGTCAAGTGGTTAATAGAATTTGTGAAATGTTCAGAAAGAAAACAAAAAACTTCAAGGGTACATTCAGATGTCTACCCTGTGTTGCATTGCATTACTGACTGCCTGGTAATGAACGTCATCCTGCACATTTAGGGGCATTGCATAAAGGCAGCACTTTCATTAAAATGGAATGGTAACAAACCACCATGCAGCACAAATCAGAAATGCAATATTTTTTCTGGTGCAGCACACCACAGAGTGTACAATACAGACAGTTTGGCCTCAGTGCCATCCCCTATCAGATGCCTGATTGATCTGCAGCTGGCTCCGCCTCTCAGCGCGCTGCTGAGAGCCTGAGCCAGCCACTCCCACCCCCTCTCCTGCTTGGCACTCGAGTGAGACAGTCACTGCTCTCTGCTACGAGCAGACCTGAGAACTGAGCGATCAGCGGTCACATGATCGCTCAGTTCTCAGGCTTAGAGCCGGTGGGAGACATCTGCAGTACCACACTGATGCTTAGTTGCTTTGCAGCCATTTAGGTGACTATGTATGTTTTTTTTATTCTTTAAAAAATACATATTCCATAGACTGCATCTGAAAATGTGCTCTTCAAACAAGTGTTAGCAATGTTACAATAACTTTTTTTTCCTCTCCTTAGGTTTGAAGAATTTCTTTAGACAAAAGAAAAAACAAGTGTGCTTTTCCGAACACGAAGGCAAAGAATGCATTGCACCTTTATTCCAGACTGTACAAGAGATTCCACAACCCATCCCAACCAAAATTACTGGCACGATCCCCAAATGGATCCAGGGTAGCCTGCTGCGAAACGGGCCAGGCAAATTTGAGTTTGGAGACTCCAAGTGAGATCATTGTTCTAGATCTGTTTATATAGCATGGCTTAGGATTTATAATGTTATACCAATGGTTTATGTTATTTATGCTTTTACTGTATATAGAGGTGATGCGCTAAATCACCGCACATCCAGCCCACTGTGACCTAAAACTTTAAGGCTAACTAAGTTCACCTTTTAAAAAAAAGTAATAAATGCAAATATTTTTGCAGGTAAAAAAACGTGCATTTAAAAAAAAAAATAGGATCCTAATGCATTGCATCCAAAATCAGCAAATCGCGGTTCAATGCATGGCTCCTGCAGACTGTCTGTGTGGCTGTCTGGACGTACCTCATAAGGGCAGGCAGTTACTGAATGGCAGGAAGATCAATCAACTACTAGAACGCTCCCCAGCGCCATCGTAGTTCATTGAGAGCTACAAGCCATCACCTGCAATGGTGATAGTTTTCTCATTCACAGAACTCTGTGAATGAATGTCGTGGCTAAAGGCAGAACCACGCACAGCTGCATTCATTTTAAATTGTGACAGCAGGTGCAGGGAAAGATCCCCTTGCCCGCTGTTACAATGGGGACTTGGGATGTGGGGCAGGACCTGATTAACATAGGGGCTATTAGAGCTGCAGCTCCAGGCACCTACCTTCATATAGGCCCACCGCCCAAAATGAACAGGCCGCAGCGGGGGCTCATAGGAGGCAATGTTATTTACATGTACACTGTATGACAGGTATGGGGTGCAGGGTGCACCCTACTTGCTCAATCAGCCTATGCTTGTCCCCCCCAACTCCCAGAAGCAGATACGTTCCCTTCTGGCTGCCTAGATTGGGTCAGAGGACCAGGTGTAAACTGGACAGGCAGTTCAATTACATCTGGCTGGATATAGAGCAGAGTCAGCTGTGTCCATGTCCATGCTGTGTTGTCATTCTCACTGTCTGGTTAGAATGCCACCACAGTATTCTTTTCCTGTAAATGGCTCATCCACCTGACTATGCTGTGTGAGGTTGCTGTGTAAATCTCAGGACTGGATGGGCAGGAATACAAATCCTCTGGCGGGTATAACAGATTCCTTATTTATATTTCATGTGTGAGTTTAGCTGGAGCTCAGCTTTAAAGCATTTGTTAACCTAAAAAAAAAACAACAACAATACAAACAGTGCTTGTGCTGTGTCATTTGGCCCCCTGTAACACCTGTAATACCTGGCTGATCCTGTCAAGTTCTCCCCTTCCCTTTGTAAACTGACCATGGTTTATCATGGCTGCTGAGCCCTGACACCGTGGTCAGTTTTCTCTGTTTTCTTCTCACCCCCCCCCCCCCCCCCCCCCCCCGCCTGTCTGCTCCTGTGACAGAGCCGTCCCTCCCATCTTGCTGCTTTAATAACTGGTAAAATCTTATAATATCCTGCTTGTTTTTTTAAAACAGGAGCTTCTGTCTCTGTGTTTTATTAATGCCTTCTTTACCGTATTTCAGAGCGGCTTCCTGCGATCATGTGACCGACCGACTCTTTCCTCCTCTCCTCCTCTTTCTGTTCGTCCCTGCTGATGTCAGTGGAGGAATCTCAGCCCCGCCCGCTGCATCTGTCAGCCGAGTAGAGGAGAGAGCCAGCCAGTCACGTCATTGTGGCGAACAGCTCTGAAATACGTTAAAGTAGGCTTTTTTTTTTTTTATAAAACACAGAGACGGGAACGCCAGTTATTATGACAGAGAGGCTTATGTAAAGTTATATGAGTAGCTTAACAACCACTTTAAGCTGGCCATACAAACAAAGAATGTGCCACTCAAATTGATCTGGTTTATTTGTTATACTTTAAGAATAATTGCTATGCACATCACCTGATAAATACACAGGTGCTGATCTGTACAGCCTCCCAAGAGGATGCAGCTTAGCATTCAATCCCAAGAGCAGGGCACTCTATATTTAAAAATGTTTTCCATCATCAATAGTAAAAGTATTCATTTTTAAAATTATGAAATGGTTGGTACTATTCACCCTATGCTATACATGTCGTCTTTCTGCCTCACTTTACAGATAGCCTCTTCCAAGAATTTATAACGCTTGTTTATTTTTTGAAAGATGTATATACCTGTAAACCACACAAAGTAAGCGTGCACAAAAAATTTAAATAACTAAATAAATGTGATGTCACCAAGATGCTTTCAAAACCAGACAAGCAAACAAATGCTCCTCATAATGTAGTAACTCAAATCACATATTTATTTAAATAGAATCACACTTATATAAATAATATAATATGCGTATATACCGTATATACTTTTTGTGCTGAAAATGCCCCCCTTGGCTTATACTCGAGTCTGTGTCCATCTTCAACTTTGTGTGCCTGATCCCGGCCATCTACAAGTGTGCAAAGTTTGTTGTCCGGGGGACCTTAGGGCTGGGAAGCACTGATTTTTCAAAGCTGGTCACCCCTTCCATAGACTCCCATGTTAAATGTCAGTCTAGTCACACAGCGCTGGAGATCAGGTACGGAGATTGGGCACAGTGAGGCATGGGCACAGTGACAGTGAGGCATGGGCACAGTGAGGCATGGGCACAGTTGGCATAGGCACAGTAAGGCACAGTGAGGCATGGACACAGTGAGGCACAGTGAGGCATGCACATGGACACAGTGAGGCAAAGTGAGGCACAATGAGGCATGCAGATGGACTCCCTAGGCTTATACCATTTTTTTATGCTAAAATTAGGTACCTCGGCTTATATTCAGGTCGGCTTATACTCGAGTATATACGGTAGGTTAAAATCACTCTGCCAGTGGATTCCTAATAATCCTGGTTAACTTTTGGTTTCCTTCCAGTACATGATGAAGTCAATGGAAGACTCCTCCCTACGTGTTTCATCATCAAAAGACGTCTTCTGTTTATTCTTGGCACATGGGATTCTGCACTTAAAAGGGAACTTTTTTTAAGTCAATGCCTACAAACATGGTAGTTGCTAATGTCTAAAAATCAGGCACTTACCAGTGCCTGTGGTCCAGTACTGAATCCCTGCAGCCGGTTCTTCTTACCAATGCGGTTCCCCCGATGCTGTCACCTTTGATAGGTGGCCAGTTGTGGCTTCTTAAGGAACACTAGATGTGGGTTTGTACACCATTTTGTGAAAGGTCCTGCAGCATCCTGGAACATATGATATGTCCCAGAAGCCTCCAGGAGGGGATCGGGCAAGGCAAGGAATGCAAACCTCGTATCCTTGGATTGCGGAAGTGGAAACAACTGCCAATAAAAATCAGTACTCATCCTCCCCCCAAAATAAAACACTGTAACTCAGTTACAGTAAGAAATGTGACCAGACTGTCACCGCCAACTCACAGTCAACTACCAAGGATCAGGAGGCAGTAAGATGGGATTCCAATTATGACATCACTGTGCAGCCAATTACAGTGAATGAATGAATCAACTTCAGGAATCGCAGCCTTCTTATAGGACTGGCAAGGGGATAAAACAGATCTAAAGTCACAATTTTAAAGACTTCAAATTGGAAGCTCTTTATTGCAGAAGAAACATGAAATGTCTCTTCTGCACTAAAATAAAACTACCTGCCTGCTCATAGTCTTCTGTAGACTGTACGCTGCACAATTGCAGCTCTGTTTTTATTTTAGCCCAGTGCCTGTGCCTGTGCCTGAACAAGCACAGAAGTGCCATCATCCCACCCCCAGCAAATGAAGATGGCTTCAGCCTGGCAACCAAAAAAAGATGCTGGCACTGGTGAAGGACACCAGACTGTTAAAGAAAGGGTAAGTATTGGAACTTAAAGCGGAACTTTACCCATAACAACTTGATAAAAAATAATGTTCTTTAGCAAGGAACATACATTCCACAGTGTGTGCTGCAAATTGCCTCTCCTGTTTCTTCTTGTTGGAGGCTGCCATTTTGCTGAAGCTTAAAGCCCAAGCGGAACCAAACCCATCGATTTACTAATTTCAAAAAAAGAGTTACATTCATGGAATGTTGGAAACATTGGTTCTCAAATTTTCCGACAACAAAATCCGTTCTTGTAAATTCCGACCCACAAAATTCCATGCATGCTCTGAATCAAGTACGAGACGGAAGCGCCTGGTCTGGTAAAACTAGCGTTCGTAATGGAGATAGCACATTCGTCATGCTGTAACGGACTGATGGACTTTGTTCTGTGTTGGAAGTCAATAAAGTGCATCTCTCTGGAAGAATCGGGTTGCTACGGGAAACTACTCACATCATCATAATAACAACAAAATACCCATTACTACTATATCACTACAACAGTGAGTTGGCGTCCTATGTGCAATCGGTTGCCATTGTTCTGTGGCACATTGTAGCCTAACAAGGTGTTTCATACATTCTGCGGCAGTTCATGTTGTGTTGGCTGATATCAGTGACAGGAGCATTAGAGTGGTAGTTTTTTTTGTTTGTCTACTTCTGCTGCAATCCAGTCTTTGGTTGAAAACCAGGTCCTGCACCACCATCCTGGTCCTCTTTAGCTGTTTGCCTGTTCTGGACAGTTTCCAATGATGCGCCAGGCCCTTCCTTTGGTTGCATTGTATGCCCGATCTTACAGCACCCCTGAGGCCTCGTACACACGATCGGTTAACCATAGGATAACGGTCTGATGGACTGCTTTCATCGGTCCAAACCGATCGTGTGTAGGCCCCATAGGTTATTTAACCTTTGGTTAAAAAAAAGCCAACTTGCTTTAAAATGTAACCGATGGAGTGCTAACCGATAGGTCAAAACCGATCGTTAGTACGCACAACCATCGGTTAAAAATCCACGCATGCTCAGAATCAAGTCGACGCATGCTTGGGAGCATTAAACTTCGTTTTTTTCAGCACGTCGTGTTTTACGTCACCGCGTTCTAACACGATCGTTTTTTTAACCGATGGTGTGTAGGCGCGACGGACCATCAGCCAGCTTCATCGGTTAACCTATGACAACGGTCCATCGGTCCCTTCTCATCGGATGCACTGATCGTGTGTACGCGGCTTTAGAGATGTGACATGAGTATCACAGGAGACCGCAGAACCAGGGAAACGTCATTCTTGTCTAGGCCAAAATAGTGACACGGGGTGGGGTGGTGTGGGGCTGGAAGAAAAATGTGAAAAAATAAATATTTTGTAATTGTAGAGAAGGATGGGTACATTTTAAACAGAACAAGCTTCCTTTTGTGAGCTAATTGAAGCTTTAGCTGAAATTCAGATTAAACAGATCACACGGCTCTTGGGATTGATTGTAATAAAATAATAAAGAACAGCATTTATGAAAACAAAATAAAAAGGGCTATTTGTGTTTTATGGTTTCTAAGAAGAATATTGATAATGCCTTAAATGTGTACTTTTTTCCCTACAGTTTTAACCACTGGTTCGATGGCATGGCCCTTATGCACAAGTTTGCAATTGTAGACGGAAATGTAACCTACACAAGCAAGTTCCTTCAAAGCAATGCGTACAAGTCCAATGAAAGCGAGAACAGGATTGTAGTGTCTGAATTTGGAACTTTGGCTACACCAGATCCCTGTAAGAGTTTGTTTCAGCGCTTCATATCAAAGTTTGAGATGCCAGGTAAGTTATGTTCTTAATATTTAGGTGACAAAATATATATACTGTATATTTATGTAGCACCGTCCTAGTTAGTCTGCTAGGCAAATTTTGGTTTTTGGCTTCTGCTGTATTCACAGGAGCAGTGATAAATTTACTTGGTTTGCCTAGAGCTTCACAGGCTGTGAGTTTGCTAACTTTCCTCCACCTATAGACAAATTTTCTAAAGCTTAGGGTGGAGCCTATTGATTTGAAGGAGGTCACACCAGAAGTCAGATCAAGATGATCCGACTTACGGGGCGACACGTCGGCAAAGAACCTTGAAGGGGAACCCCGCGAAAAATTAAAAAAAAAATTGCGTGAGGTTCCCCACAGGATGATACCAGCCCCTTTGGTCTGGTATGGATCTTAAGGGGAGTCCCCCACACCGAAAAAAAAAACAGCATCCATACCAGACCCTTATCCGAGCACGCAGCCCGGCAGGTCAGGAAGGGGGACGAGCGAGCGCCCCCCTCCTACACCGTACCAGGCCACATGCCCTCAACATGGGGGGGGGGTTGGTGCTTTGGGGCAGGGGGGCACTGTTGATGGGACAAGGGCCTCTTCCCGACAACCCTGGCCGTTACTTGTCGGGGTCTGCGGGCAGGGGGCTTATCGGAATCTTGGAGCCCCCTTTAATAAGGGGGCCCCCAGATTCTGGTCCCCCACCCTATGTGAATGAGTGAGTATGGGGTACATCGTACCCCTACCCATTCACCTGGTGGAATAAAAATGTCAATAAAAAAACACTACACAGGGTTTTTAAAGTAGTTTATTAGGCAGCTCAGGGGGTCTTCTTCTGACTTCTCCGCTCTACGGGGGTCTTCTTCTGACTTCGGGGGTCTTCTCCGCTCTCTTCTTCTGCTCTCCGCGCTCCCCGGTTCTTCTCCCGCTCTCCGGTGCCTTCTTCGGGGCTGGCCGCCGCTATCTTCTTGCAGCTCTTTTACTAGCGGCAGCCAGCCCGGTCTTCCTTGTCGCCTTCTGCCTTCTTCCCTCTTCTTTTCTTCCGATGTTGCCACAACGCTCCCTCCCGCTGTAATGCCGAGTGTGTGGTGCGTGATGATTTATATAGGCCTCTTATGACGTCACAGTCCCAGCATGCTCCGGGTGCTGACGATGTTGAGGGCATGTGGCCTGGTACGGTGTAGAAGGGGGGGGTGCTCGCTCGCCCCCCTTCCTGACCTGCCGGGCTGCGTGCTCGGATAAGGTTCTGGTATGGAGCCTGGGGAACCCCTATGCTGATTTTTTTTTCGGTGTGGGGGATTCCCCTTAAGATCCATACCAGACCGAAGGGCCTGGTATCATCCTGTGGGGGAACCTCACGCAAACATTTTTTACATTTTCGCGGGGGTTCCCCTTCAAGATTCTCCGCACACGAGTCGCCCCACAAGTCGGATCATCTTGATCCGACTTCTGGTGCGACCTCTATTCAAATCAATGGGCTCCCATAGGGAACCATTGATTTTGAATAGAGAAAGAAACGCCAGATGAGGCTTAACACAGCGTTAAGCCTCGATAAATCACGTTTGCCGGCGTCTGACGTCTTTACAGCTCTAACGATGGAGCTTCAGAACGCACTGGTCCTGTTTTTTTTTAGCCGCTTAAAAACGGCTCAGACATTTACAGCTCAAAAACGTCATGGTGGGCATGAGGCCATAGGCTAACATGGAGAGGCTTGAGAAAGGAGCGCCTGCTCCGTAAACGCGTCGCCTATTGGCTCCCCACATCACCTGGAAGTACCGTCATCCACCTGTTCCAGCGTCCATCCGGAATTTACGTCACAGCCCCAGCTCCCAATGCGACAGACACAGGAAGCGTCGCTATATGCAGCTGTGTTGCGGAGCGGGTGGCATCCACCGATGCCACCCGCTCCGCAACACAGCTGCATATAGTGACTCTCTTGGACGTTCCCTGGTGATACATGATACATGCTCTCATCTCACCTATGTTTGTGAGTACCCTTGCTGTTTTTACTCAATAAATGTAACAAAACATATTGCACTTAGAGTGGCGCCATTGTGCTTTCTCCCCAGCTAACATGGAGAGCCGTTTTTAAGCTTTTTTTTAATTAAAAATAACAAACATCTGTATACTTACCTGCCCTGTGCAGTGGACTTGCACAAAGCAGCCCGGATCCTCCTCTTCTCGGGTCCCACTTCGGTGCTTCTGGCCCCTCCCTCCTGTTAAGTGCCCCCATAGAAAGCAGCTTGCTGTGGGGGCACCCAAGCCGAGTCACAGCTCCCTGTGTCCATTCAGACACGGAGCCGCTGCCCCATACCCTTTCTCTCCTCAATGGCTGACTGACGTTGATTGACAGCAGCAGGATCCAATGGCGCTGCACTGCTGTAGATCTAGATGGCCTCAGGTAAGTATTAGGTAAGTATTAGGGGTGCCGAGGGGCATAGAATGCATTAAGATAAAAAAATAAAAAAAACATTAAAAAAGTAAAAACAATATTTTATGCAAATGAATCACATCAGTTGTTTATGATATAAATTACTTAAGCAAAATAAATGTAAAAAATATGGGGGCAGATTCACAAAGAGAGTACGCCGGCGTATCTACTGATACGCCGGCGTACTTTTAAATTTCCCACGTCGTATCTTTGTTTTGAATCCTCAAAACAAGATACAACGGCATCTGGGATAGATCCGACAGGTGCACGTCTTCGTACGCCTTCGGATCTTAGATGCAATTCTTCGGCGTCCGCTGGGTGGCGTTCCCGTCGTTTTCCGCGTCGAGTATGCAAATTAGCTATTTTCGACGATCCACGAACGTACGAGCGACCGTCGCATTCTTTTAAGTCGTCTCTAGTCGGCTTTTTTCGGCGTATAGTTAAAGCTGCTATTTGGTGGCATACGCAATGTTAAGTATGGCCGTCGTTCCCGCGTATAATTTTAAAAATTTTATTTCATTTGCGTATGTTGTCCTTGAATCGGGTGGACGTAATTTACGTCTACGTCAAAACAATGACGTCCTTGCGACGTCATTTAGCGCAATGCACGGCGGGAAATTTAGGAACGGAGCATGCACAGTTCGTTCGGCACGGGGACGCGCTTCATTTAAATGAAACACGCCCCCTACTCGCCGATTTTAATTACGCTCCCTTACGCCGCAAGAGATACACTTCGCTGCCGTAACTTACGGCGCAAATTCTTTCTGGATTCGAAGATAATAAAAGTAAGTTACATCGGCGTAGCATATCTCACATACGCTGCGCCCATGCAATTCTACGTCGATCTGCCCCTTAGTGTTTAGATCTACTTTATTCCCTTCTTGTCTACAATCTGCATGATGCCCCATGCTAAGGATTTGTTATCCCTTTAACAGTATGTCATCTACAGAATGTCATCTATCTACATTTTTATCACCCCTTTTACAGCTGGCTGTCACTGACAGCTTTGGCCCAATCAGAACAATACTCTGTATTTCCGAGGCTCTCCAGCGCCCCCTCCCCACCTTTGGCAACATGCGGTATTGCATGCCATTGAAGTCAATGCGGAACTAATTATTTTAGTTTCCATTGACTTCTATGGGGAAATTCGCTTTCATATGCAAGTGCTTTGGATTACGAGCCTTCTCCTGGAACAGATTATGCTTGTAATCCGAGGTTCCACTGTACACTAAAAAGACTACAGGTTTATATCTACTTTGGGTTATAAATATAGTATTTTTCAATCCAATCTTTAGAGTCAACAGACAATGGAAGTGTAAACTTTGTAAAATACAAAAAGGATTATTGTGTCAGCACAGAGACACACCTCATGCGTAAGGTGGATCCAGTAACGCTGCAGACGAATGAAGAGGTGACTGTATATATTTATTTATTATTGTGTACAGTATGTGTCAAACATAAGCAGTAGAGGGTTTAGAAGGACAGAATAGTTTGGAATTAACCTTTTTTTTTATTTGGGAAATTTGAAAACCCTCCCTTGCAATGGGGCTGTGCCAGCACTGAAAGGGTTACCTGCTTAAAAGCACTTTTACTTCTTGATCCGCCGCTCCCCTGACAATAGGATTGGCTTTGGCGGTAGATTGTCCCTTAGTGTCATCACATCCAAGGCAGGGCTATGGTCCTTTCATTGGTCTTAAAGGGGTTGTAAACCCTCCTGTTTTATTCATCTTAAAGTGGTTGTAAACCCTTATGCCGCGTACACACGGTCGTTTTTTGTCTTGGAAATAAAACAACGTGATCAATCAACAGTGATTAAATAAATATGTATTATTATTATTATACGCGATTTATATAGCACCAACAGTTTACGCAGCGCTTTACAATGTATAGAGGGGCAGCACAATTACAGTACAGTTTAATACAGAAGGTACAGGAGGGCCCTGCTAATAAAGCTTACATTCTAAAGGGAGGGGGGTGGTACAAAAGGTATTAGCTGCAGAGAATGATTTGATGGGGGTGGCTCGGGACAGTTGTTACTGTAGGTGGGTGTGGTATAGACTTCCCTGAATAAATTAGTGATCGGACATACCGGGGCAGGGAGTTCCAGAGGATGGAAGAGGCTCTGGAGAAGTCCTGAAGGCAAGCATGGGAGGAGGTAACAAGGGAGCTAGAGAGCAGGAGGTCCTGGGAGGAGCGGAGGGGACGATTTGGGCGGTATCTGCAGATGAGGTTGGTGATGTAGATGAGGAAGATGTTGTGAATGGCCTTGTATGTTATGGTTAGCATTTTGAATTTTACACGGTGGGGTAGAGAAAGCCAGTGAAGGGATTGGTAGAGAGGAGCAGCAGTCACGAATTGGTTAGTGAGATGTATTAGTCTAGCCCGCGTAAGGGTAGGCCATTAAGGAGACAGTTGCAGTAGTCAAGGCGGTGTCAGGTCACCTGTGGCCAGGTGACAAGTGCAGCCCGTTGGGGTCAGGGATGCACCACAGGGTAGTGAACCCTATGGCCGACTGCTGCAATTAGAGAGGAAGCGTGAACCCAGGATCGCCCAGGGCGCGGAGTCTAAGACCCAGCTTTGTGTTCACCAGAGCCTCTAGTGGTGAGGATGGCCTTCGCCGCAGCTGGATCCAGGTCGCGACCCCTGGGATCCCCTAGGTCACGCTCCGCAGGGAGAGAGGGGAAGCAGCAAGCAGGACAAGCGGTAGTGATGGGTAAGCCGAGGTCAGGGCAACAGGCAGACAAGGGTAACCGAGGGACAGGCAAAAGGTCAGGATCACAGGCAAACAGGAGAAGTCAGGGACGAGCCAAAAACGGTACACAGAAAGATAATCGTAGCACACTGCAGACAGGAACTAAAGCTAACAACACGGTTGAACAGCAAAGCAGACTAGAAGTGCAGTGGTTAATATAGACTTCCTGGGATGGCCTAGGGTGGAGCAATACAGGGAGGAAGGTGATAAAACACAGTCAGAAGGAGGGTCAGGCCTCTAATGAACACATGGAGATCAGGTAAGCTGCCAGACTTTATTGCATATCCATAACAGGCGGGAAATAATCAAGGAATAAATAAGTTGCTTTGTGGTGTCATTAGTCAGGAAGGGTCGAATTCTGGAGATGTTGTGGAGGTTAAGCAGGATTTAGCCAGTGATTGGATATGGGGGCTGAAGGAAAGATCAGAGTCAAGGATTACACCCAGCACCCTGGCATGTGTGGAGGGACCAGTGGTTGTGTTGTTGATCTTAATGTGAAGAAGGAAATATAACAAGCTCAGTTTTAGAAAGATTGAGTTTAAGGAAGTGGTGTGACATCCATACCGATATGTCATTCAGTAAGTTTGAGATCCATGAGGTGATCGAGGGGGTGAGTTGAGGAGTGAAGAGATACATCTGGGTTTAGTCGGCATAGAGGTGGTATTGGAAGCCATGGGAGGTTATCAACTGGCCCAGGGAAGAGGTATAGTGTGAGAATAGGAGGGGCCCAAGGACGGAGACTTGGGGTACCCCAAGAGGAAGAGGAGCGGAGGAGATGGGGTTGTAAGTGACACTGAAAGTGCGCAGGGATAGGTAGGATGAGAAACAGGATAAAGCCGAATCAGAATCACGGAGGCCAAGGGAGTGTAATTTGCTGAGGAGGAGCAGTTGGTCAACTTTTAATATTTGTAATATTGTGCAAAAATCCTTATTAATGATAAAGTGCCACAGATATTCCACTGAGCTTGTGCCATTAAACGCCTATTGATCAAAACATGTTAGAAGGGGTTTTCACATGGGTAGGAGACCAAGCTGAAGCCCTTTTTTTACTAAGAGGAGCCCACTATATGACATGGCAGTGTGTGAATGGGCGCCAGTTTGTTTTAGCTAAATCTCACACAAACCTTTATTCACTACAATATTTTTGGCTTGGTATCTTGATGTTTCTATGCATTGGGGTTTACATTAGAGATTAATGATGAGAGGATACTGCATATCACATTATAGTTTGTTGCAGACACAGTATTGAGGTACACAGGACGTAGTATCATGCAGGGGACACAGTATTGAGGTACACAGGACGTAGTATCATGCAGGGGACACGACTATTCGACAAGGGAGGGCGGGGCCTGATGAGGGCGCTCGTCAGGACACGCTGCTAGTTTGTGGAGCTCCGTGGGCTCCATGGATCCCTCGGGCGTGCGCTGAGCCGGTCTCCCCTCGTCCTTGCCTGCACTCTTCCCCCCCGCCCCTCGCCCGCTCCCCCCCCCCCCGCTGCTCTACCTCGGTATGTGGAGTCCCGATTCTAGGAGGATTCTAGGAGGTGTTGCTAGGCATTGAAGTCTCGAGCTCCGAGCGCTGGGCGGGCTGTGTGGTGCTGTGCTGTTGTAGAGATGTGTGGAGGAGCAGCCTGACTCGTCTGACTCAGCGTGTGAGCAGGTCAGCGTGTCAGAGTGTCAGCAGAGTGTCAGCACGCAGTGTACTGCTACAGAAAGGCTGAAAGGCAGAAAGGCTGAAGCCGAAGCAGATAGATAGCAGATAGCAGATAGCTGATAACAGACTGTTACTGTTACTAACTGTCACTAACTATAAGCTAATTGCGAGTAATTACAACTACAATCAACTACAAGTGACTACTATGATTACAATCAATTTCAGCAATTAGAGCAATTTCAGCAACTTTAAGTGATTTAAGTGGTTACAGGGGGGGTGTGGGGAATAGTGTGCAGGGAATTGTGGCTTCCTCTCCCCCCCCCTCCCCCCCTGCAGCTCACATTGCTCTCACAGCACGCTGGCTGATCCTATACATTAACATCAAAGGATGGGAGACGCAGCTCTTGATTTTGCTGCCCAGGAGGGGCCCTACAGACCATAGATGCCGTCCTTTAGAGGTTCATCAACGGGTAACTATAGCCGCAACTCATTCCTGTAATTGTTCCTGTAATGGACTGTAATCCAACGGTGAGTCACTTTTCGATTTTGCTTTTTGCCTATCGATGGTCCCTCTGTAAGAAAAATTGGCTATCGCTACTCAGATGGACTGACGAGGTGAGACTATTTCATATTTTTATCCATTTTTTTTTAGAACAAAAATTTTTTTTTTTTTTTTTTTTTTTATCAGCTTTACATAGCCTCAAATATATGATTTTTTGCTTGCAAATCTGTTGTTTTGCCACTTAGCTCCCGATCTGCTAGAAGATCTGCTAGAAGGGAAATATTAGCCTCACTACTTATTTCATTAGTCCGCTATTTGACCGCCGGAACTGTCTGAGTGGTCAGTAGGGGAATAACTGTTCAGGATTGAAAACTCACATAGCCGATCAATTGGCTGTGACCAGGGCATTTGGGTGGTCGACCATTATCATTTCTGTGCAAGTATCAGAGTATAAGGTATAAGAAATGAGAGGTCGCCCAGTTAGGGGTGCCGTAGTTAACGCCCCCAAAATAAGTGCCAGCCCTGGCACTATAAAAAAATATATGACACAAAATACTTCCAAAGACTGTCCTAGTGAAACATCTGGGGCCAAAAGTAGATTATCATCAGGCCAACAAAAAAATGGTCAGAGAAGATATTCTGAAACAGTGTCAATCAGAGAGACAGATGAGGATGTCGCGGAACTACAGGGCGCCACCCATAAAGATTTACCTCCATCAAAAACAGAGTTATTAGAGATGTTTTCACGATTAGAATCATCCATCTCACGAATGGAGCTCTCGTTAAAAAACGAGATATCGATTGTACATGAAGACATGAGTCACCTATTGAGAAGAGTGGAAGAAACTGAAGAAAAACTGGATAATCAAGCAGCAGAGGTGACAGAGTTAAAAATGCAAATGAAGGAATTACAAATGGAACAAAGGAATTTGCGGTACCGAATGGAAGATCAAGAAAACCGTAACCGGAGGAAAAACTTGAGGATCCGCGGTTTACCGGACCAGGAAGGAGAAGATCTCCAAGAAAAACTTGATAAATTATTCGGACACATTTTGGGTAAAATAGAAACGGAAAAAATCAAATTCGAGAGAATTCATAGGATTAGAAAACCGGCGGAATTGGCAGCAGAAATACCCAGAGATGTGATCGCAAGATTTCATAATTTTCAAGATAAAGAACAGATTTGGCAGCGTCTTAAAACCATCAGGCCGGTTACATTTAATGAGACTGATTTACAGATCTTTCCGGACCTTGCTATTGAGACCCTCTCTAGAAGGAGATTATTAAAACCGCTACTCGCACATTTAAAAATTCACAATATCCAATATTCTTGGGGTTACCCAGCGTGTTTAATTGGGAAGAAGGAGGGCAGGTCCGCGACCCTAAGGTTCCCTGAAGAGATGACAAAGTTTTGTAAGAGACTGGAGATTCCATTGATAGAGATACCTGGTTGGAGTGAACCACAGGAGAAGATATCTCCTATACCGGGTCATCAGACATGGCATCTTATGTCACGAAATAAAAGAGGAAAATAATCAAGAAACGATCCGCATAGGATAAATAACCAGAATTGAAAATGATGATGCGAGATGTCGGGGGGTGGGGCGCGGGGGGGATGGGGGGGGGGTTCAGTGGTTGGGGGGGGAGGGTGTGGGGGGGGGGCCGGGTGGTTTGTGCTCGGGGGGTTGCTGGGGCCCCGGGGCTACTCACCTGCCCCCACCCCTTGGGTGGGGGGGGGTTGGTGGCGACAGTCCTGGATGTAGCCCCACATGCAGAGCTTAACCTCCGGGGCGTGAACCGTAGGGCCGGGTGGAGTAGGTTGGCCACGGATCCATGTGCCTATTTAAGGCCGTAATGCCCCAATTGGTAGGGGAGGGGGGGAGGGACAGGGGGAATGGGGTGGTTATAGTGCAGAAGAAGTGGGGGGGGGCAAGGGAGAGGGTTCGGGGGGGAATATCTCCGATTATCTGTTTCAGAAATACGTTACCTGTTGAGGTTTTGCCCTGATGCTTATTGGAAAACCTGTCTATACAAGATTGAGATTGATATGTCGCAATCTACAGAGACCTACAATAATAACAATAAAGTAGCGGGAGTGGTTGGGGGGAGATTGACTATCTGGTAGATAGAACAGGAACCTTAAAAATACTCTCATATAATGTACGGGGACTAAACTCCCCTTTAAAAAGGGGCAATATTCTAAGAGAAATAAAACATCTTAAAGCAGATATAGTACTCATACAAGAGACACATATCTCGCAGGAGTCAAATCTGAAAATAAGTTCACCGGAATACCCACTATGGTACTACGGAGACTCACCGACTAAACGGGCAAAGGGAGTTGCCATAGGTTTTGCCAAGGAAGTAAGATTTGTCCTGGGAGAGAGAAAAGCAGATCCCGAGGGGCGGTATCTTTTACTTAGAGGAAAAATAAATGAAGTGGATTATTCTATTGCAAATATTTACTGTCCAAACACGAACTCCATGAGATTTCTTAGGGGGGTCACCGAGATGTTTATGGATTTCAGGATAGGCCGGGTAGTTGTTGCTGGCGACATGAATCTCTGTCTGGATCCAGAAGTCGACTGTACGTCTCGTGTACAGCGGACTGGAGATGCACAAAGAAAATTACTTAAAAAAAAATTACATCAACTTCAACTGATAGACGTTTGGAGAATACAACATCCGAAAACACGGGATTACTCATTCCACTCCGCTGTACACGGGACGTACTCCAGGATCGACTTCTTTTTAGTGGATCATAGCTCACTGGATGTAGTGACAGGTTCGGGAATTGGAATAACTACCCTGTCGGATCATGCGCCAGTTTCAATTAATATAAAAATCGAGGGAGCTCCGAACAGTAACACCACATGGAGACTTAACGAGGATTTAATACAGGATGAAGAGGTTGTAGAAAGGATAAAACGGGAATTAGAATGGTATTTCAAGGCAAACTGCTCAGAACATATGCCGGAATCATTAGTTTGGGAGGCTCACAAGGCCTATATTAGGGGCATACTGATCGCAATAGGATCAGCGAAAAAAAAAGAAAGTAAGAAGAAATACGATGAGTTATATAAAAGTATCTTTGATCTTGAACAGACCCATAAACAAACAGGAGGGCAAGAAGCAGAGCGTAATGTTATCCTAAAAAGAGAGGAATTAAGAGATCTTATTGAATATGAAAATAGAGCGGCATTTCATAGACGTAAGAAAGAGAAGTATCAATGGGGAGACTTGTCGGGTAAATTCCTAGCAAAAGGGCTCAAAAATAAACCTAAGGGTAATTTTATAGAAAGCATTCAAACGGGTAAAGGGGGTAAGGTACATACAACATCTGAGATCGCAAGAGTATTTCAAGAATACTATGGGAAGTTATATTCGATATCGCATGGGGACCCCCCCGAAAAAATTAAAAGGAGAAGTGATAATGCAAAAAAATTCCTAAACAACACATGTTTAAATAAAATACCCGAGGATAAAATTAGCTTTTTAGAAGAACCGATAACGGAAATGGAAATTCGTAACAATTTAAAGGAGTCACCAAAGGGGAAAAGCCCAGGCCCCGATGGGTTAACAACTGCATATTACCTAAAGTTCAGTGACATTCTGATCCCCAGGATGTGCTCTTATATAAACGGTATTGGTTCAAATTGGGATATTCGCCGAGAGGCATTAGAGGCCGCTATTACAATAATTCCCAAGATAGGTAAAGATCCCTCCTTATGTTCTAGTTTTAGACCCATCTCGCTATTAAATGCGGACGTAAAATTGTTTGCCAAAATCTTAGCCGGGAGAATGAAAATAATCATGAAAGATTTAGTACATACTGATCAAGTAGGCTTTGTCCCCGGGAGGGAAGGTAGGGACAACAGCATCAGAACACTCCTGTTAACACAGATATTAAAAGATAGTAAATCCCCAGGTCTACTCCTGTCTATAGACGCCGAAAAGGCGTTCGACAGGGTAGACTGGGGATTTCTACTGAACACATTGGAGTTCATTGGGATCGGTCCAAAAATGATGGGGTGGATAAATGCTCTGTATAAACACCCAACAGCAAGAGTCAAAGTGAATGGGACACTATCAGGGACTTTTGAGATGTTCAATGGGACCAGACAGGGGTGCCCCCTGTCCCCTCTTTTATTCATTTTATCTTTGGAACCATTGCTGGACGGGATTAGAAATAACCCGGACATCAGGGGGATTCAAACAAATGATGGGGAACATAAACTCGCAGCATTCGCCGACGATATCTTACTATATATAACGAACCCAACTATAACCCTCCCGAATCTATTAAAAACTCTTAAATTGTATGGAGATGTGTCAAATTTCAAAATCAATCCTCTAAAATCAGAAATCCTTAATATTAGCGTGAACGCACAGGACGTACGGAGATATAAGCAAGAGTTTCCATTTATTTGGAAAGATATCGAGATAAAATATTTGGGAGTTAATATCACAGCATCCCCGGAGCTAATTTACCTACAGAATTTTATCCCGCTATTAAATGATATTAAAATTGATTTAAAGAGAATTGCATCTAGACAAAGATCTCTACTAGGGAGAATAAATTGTTTTAAAATGTTTATTCTCCCTAAGATATTATATAAAATTCAAATGTTACCAATCGTATTACCGGGTGCTTACTTTAAAATATTAAAACAGTTATTAAATAGGTTTATATGGCGGAGCAAAAAACCGCGCATAAGTATGGAAATATTAATTAGAGATAAGGAACGTGGTGGTTTGGGGGTACCTGATATCTACACATATTACACGGCTATTCACATGGCACGGGTGGTTGATTGGGTTAGAGATAATAATGAGAAAAGGTGGGTTAGATTAGAAAGTTGCTCAAACAAGTCACTGTTAGGAAAAGAGATTTGGATACCGCCACATTTCAGACAACAAAATACGCACATGCACACGATCACATTGGCATCCATGTCCATATGGGATAGGACACACAAAAAGCACAGATGGGGCTTTAACTCCCCATTAATCCCTCTATTCGACACAAATTTTTTTGCACCAGGGAAAATAGGCCTGTTTGGTAACTGGATTAAAAAACCAGATGCACAATTAAAAGATATATTAAAAGACGGCAAAATTCTTACCTACCAGGAATTAAGTAAAAAAAAAGAATTGTTTGAGCTGAACTGGTGGCGATATATGCAGCTGACGCATTTTGTAGATTCCTTCCCCTCCCCCCCGAGGTCAGATAGAAATCTGCTCCCTTTGGAGCGTTTGTGTTTAGCACCAAAAGGAAGAGGCGGGATCTCCTCAATTTACAAAATTTTGATGGGATTGAAAGATCCCGGTTTCCCTCCTTACATTAATAAATGGGAAGAGGAATTGGGAACGGGTAAAACCGAGTTAGAGGTCAGGAAAATATTAAAAAAGACGCATACTAGTTCAACTAACTGTGCATTAATCGAAATGAACTTCAAATGTTTAGCACGGTGGTATATAACCCCGGTCATAGCACACCGTTTTCAAGATGATACCTCCAAATATTGTTGGAGAGGCTGTCTTGAAGTGGGTACTATGTCACATATATGGTGGACCTGCCCAAAAATTAAAACATACTGGAATAACGTATTATTAGTAATTGAGGAGATAACCGGAATTAAAATACTTCCTGATCCATGGGTCTGTCTGTTCCACGGGACAGAAATGTCAACCAAACAGTATATGAGAACTTTACTTCCTCACGTACTAGATGCAGCAAAGAGTCTGATCCCCAAACAATGGAAGGACCCTATGAGTCCAACAGAGAGGAGCTGGTTGTGCAGAATCAATGATATATATTATGCTGAACAGCTCAGGTTCATGGGAGAGGAAGGAGAAGGAGGATTTAAATTAAAATGGCAGGATTGGGTTAATTTTAAACTTTCATCGAGGTATATAGATAGGATGATATAGTGTAAGAAGTATAACGGGCAAAGAGAGATACAATACGAGACTGAAGTTCGGAGATAGGGGAGGGCGGAGGGTGGGGTTAAGGGATGAGGGTGGGATGAGGGTCTGTTCGGCTAGGGGAAATTAATGTATTCATTCACACATTTAAGTATTTTTTTTTTCTCTTTTTTGTATATTTATTGACATATATTTAAACGCACTTTTGCAATAACAAAATAACCAAAAAAAAAAAAAAAGGTTTCCCACCATGATGTGAACTAAGGAGACTGCGAATGAACGCAAATTGATTAAGTTTCCTGACAGTTCTCTGAGGCGGAACAAAAAAAAAAAAAAGAAAAAAAAAAAAAAAAAAAGATCATGCAGGGGACACAGTATTGAGGTACACAGGACGTAGTATCATGCAGGGGACACAGTATTGAGGTACACAGGACGTAGTATCATGCAGGGGACACAGTATTGAGGTACACAGGATGTAGTATCATGCAGGGGACACAGTATTGAGGTACACAGGACGTAGTATCATGCAGGGGACACAGTATTGAGGTACACAGGACGTAGTATCATGCAGGGGACACAGTATTGAGGTACACAGGACGTAGTATCATGCAGGGGACACAGTATTGAGGTACACAGGACGTAGTATCATGCAGGGGACACAGTATTGAGGTACACAGGACGTAGTATCATGCAGGGGACACAGTATTGAGGCACACAGGATGTAGTATCATGCAGGGGACACAGTATTGAGGTACACAGGACGTAGTATCATGCAGGGGACACAGTATTGAGGTACACAGGACGTAGTATCATGCAGGGGACACAGTATTGAGGTACACAGGACGTAGTATCATGCAGGGGACACAGTATTGAGGTACACAGGACGTAGTATCATGCAGGGGACACAGTATTGAGGTACACAGGACGTAGTATCATGCAGGGGACACAGTATTGAGGCACACAGGATGTAGTATCATGCAGGGGACACAGTATTGAGGTACACAGGACGTAGTATCATGCAGGGGACACAGTATTGAGGTACACAGGACGTAGTATCATGCAGGGGACACAGTATTGAGGTACACAGGATGTAGTATCATGCAGGGGACACAGTATTGAGGTACACAGGACGTAGTATCATGCAGGGGACACAGTATTGAGGTACACAGGACGTTGTATCATGCAGGGGACACAGTATTGAGGTACACAGGATGTAGTATCATGCAGGGGACACAGTATTGAGGACCTAACAATGTAAATATGAACCCTAACAATTTTATTTCAGGTTAACTGGACAAAATATATTGCTGTGAATGGGGCAACAGCTCATCCTCATTATGATCCATGTGGTACAACATACAATATGGGGAATTCCTATGGAAAACATGGTAAGGCAAGCAACATTTAGTTCACATGCATAAACAAATCAACCATAAACCTTTCCCATGCAAAAGAAGAAACGTATATGGACAGCCGCACTCCGCTAAGTCTAAAAAAGACGTGCCCTTTATTGGGTAAAAAGAAAATGCACTACAAAAAAACAGCATACAGTGGGAAATAAACAGCTGACGCGTTTCACATTGAACCTCAATGCTTAGTCATAGCTAAACCTTTCCCATCTGTGTGAAATCTTGTACTGATGATACATAAATATACCTCTTCCCTTTGAGAGCCTCAAACCGACACTTTTCAGTTTGCATGGCCGGCGGCTTTTAAGCCTGGCTGTCACTGACAACTTATAAACAGAAAAGTCAGTGCTACTACCCAACATATAGATAGCACAGCTCTTGGGTGCTCGATCCACAGTTGTTGGCTGAGCAGAGTAATGTAGGAAAGATGATCCGCACTCCGGTTGTTGCTCTTTAAAAAATTGACGTGTTGATGTGTTTCCGCCTATAAGGTGGTTATGACTAAGGCCTTATAGGCTGAAACACGTCAACTGTTTTTATCTGCATTTGTGCACTATGACTTTTCAATAAAATTACATTTTTTTTAAAAGCAACAACCTGAGTGCGGATCATATTTTCTATGTCACTGACAACTCCAGTCCCCACTGAAGATCAGAAAACCAGAGAGGGTTCTGACCAAGTGATCACTGTGACAACAATGACATAGTGATCACATGAAGTCTATGACGGGATCTTCAAACTACGGCCCTCCAGCTGTTGTAGAACTACACATCCCATGAGGCATTGTAACACACTGACATTCACAGACATGACTAGGCATGATGGGAACTGTAGTTCCTGAACAACTGAAGGGCCGTAGTTTGAAGACCCATGGTTACTGATAAAATTGGCATCTATGCCTAAGATATACACTGCCACCTTCTGGATGCAGTGGGATCTACAATACCATATTTTACAAATGTAATTGTTAGATGAAAATTTAATTATTTAAAATGAATAATTTATTTAAAAAAAAATAATGTAAAAAGAACCTGTAACAGGAAAAACAGAACGTTTTTTGTTTTTGTTTACCTGTGTACCAAATAAAAGCTTTATATGGCTTTTTAAGGTTCTGACAGCATATGAAGCAGTTTACATTGCACACTCTCATTCCCTGTTTCTCTTTAGTCCCTACATTGTGTTCAAAAATGCAAATTTTGTAATTCAAATACAAAGTCCTTGTGGTAAAATTGTATTCTATTATCCTTATCTATATATTGCAGGGACCTTTTACAATATTATCAAGGTGCCTGCTCAGGAATCAGAAGATGAAGAAATACTACAAGGGGCAGAGGTAGTTTGCTCAATCCCTGCAGTGGACAAATGGAACCCCTCTTATTACCATAGTTTTGGTAATTACTTTACTATAGAAAACTATAATAGTTACTTTTATTTATGTTGATAAACTGATGTTTCATATCTATTTTTTATTTCATTGTTTAGCATAGCTTTCATATAATTTGATTTAAAGAGGTTGTAAACCCTCGTGTTTTTTCCACCTTAATGCATTCACCTTAATGCACCCTTCGAGCCCCTGTTATACTTACCTGAGCCGTGTGTTTCTCATGACGGGAACGAGCACACCAGCTCCGGCTGGTGTCTAGTACCCTGATTGGATAACTGATAGCAGCGCAGCCATTGGCTTCTGCTGCTGTCAATCATATCCAATGACGTGAGCGCCAGGGGGCGGCCCTGAGCCCTGCTTTCTGTGTCAATAGACACAGAAGCAGGACATGGGAGCACGCCCGCATGAGTGTTCACGAAGGAGAGCTTGAAGAATGCGGAAGAGGGGGAGACATTTTTGACACGTGTCATGTGTTATGTCAATAGTCTCTTTCTTCAGGCTTTTCGTTCCCAATATACAAGACTTAGGCATTCTTCAAAAATACAAAGTTTATTCTTCAAGATAGACAAGCAATAAGACAATGCTTCCATATTGGCAGCTGGTAACACATGGCAAGATGGTAATTCATAAGGTTTCAGAAGGAGGAATGATATGATGGTACATCATCTGCTGGGTAAGGTCCCTTCCAGCAGGGTCAGGTGACCCCGAGTTCCTGCAAGGTCAGGAGACCCTCAAGTTCCTTCTAGCTACTCAAACCACATGGATTCTTATACTGTTCTAAAAGCCAAGCTAAGCATAATTTCCTTTTAGAATAGCTCCAAGGAAAGAGATGATGTTACTGTCTCAGAAGTAACACCCACTTGTGTATATTAAGTAACATCTCCACCCATTGTCTTGACGTAGAACTCCAAAAAAACATGTAACCTACAACAGATGACCTTTCTCTTTCCTCATCAACCTTCAAAATTACCATGTTTAAAGCGGGGGTTCGCCCTGTTAAAAAAAAAAAAAAAGTTTTTTTTTATTAGACAATTAAATTCGGCATCGTAGCGCGAGCTACGGTATGCCGGTCTTACATTTTTTATGCCCGTACTCACTGTGGTATCGCTGATTGAAGAATCCGGGGAATGGGCGTTCCTATGGTGAGAGAAGGTGATTGACGGCCGGCCCTGGCACGTCACGCTTCTCCGGAAATAGCCGAAATAGGCTTGGCTATTCACGGCGCCTGCGCATAGCCTGTGCGCAGGCGTCGTGAATAGCCGAGACCTACTCCGGCTGTCTTCGGGGAGCGTGACGTGCCAGAGCCGGCCGTCAATCATCCTCCCTCTCCATAGGCACGCCCATTCCCCGCGGGAGTCGGATTCTTCAATCAACGATACCACAGTGAGTACGGGGATTAAAAATTTAAGACCGGCATACCGTAGCTCGCGCTACGATGCCGAATTTAATGGTCTAATGATGGAAAGGAGGGTGAACTACCGCTTTAAATATTGATTCCCAGAAAGGTAAGTATGACATGTGTTTTTTTTTTCTTAAACCCTGCACCTTTACAACCCCTTTAACAATTGCCCTGATAGATAATGATATCAAATCTGATAATTTCTTATCTTTTTATAGAAGGAAAAATCCCTTTCCCTATAAGAAGATAGGGAAAAGAAGTGTACCTCTGCTTGGGGGGTTAGAAGTCTGGGGGAAATTGAAAATATTGGATTCATGGTTTACATATTCTGAATAAAGTGTTTTTATTATGTTACGTGCTTGTCAATTCATCGTCTGTCATAAGACAGATCATTTGGCTTTAATTATATCCAGGAGGTAATTTTTGAATTTTCTATTGGAAAGTCTTCAGGACTTCCTTGAAATGTTTTGAATCAGTGTGTTTTTAAAAAAAAATAAACAATATATATATATATATATATATATATATATATATATATATATATATAGTTGTCAAAAATATTGGGATGCCTGTCATTAATTTATCTTTAATGGGATCCCAGTCTTTGTGTGTAGGGCACAATATTAAGTTGGTCCACCCTTTGTAGCTATAACAGCTTACATTCTTCTGGGAAGGCTGTCCACAAGGTTTAGGAGTGTGTCTATGGGAATGTTTGACCATTCTTCTAGAGGTCTGTGAGGTCTGTTCACTAATGTTGGATTATAAGGTTTGGCTCACAGTCTCTGCTCTAATTCATCCCAAAGGTGTTCTATTGGGTTGAGGTCAGGACTCTTTGCCAGTCAAGTTCCTTCACCCCAAATTCGCTCATCCATGTCTTTATGGACCTTGCTTTGTGCCATTAAAGTTCATGTGCATATAAAGGCAGGTGTCCCAATACTTTTTGGCAATACAGTGTGTATATATATATATATATATATATATATATATATATAATATATCCCATTTAATACCTGACAAGGGATCCCCAGGGCAACATGCATTACTTAAAAAGCACAAGCATAGGAGCAATGTTTCTCAATGAAACCTGGGAAAGAGCTCTACAGAAGTAGGGAAGGGGAGCTTATTGTTGCTCTATCACTCTTTTGTTTGATAAAAAAGTATTAGATACTATTCTATAAATATTTTTACTATTCTATATTATTGTGCTATCAATAGCATAGTAATAGTGGCAAAACTAAAACAACATAAAAAAGACATGCAATAAAACCTTTGGCACCTTCTGCAATACAGCAAATTATTGGTGCCAAAATGGCAGCACAGAAAGTTGGGAGCCAATATGGAGTGACGCGCTGGTTGAAGTACGATAATGCCCAAAATACACTGAAAGTGCATTAACTGTACATCATCAATCCAGTTCACTGAAATCAGAACTCTTAGCTGAACATATTCTTTTCTTCGTTCCAAGGTATGACAGAAAACTACATAGTGTTTATAGAACAGCCAATAAGGATGCACCTTTTGAGAATTATTACAGGGAAAATCAGAGGTATACCGATATCTGACTGTCTGAGCTGGGATCCAAGCTGTGACACCATTTTCCATGTGTCAAATAAAAGCACAGGAACGGTAAGGCTAAATGTCACTTAGTTTTTAAAAATCTTTGTCCCTATTGTCTACTGATTTCGTACAATGTTACTAAACACACAACAGTAAAATCAGTCTGTATATGCAGCAGACATCCCAACCTGCAAAAACTAATTTCAGGGAGGGGGCAAACTCCTTTCAGGGAGGTGATGCTTCGCGCTGGCGCCGACCCCGTCAACTGGGCACACATCAGGGCACGGGGCACACAGCGGCTGTCATTAGACCTCTCATGGCATGCTCCTCCCTGCTGGCCCCTCCTCTCTTCAAGTCCGTCTGAGGTGATGACAGATCTGGTCCCTACAAAGTGGCAGTCATTTAAGCTCTCATGGCACGCTCCTCCCCGCCGGCCCCTCCTTCCCTCCCGTCCACCCCAGAAGCACCTGCGGTGGACAGGAGGGAAGGAGGGACCGGTGGGGAGGAGTGTGCCATGAAAGGTCTAATGACAGCCGCTTTGCAGGGACCAGATCTACCCGTCAACTAGTTGTGATTGACGGGTGGATCGCGGTCATGGGGACCCCTATTGACAACGTGCCACCTCAACAGTGCCTACCATCAGTGTCCACCATTGGAGCGCTCCCGGCTCTGTCCTGACCCCTCTCCTGGCAACAGACAGAAGATGGAGCAGCTCAAGCGACCGCCGCGGCCGTACTCCATTCGGCCGCTCGGGCTGCTCTGTCTGTGGCTGAGTGACAGTCCCAGCCGTGAGATCCCCTGGCGCTCGCGGGTGTCCGGTAGCCAGCAGTCAAACGTGAGAGACTCCCGCGACCTGCAACAAACTTGAGAAGTCCTTCATAGTTCCTATCTATTCACCCAGGCTAGCAGCCTAAGGCCTCGTACACACGACCGTTTTCCTCGGCAAAATCCGTCAAGAAAAATGCTGGCAGAGCATTTTTGCCAAGAAAAACGGTCGTGTGTATGTTTTTCGTCAAGAAAACTGTCGTGGATCTCGACGAGAAAAAAAGAGAACATGTTCTCTTTTTTCTCGTCGGGACTGGAGTCTCAATTTCCTCGTCGTGTTTCTTGTCGGGCTGGTTTACGACGAGAAACACGTTCGTGTGTATGCTTAGAAATGCGCGCATGCTCAGAATAAAGTATGAAACGGGAGCGCACCTTCGGTAAAAGTAGCTTTCGTAATGGCATTGTGCCTGCCCTTTACCATGGTGAGATCTTTTTCATCATCTTTTCTCTGCTACAGCTTCATTCCGTGAAGTATCATACCAAAGCCTTTGCAATGTTTCATCAAATCAACGCTTATGAAGATCAGGACTGCATTGTGCTTGACCTCTGCTGTCAAGATAATGGGGATGGGATACATCAGTTTCAGCTGCAAAACCTGCGCAAATCTGGGATAGCATTGGATAAGGTATTGTCTTATAGAATGTAAAGACTGCTTTTCAGAGGCGTTGCTAGGGGGTGTGGGGGGTGCGGTCCGCACCGGATGACACCCGCTAGAGGGGTGACACCATCCCGTTTTTTTTTAAGCTGACATGCCCAGCCTGCCCTGTGAAATCCCAGCCTGCCCTGTACCACCCCAGCTTGCTCTGTGCCACCCCAGCCTGCCCTGTACCACCCCAGCCTGCCCTGTATCACCCAGCCTGCCCTGTACCATCCCAGCCTGCCCTGTACCACCCCAAACAGCCCTGTACCACCCCAGCCTGCCCTGTACCACCCCAGCCTGCCCTGTACCACCCAGCCTGCCCTGTGCCACCACAGCCTGCCCTGTACCACCCCATCCTGCCCTGTACCACCCCATCCTGCCCTGTACCACCCCAGCCTGCCCTGTACCACCCCAAACTTTCCCATGCCACCCCAACTTGCCCTGTGCCACCCTAACTTGCCCTGTACCACCCCAATCTGCCCTATGCCACCATAACTTGCCCTATACCACCCCAACCTGCCCAATGCCACCCTAACTTGCCCTGTACCACCCCAACCTTTGCCATGCCATCCCAACTTGCCCTATGCCACCCTAACTTGCACTATACCACCCCAACCTGCCCTGTACCACCCTAACTTGCCCTATACCACCCCAACCTGTCCTATGCAACCCTAACTTGCCCTATACCACCCCAAACTACCCTATATCACCCCAACATGCCCTATACCACCTTAACCTGTCCTATACCACCCCACTACACCAACCTGCCACTATACCACTCTATACTACCCTAACCTGCCACTATACTGCCCCATACTATCATTTACAGGGGCTGGTTTGGGGTGCGCCCCGTGCCCGTGCGCTGCCTGCTTGGTGCTGGGCAGCCTAGACAGAGGGGGGGTGACACCATGTTTTACCGCACCGGGTGACACCAACCCTAGTGACGCCACGGCTGCTTTTATAGTTGATACTGTAATCCAAAATCGCTGAAACTATTGGCGAAATATCCAATGAAAGTTATTTTGAGATCAGGGCAGTAATGGTAAACCTTAAAGTACAAGAGTCCTTTGTATTCTTTCTTGAATCTTTGTGTGCTTTGTGTATTTCTTCTAGCTCTTTGTACTAATCCAGTGTGAGACTTTCCCTCTGTGTAGGAGCTTCCTGTAAAAAAGACCGCTCACTGCTGCTCTCTCTCCTTGTGTGAGGTGACTGGTCTTGTCTCCGCCCCCAACTGTACTTTTCTGTAGGCAGCCTGTAGTGGGTGGAGCCTGCTGAGTCCCACCCACTGAGTAAATGAATATGAATTTACTGCATATGCTTTTCGGTTGTTGAGGATTGTATTTACATGAAGGTTTTTGTGCCCGGAATTTGGATTTAAATGTATCTGGAGTTCAACTTTAACACTGAAAGGGTTTTTGAATTAGACTAATTTGAATGCTTAGCACTGATCAGTCAGGTATATGATAGCGATGTCAGCTCCAGGAAGGGTTGAGTGATTGTATCTGCGTTGCGCTTGGGCAGATTTCTGTGTTCTTTTTGAAGAATTAAATGTCTTTTATAATCTAAAATCCATCTTTTTTTTATCAGGTCTATAATTCAGTGGCCAAGTCTTTCCCTCGCAGATTTGTGCTTCCTCTCAATATTGACTCTGAGACACCACAAAATATAGACATAAATCCTCTAGAATATACAACAGCAACTGCTGTAAAGCAGGACCTTGAAAGGGTAAGTTATAGGTGGACTTTGGAGGTCATACATGTGATTAGTATGTCTATTTATTTTCTATTATTCAGTAGTAAAATAAATCACTGTTCATGCAAGTCAACTTACCTTTCTTCGGATAGGTATAGTGGTCCAAATTACACAAGTGAACAAGTTCTGGGTGGGCAAGCCAGGAAAATCAGGACTTAAAGTGTTACTAAACTCCCCTTCTTCCACAGTCCCCAATCCATCTTCTGATAAGATCGAGCCTTTGGAGTCAGGCTGCACATGCTCACTTTGGTGTGTATTGCTAGAGAGTTTTTTAATTTTATTTTTATTGGGAGGATGCATGTGATCAGCACAGGGCCAATCTGCACTGTCCAGACAGAGGGTCAGGTGTCCTGCATAGGACAGGGATAGGAGAATAAAAACTCCTCCTACAAGCTTTAACCAGACACTGATAGAAAATTGACTGATAGATAAAATAATTGCATTTCCATGTTCTGTGTATTCTGGGAGACCATATATAGCGAATGCAGGGTCCTGGGTTCAGTAACACTTTAAAGTGGTAGTAAACTCTGTACTACCACTTTTACCTACAGGTAAGCCTATAATAAGACTTACCTGTAGGTATAAAGAATATCCCCTAAACCTGTATGGTGATTGCAGCGGCGCATGAGCAGCGCGGATCCTCGGATAAAGGCCCGGCAGCCGCCGGAATGATGTCTCCCGCGCGCCAGCCAATCACAGCGCTGGAGCGGCGATACCCGGAAGACACGGGCAAGATGACATTTCCCTCGGCGTGGACCAGGTAAGTTCCCCACACCTCGTTCCAAGGTAAGTATTTCATAATGAGCTAGTATGCGGTGCATACTAGCTCATTATGCCTTTTGCCTTTCAGGTGTGTAAACAAAAAAACTTCTGCGGGTATACAACCGCTTTAAATCTATATTATGCATGTGTAGCCATCTCCCTAACCACCAGAGGACTGGCGGTGACCCCCAGAGTCAGGGAGAGCTGAAATTCCTCCTCAGGGTGCAGGTTACTACGCATGGTGGGTGTAGTGCAAGGTGGAAAGATGGGTGCCAGTCACTTTTAAAAATGAACAAAATGGTTTTTATTTCTCTTAACAGGAATGGTGGGAGAGAGGGATGGGGCACAGGACACCCTTATGCAAATGCAATAGCAAATTGGCAGACTCCTTGGACAAAAATAGAACTAGGCAGGCAGCCTACTTAGGACGCAAGTGCTTTGTGAATACAGCACTTGCCTCTCTAAGATAGCGGCGGTGTAGCGTAAATAAGATACGCTACGCCTGCACAACGTAAAGCCGCCCTACGTGAATCTAGGCCTAAAACTCCATCCCTTTTGCACTTGGTTCCAGCAACAAGAGTGGTTGACCCTCTGGCAACTTCACTACATGTGGTTAGGCCTCAGGCTTCAGGCCTACACCTCTGCTGCTTCTCCACACACACACCACCCAGGCTACAGCCCAGGTGGAAAGAACCCTGATCACCTGACTCTCTCAGAATAGTCTATCCCAGCAGCCTCAGCGGCCAAAGAAACTCCTGCTGATTGGCTGAGAAAAAAACATCATGCTAATGTCAAAAGTAACAGTGCCACCTATTGACAAAAGTAAGAAATCACAGTTCAACCCAAGCTCAGGAGAAATCCATTTGATCAAGACTACAAATTAGCCAGGCTAGTTACCACCTAGCACAACTAAGTTTACTAGCAGCCCTTTTTAGGACGAGGATGCTACACATGTATAATAAGGTTATTAGTTATCACTTCTTCTCATTATCTGCTTATGATTTTTCACTTAGGCTGGGTTCACACTAGCTGCGGGCCTGTGTCCCAGCAGGGGGTCTGGTCTGTCCCTATTGACCGTTTCAGGTGCGACTCGGGTACAAATCTTTGCCTGAATTTGCACCTGAAACAGCCAGAAGATGCACAGGACCCTTCTGCAATCTAGACCGCGGCTGCCCTGGAGGTGTGTGAACCGACTCCATTGAGAGCCGGTGACACCCTCGCCTATCGTTCGAATTGGGTGCGGGGAAACCCACATCCAATTCGCATCAGTGTGAACCCAGCCTTAGTCTTCAGACTGCTGTGGTGGGCCCATTCATTGCAGAGGTTTAAAAAGTAATAGCGATGTGTAAAGTGTAATAACCCAATAAAATCATCCCATTTTAAAGTGATACTAAAGTCTATTTTTTTTTGTTGTTAAAAATAATAAACATGTTATACTTACTTGCTCTGTGAAGTGGTTTCGCACAGAGCAGCCTGGATCCTCCCCTTTTCGGGTCCCTCTCCTGTGCACTTGGCCCCTCCCTCCTGTTGAGTGTCCCCACAGCAAGCAGCTTGCTATGGAGGCACCTGAGCCAAGCTGTAGCTTTCTGTGTCCATTCAGACACGGAGCCGCATGTGACTCCCTTTCTCTCCTCATTGGCTCACTGACTTTGATTGACAGCATCGGAAGCCAATGGCACTTCACTGCTGTCTTAGCCAATGAGGTGGGGCGTCCTGGACAGCCGAGTCTCTCGTGCACCATCGCTGGATCGAGATGGACTTTAGGTAAGTATTAGGAGGGCTGAGGGGGGCTGCTGCACACAGAAAGCTTTTCATCCTAATACATCCAATGCATTAAGATAAAAAAAAACCTTGCCATACCGAATAAAAAATATCCTACGTACAATCTCATACAAAAAGTGTGTAATAAATGCAAGTATATTCAACAGGCTGACGAATACACTGAATATAGCCCCCATGGCTTAATGACACTTACACAGAGTTGGCTAAGCTACAGATAGGGACTGGGTGGAAACCATATGGGATCACACATGTCAAACACGTTTTTAGGCATGGAAGGCTTAGACCGTTTGCAGTTCTGCGGACGGACTATGGGCTTCCGTCCTCAATGCTCTTTCAGTACCTGCAGCTCCAGCACGCAGTAAGGGCTCAGAGTAGGTCTTCTGAGTGGCACTTGTCGCCAACCCCGGTATTTAGTCTCATTGGGGATGCTGTGTCTTCGAAGGGATTTATCTCTCAATGCTACGCCATCTTATTACAGAACTTCTTGGGGCAGCATCCAATACCGGTGAGGGAAAAATGGGAGAGGGAAGTTGGCCAACTGGATGGAGAACAGTGGGAAGAGATATTTCAAGGGGTGAGCACTTGATCACTGAATGTGGCCCAGCGGCTCACTCAATTATATATCATCTTCAAGGTATATTATACGCCACATAGATTGCAGTTGATGGGGATGCAAAATGAAGATACAAGCACTAGATGTAAGCGTGACCATGGGTATCTTATCCATCTTCTGTGGAGATGCCCCAAACTGCATAAAAACTGGGCCGAGGTAGTGAGTACTGTCAACTCGGTATTTGGGGTGTCTATAACTGTGAACCCCAGGGTATGTCTATTGGGTGTATTGGAGGAGTATGTGGTGGAAGTGTACACAAGGGAGGCTGTTCATAGAGTTCTATTCCAGGCTAGGAAGTTGATTATGTTTTACTGGAAATCGGAGAACCCTCCGACCTCGAGGGAATGGATTGTCAAGATAGGAGATATGCTACGTATGGAGAAACTTATCTACCAACACAGGGGGAGTACACAGAAATATGAGAATCTTTGGGCCCCGTGGCTAGATACGCCGGGGTTTTCCCTGGTGGACCTGGTCATGGACAGGTTGTTGGGACTGAATGTGGGATGAGTAACACAGCATGGAAATTTGAGGGTAGTAGAAGTGGTGACATTGTAATAATAATAACACTGCTGTATTTTGTTTTTGATGGCTGTCTGTATGGCCATGTTGCACAATGTATAGTTGCCAAACGCTGTATACCACCTTTTCATCAATAAAAAACTTTTTTGTTGGATAAAAAAAAAAAAAAGATAAAAAAAACCTTCTGACTTTACAATGCCCTTAATTAATTTAGAACATAATCATCATTGCGGTTTGAATTATTTTAATAAACGAAAATGCAGTTTGTTACTGTTTTGTCACATCTTTGTTTTTCTATATAGTTAAGATACAATCTGTCACCCAGTATGTCATTTTCCTAGGTGTGGTGTACTCACGAGAACCTGTATAATGAAACATTTGAAAACGTTGGAGGCCTTGACTTCCCAGCCATTAACTACTCCAGATACAACACCAAAAAGTACCGCTATTTTTATGGATGTGGATTACAGCATCTTGTTGGAAGCAGCCTTATAAAAATGGATGTGGTGACCAAGGACATGAAGGTGAGAATATATTTTTTTCTTTTAGGATGCTGTAAAAAATTTATAATGAACCTACTTATTTTATTTTAACATAATCTTCCAATTTTTTTTTTTTTATAATTTCTCCATTATATACGCGGTATAGCATGGCATCTTTAGTTACTATAAAATTAAAGTGTACCATTACTAAACTGGCACTTGCATATCATAGACCTTCGCATTATTGCTTTTTGGTACAATGGGCCAGATTCACAGAACAAATACGCCGGAGTATCTACTGATACTCCGGCGTATTTTCAAATTTGCCGCGTCGTATCTTAGTTTGTGATTCACAAACAAGATACGACGGCTTTTGGCTAAGATCCGACAGGCTTACAGCTTTGTACGCCTTCGGATCTTAGGCTGCAATACTTCGGCCGCCGCTGGGTGGAGTACGCGTCGTTTTCCAGCGTCGGGTATGCAAATTAGCATTTACGGCGATCCACGAACCTACTCGCGTGCGTAACGTCGTTTTTTCCCGTCGCAAAGTTAAGCAATGTTTTGCATTGCTTAACTTTACACCAGCCATGTTAAAGTATGGCCGTCGTTCCCGCTTCGAATTTTAAATTTTTTTTTTTTCAGCGTAAAATGTTACGCACGTCGCCATTCACAAACACTTCGGGGTGCCGTAATTTCGCGCAAAGCACGTCAGGAAAATTGCGAACGGAGCATGCGCAGAACGTTCGGCGCGGGAGCACGCCTAATTTAAATGGTACACGCCCCATTTGAATTAGGCGGGCTTGCGCTGGACGTCTTTACGATACACCGCCGCAAGTTTACAGGTAAGTGCTTTGTGAATCAGGCACTTACACTGAAAACTTGCGGCGGTGTAATGTAAACACGATACGTTACGCCGCCGGAGTTCTACGAGAATCTGGCCCAATGTTCTTTTAGAGAAATTACTACTGATTGTATGACTAAGTAGTAAGTACAAACTTTTTCAGGTAGCAAAACTGGTCCTATTGGTCTTGCTGTAACTCCCTTTGTAATCTGCAGGACTGAGCTGTCAGCTTATTTCTGCTTTTGCATTCATTTATTTCTATTCACTCATATTTTAAGTAAGCGTGGACATATGTGGGGGTAAGGGGCTGCTCAAAACCGACCCCATGCTTCAGACCCCGTGCTGTGTATGGCCAATGCTGCTCCGGCCACACCCGCTGACATGTTTCACCCCAACTACCAGGGGTTAGACCTCTGTGATCAAGCCCCCATAGGCGGGACAAAACATGTCAGGGGGCATGGCCGGAGCAGCGCTGTCTGAGGCCATACACAGCCATGTCCATATCTGAAGCACTGGGTTGGTTTTAAGCAGTGTATTCCCATATGAATTAGTGCCTGACACCTGCTACCACTTTCTGATATCCTCCAGCTTTGATCGTTGCTCCCAGTCTACAAGTGATCACATATTTTAAGAAATACACAAATATGTCCCTATGTCTCATCAGCATTGATGGTGGCATTGTACATTTATTGTGTTTATTACATGTGTATGTTTTTATTTTATAAGATTTGGCAAGAAGATGGTTTCTATCCCTCGGAGCCTGTGTTTGTGCCTAGTCCAGATTCCACTGAAGAAGATGATGGAGTTATCCTTTCAGCCGTAGTCACTCCCCGTCAGGTAGGATTGCACTGCAAACAGCTCAACAAAGTAATGTATAGTTGTAAAGAAATAACATATTTACTAAAGCTAGCAGCATAAGATTTAAAAATATTCAATGATGGCTGACAGAGTCAAGTTCCACTTAAGCATGTGGTGCAGTTATGCTGTTGGGCGATCAGCCATGAAGTTCCTTTATGTATTTGCAATGAGCACAAAAAAAACGTTCAAACTTAAAAATGTATCAAATTTGTAATAGAGATAGAGATGTGCAATTTGTTTAGTTCCAAATTCGTTTTTTTTTATGAATTTTGACAAATTCGTTAATTCTGAAATTTCCGGATTTCCGAATTTTCAAATGTCCATATTGTCAGATTTTCCAATTTCCAAATTTTCCAATTCCGAATTTTCCAATTTCCGAAATTTCCAATTTCCGAAATTTCGAAAATTCTGAATTTTGGAAATTTTGAAAATTCAAACATTTTGAAAATTCAAACATTTTGAAAATTCAAACATTTTGAAAATTCGAAAATCAGAGATTTTGAATTTCGAATATCCAAATTTCAGAATTTTCAGAATTTCTGAAAAAAGCTAAAAAAAAATCGAATGAAACAAAAAATGAACACATTTTTTGGCAGTGCACATGTCTAATATACATTTTAATTCAAATATTAATTGATTTTTTTTTCTGCTTTCTTGTAGGATAAAACAACATTTCTGCTCATCTTAGATGCCAAAGCCTTCACAGAAATTGCACGGGCTGAAATTCCTGTACAAATGCCTTATGGATTCCATGGAATTTTCCTACCTCAGAAAGAATGTTACTGATGGAGAACCTGTCAGCCAACCTAAGCTTTTAAAATGTTAATTCCTGCCTATAAGCATGTAGACAAGGGACCCCTTTTAGGCAAATCGTGCATGATTATTTTTATATTTTATTATTTAACCAGTGGGTTGAATGAAAAAAAATTATAAAACGATTCTCCCACCCACACATTTGACATGGATGGGGGAATCGCTCCTACTGAGCGATTTTATTCTGACAGCAGGGAGTCTTCCAGAATACAATGAACAGTGTTTCTGGCTATAGCCGCTGGCACTGGTTATTCAGGAAAAATCCAACAGGCTGGTTGTACTGTACTTAGATCTATCAATAAATCATCTTGTGTACAATCAGCTAAGCCCTGCATGCTGAATCTGCTGAATTTCAATGCATGTATGGCCGGCTTTAACCCCTGTTTAGCTACGTTGTACTTTGCCAGCTTTTGTCTCAACTTTTTTGAGATGTGTTGCTGTCATAATTTTTTTAATTGCCTTATTTTTTTTTAAACAGATTGTACATTTTCTCAGTCTAAACATTTGATATTCTCTCTATTTTTTATTTTGAATAAAATATGTGTTTATGAAATTTGCAAAACATTGCATTCTGTTCTTATGTAGATTTTACACACTGTCCCAGCTTTTTTGGGAATTGGGTTGTACTTTGCCAGCTTTTTGTTGCCCTGTCCAAATTTTTTTGAGACGTGTTGCTGCCATCAATTTCAAAATGACCTTATTTTTTCTAAAATTTGTACATTTGCTTAGTTTAAACATCCGATATGTTTTCTATTTTGAATAACATAATAGTAACAGTGAAATTTTCCAATGGGGAAACTAGTTCTGGTGACCTTGGGGGTCCCTATGGATTCCCTTAATTTGCAAGGATTTACTCTCACTTCTTGTTTTAGCTATGGAACAGGAAGTAAAGGTAAATCTGCCCAATTGGACACAAATAGCAAAAAACTGACTTTTTAATTAATACATTCAGAGATTTGGCCTTATGATTCTTAAAACATAACTAACCCCCAAAACAAAAATATAATATTTTATAGCTTACCAATCATTGGATGTGGTGGCTGCATGACTTTTTTTTCAGGCCTGTATTCCTTTATTTTTACCTGTATTTCTGCTAGTAATATAATTCCTGTCTTAGGGTGGCTACATTCACTCCTGCACTGCAAGTATGGATGAGGAATGTAGCCACCTGTCACGTACCTGTACAGAGTCTGAAGTGACGAGGTCAGCCTCTCTTGTATCTCCGGCCCTGGTCCCGCTGAGGGTGGAGACAGGAGGAACCAAGGGACAGGAGGAACACAAGTGCCTGCAGATGTAGCCCTGGAAGCCTGAAGCAGATGATGCGACTCTTGGAAGGCAGCAAGCCACAGGAGGCCGCAGGAACGGAGTTGCAGATACCCGGGGAGGAAGATTAGAGCCAAACAGGAGACAGGAGCGTAGTCACACGGATAGCCGGGATCGGTAGCAGGTGGGCAGCAAGGTACAAAGTCATCAGGCAGGAGCAAGGTCAAATAGGGAGCTGAGATCAGGAACCGATAATCAGAAGTGTAACGAAGTCCAGCAGCAGAGTCAGGGAAAGTCAAGGTTCAGTAACAGGTGACAGGCAGGTGAACTATAGGATACGGGTACAGGAACAGCTGACATCCGTCAGCACTAGACTGGGGTCAGTACGCCCCTTACATTGGCCGTCTGGTGCCAAAGGAAAGCTTGGACGCTCTCCCACGGACATGCACGCTCCTCTGCGCACACGCATCAGCGCCTCAGCGATCTGCTGAGTTCCTTGTGCGCATGTGCGTGCACGAGTGCGCCCGGAGCGCTTTGACAGTTCTCTTATACCACCTTTGACTCTTTGGCCTCCAAGATTATGCCCTTTCCTGGTTCTCCTTCTATCTATCACAGCTCTCGTTCAGTGTTACCTACAATTCTATCTCCTTCTCTCCACTTTCTCTCTGGGGGTCCTCCAAGGCTCTGTTTTGGGACCTCTTCTCTTCTCTATCTACAGTACACCTCCTCTCTTGGTCACTTGATATCCTCCCATGGCTTTCAATACCATCTCTATGCCAATGATACCCAAATCTATCTCTCTGCTTCTCCCTTCACTCCTTCAGTGTCCTCTCGCATTACTAACCTACTAACTGACATACTAACATGGATGTCACACCACTTCCTCATTTCTTTTTTTTTAATCCAACAAAATGTTATTTAGTTTTCAGAGGTCCACTTCCTCATTTCTAAAACGGAGCTCATAATATTCCCCCCTGTGCTCCAAATTTAATATCTGTCAAAATCTTGTAGACTTCACTTCCGTAACATCTCTAAAATGTGACCCATTTTAGACAATGAAACTACCAAGCTACTCCTTCACTTCTTATCTTGCACCTTGACCATTGCAACTCCCTTCTCATAGGTCTACCTCTCTTCATTCTATCATGAATGCTGCTACCAGAGTCATCCACCTTACAAAGCTATTCAGTGTCTGCCACCCTTCTCTGCCAATCCCTCCATGGACTTCCGACTGCCCAGTGAATAAATTAAAAATCCAACAACATACAAAGCCATTCACAACTCTGCCCCGAGCTACATCACCAATCTTGTCTCCAAATATCACCCAAACCATTCTCAGCTCCTCTCAAGACCTCCTGCTCTCTAGTTCCTTTGTCTTCTCTTCCTATACTTGTCTCTGTGACTTCTCCAGAGCCCTTCCTCCTGGAGCCCAGCCAAGATATAGAACTTTGAGGATGAACTTTATATTTTAAGTAAGGAGAATCTAACCCCCCTGTAATTTATTTCAGTGCCCTTTGGTGTTACCTTGGAGAAAGTACTAGGACCCCATTGTGTAGGGCAGGCCTGTAATGTTTGCTTTGGGCACTGGATTCTGCATCAGGCTTGGCATAAAGTGTAATGTGTGTAGTTAGATAGACGTAGTTAGAGGCAGGCGGTGACCTCATCATGAGGGCGGAGATTACGAAAGCCATTACACAAAAGAGATTTGCTTATTGTCTTCTGTAATCATGTGTTTTTCTTTGGTTTAATAAAATTATCTTAGACGATCTACAATATGTTGGCCTTCTCCTTGCTTCCTATATACAGTATATGACCTTCTGGATTGAGGATAGCTTGTCCAAGGTGGATGGAATAATCGTGTGGAGCAGCACTTCATTATTTTAATAGAGGTGCTTATGACTTCCTCTAGCATAACGAAGTCCAACTAAGAAGATGAGAGAACACCCTTGCAGTTGGGTGAAGGGTACGGTGGTGTATGTGTTTACACAGCACTTTTTGGAGAAGAGATTTCTAATTAAAGTGGAGCTACACACCATTGGACTTATGAAGCTGAAGTTTTGAATGCACATATGTATTTAATAATTTTGCTTGTTACATATACATGGACTTTACGAAAAAAATATTTTTAACTATTTTGGATTTTCTTTCTATATTCTTGCACCTTATATACATTTTGGCCACTAGAGTGATGTATTTATGTGGTTGACACTATTTATGCACTTCGTAGTATTTATTTATATACATTTTTTCCATGGTCCTATTGATTGGAATTCATTATTTATTACTGGGTAGCGCGTTAGATTTTTTTTTTTTTTTACAATGTCAACGGGGCTTTATTTTCAATTTCAAAGTATATTGACAGTTGAACAGTACAACATAGCCAGAACAAACTGGGGGAGGGGAGAAAGAGGGGAGGGAGACAAAAAAAAAGGGGGGGGTGGAAAGGTGGGAGGGGGAGAGGAGGGATACAGGGAAGGGAACAATAAAAAATATATATTAAACATAGTCTGGATACAAACATACATCTCAGCAGGGAGTAAAAAAAAACTCTAGATAAAAAGGGGGCATCCCGCCCGCCCCGGACATTCGATCTATGTGGGCAGGCATCCCCCCCAAACTGGTGAGGGGTAGGGTAGCCTAAAGCCCCTACACGTATGCAAGTGCAATCAGAACTCCCATACTGATACTAATAAGCATCTTGAAACAACCAGAGGCACCCAGGACAGTCAAGAAAAAACCTGAAGACTATCCCGGTAGCCCGAAACAAGGCTGGACACCTAAGCATCCCATGCCGGTAAAACAATAAACATTACAGACAAAAAAAGGAAAGGGACAAAGAAGATAGTGTAACGTCACACCAATAACTTTGCACTAAGTACAACTTTAGTTGCTTCTTTTCCAGTCAACTCTCTTCCTTCTTTCCGAATGTCCTCTCACCTCCTGCAGCCTTGCTCTCCACAGTGGTTGCGGAGGTGCTCCACCTAGTGGTACTTCCTGGTTCATTCCTGTGCGGCCTATTTAAACTCCCAGCACTCACAGAATGGTGTTCCTCTATTGCTGACAGAACGCCACTGTCAGCTGGGCTTCCAGACTCACCTGAACTGATCTCCAGCTTCCTGAACTGGATCACCAGGACTCCTTGTTTGCAGCTACCGCTCTCATCAGCCAGGTCCAGGCTCCCAGGACGCACATCCATGCCCAGCTATCTGCAACCGCAAGTAGTCTGCTATAGAAACCAATTACTAGACGCTGATCCCATACTTGTCGCTTGCTTTCAAGCCTGTGCTCATTGCTAAAGTACTAAGGAGTTCCACTCAAGTTTGAACTGCAGCTCACATGTTATGCTCACTGCTATAGATACCAATACCTGCATTGCTTTACATGCCTGATGTTGCTTCCATGCCTGTGTGCACTGCTAATACTATTGAGTACTATAGAGCACCCCTAGTGTCTCAACTACAGCATTCAAGTTTATCTTCACTGCTACAGATATCCTCACCATTGTGCTCTGCCTATGATGTCGGTTACTATTAGTACTAACGATTGAACTATGATAAGTAGACTAATTTGTCCATAAGGAACCCAGTCCTGTCTGTACAATACCAGTAACACTGAGTTCACTCCTGACCCCTAGTGTGCAGTCCCAGTACTGCGTCTACACTTATCCCTATACCTGTTCTATACCAGTAATACCAAGATTTACTTTTATGTTGCTTATGCTGGAATAAGCATTATTTACTTTACTGAGGCTGTGATGATAGAACCCAAACTCTTAACTGAGTTAAGAGTGAAACCTGGGTTCGAACCTGAGAAGTCTCCGCAGTTGCGATCCATAAACCTGAATCGAATTTGGAGTAACGTTACAGATAGAAGGTCAGATGGGAAACAAGCAAGAGAAAAGAAAGAGGGGAAGAAAGCAGGAGAAGCGGAAGCATACGAAACAGTTCTCATCGGTGCTGTTGATGAGATGTACCCGTAATCAGGAGGTGTCCGGGTTAGTCAACTGATGGCGCACCTGAACGAGCCTCCCAAAGGAGGGATCAGCAAGGGCCAGGAATGCCACATCTAAACTGGACGAGAACGTGGTTGTGTTGTGAATGTGAGCCTTCCATTCTGCCCAAGTTTGATCAAATTGTTTACGGGTGTCCCAGCAGTCTGCAAGCCAGCTCTCTGCCTCCATGATCTCCCCCACCTTCCCCAACCAGTCCTGCTCGCTTGGAATATGCAAGCTTTTCCAATGGAGTGGTATGAGACGTTTTGCTGCATTGAGGAGGTGGGGGAGAGCACTTCTATAATAATGTGACAGTGGTATGGGGGGGATATGGAGCAGGAAATGTTTAGGCAAAGCAGGGATATCCACACCCAGGCCATCAGACATGTGTTTGCCAACCATTTCCCAGAACGGCCAGAGCACCGGGCACTCCCACCAAATGTGGAGGAACATGCTCTTTTGCCCGCATCCCCTCCAGCACACATCAGAGGCAGTAGGGAAAATTCTGGCCAGAGTAGTGGGCACTCTGTACCACCGTGACAATAGCTTGTTGTTTTCTTGGGTCTTAGAGTCCAGAGCTCGAGTGAGTGAAACGGTATAAGTGATGAAGCTGTTCCCTAGTGAAGTCAATTCGTAGGTCTCTTTCCAACTCCCTGATAAAGTGGGGCGTAGGGGTAGGTGACGCAGCCTCCAGCATCCCATATAGTGCTGAGACCGCATGGGGTAGAGAGTCCGCAGAGACCCACATGTTTTCGAATTCCGTCAGAGTGGTTCTAATCTGCGCAAACTTGTGGCTTTTGGCTATGAAGGTCTCTAGCTGGCGGTGAGCGCGTTAGATTTATATAATCTGTGTAGTTAGCCATAGAGTAATATACAGGTCCATAATCATCAATTACAGGCATACCCCGCTTTTAAGTACACAACGGGGTTTATTTACTAATGCTGGAAATCGCAATATCAGGCTCACTTCTGCATAGAAACCAATGGGCTTCTAACCCCAGCTTGTTCAATTAAGCCTGGTAATAAAACCTGGAAGCTCATTGTTTTCTATGCAGAAGTGAGCCTGATTTTGCGCTTTCCATCTTTAGTAAATAAACCCCATTGTGTACTTAAATGTGGGGTATGCCTGTATAGCTGATGCCCTCAGCCTTATTGTTTTGTGTTGATGCTCTTGAGCATGTAATTCCAATTCTCAAGAATGTCCCTTATTGCTGATTGTTCACCAAAGTGCTTACCCAGCTTCTGGCTCTTCTAAGGGCATTTAAAGTAGAACTATGGGCAACATTTTTATTTTTTTTCCATTTTTGATAAGAGTATGGGAGATTTTGCAAGATTTTTTTTCTGCGAAGTGAGAGAAAATCCCTGCAAATTAAAAGAGAAGTAAAGTTTTTATTTTTCCCTATTCATACTTACCTCGGTGGATGGAGCATTAGACTGATGCTGCATCTGTCCCCCGGCGTCTCTGCACTGAGAACCGAACACCACCGATGACTCAGTTCTCACTCCTCCCCGAGCAGAGCGATACTGACTGTCAGTCAGCATAGCTTCTGCTCTACTTCTCAGCACTCATCGAGGCGCTGAGCAGTGGAGGGGCGAGGAGCGACCATCTCATCGTCTCAACGGCTCGCTGAGACTGCCATCAATCAGGACATGTCTCCGCTGACATCCGACGCTCCATAGGGATGCATGGACCTGAACGGTCCGTCGTGTGAATGAGGCCGTAGGCCCCTTCCACACAAGGGGGATCCGTTGCAGTGGAGTCCGCCAGCTCAGCAGGAGATCGCTCTGTTGATCTCCGCTGAGCCGGCGGATGACAGGTCCGTCTCTGCTCACTAAGTGGGGAGGGGTCTGTAGAGCTATTCCTATGTGGAGATCTGACCAAAACAGACACCATGTCCATTTTCATCAGATCTCATCTGATCGCCATACATCTGAATTTTTAGCGGATCGGAGCTGATCGAATGTCAGCGGACATGTCACCGCTGACATCCATCTCTCTATAGACCTGCATGGAGCATTTTTTTCAGGTCCGCCTAAAAAACAGAGAGACAGACCTGAACCCGTGTGAAAGGGGCCTTAAAGCAGGGTTCTAGGCTGCTGACCTTTAATATAAGTACACTTACCTGTCCAGGGAGCCCGCGATGTCCGCACCCAAAGCCAACCGTCCATCGGTTTCCGGGTGCAGGCGCCGGTGTAGTGTCACATTCCGCTCCCTATCACAGAATGATGTTTTGTCGCCGCCATCTTGCTACACTCCACAGTCCTGCACAGTAATGATAGAGTGAGAAGGTGGCAAGTGGACATCTTGTTACACCCACCGGAGTTTTAGATTTCACAGTTTTAAACAAAAAAACTGAGCTTATTTGCTTAAAGACAGTATTTAGAAATCCGACGGACTGTTTAAATGTAACATTTTAAAAGCAGCAGCAAACCTGCTGACCTTACATGGTTGCTAATGTGACAGAACGCCTCTGATTTTGACATTTAACATGTAAACAGTCCGTGGAATATAAAAACACTGGGCCAGATTCACGTAGATCGGCGCATCTTTATACCGGCGTAGAGCATCTCATATGCGCTACGCTGACGTAGAATAGAGAGGCAAGAACAGTATTCACAAAGCACTCGCTCCCAACGTTGCGCCGGCGTAACGTAAATTGGCCGGCGTAAGCCCGCCTAATTCAAAGTAGGAAGGAAGTGGGCGTGATCCATTTAAATGAAGCGTGACCCCATGCAAATGAAGGGCCGAACAAACGGCGCATGCGCCATCCCATGGACGCTCCTAGTGCGCATTCGCAGAATCACGTCGGAACGAACGCCTAAGATACGTTGAATCACTGAACGTAACCTACGCCCAACCCTATTCACGTAGTCCTACGTAAACTACGTAAAATACGACGGCTGTTCCGTCGTCCATACCGTTGCATGGGATGCGCCTCCTGGAATGCGCCTCCTGGAATGTGGAATAACTTTACGTCGGACGTACGCCTTACGTAAACGGCGTAGATTACTGCAACGGGCGCAAGTACATTCGTGAATTGGCGTATCTAGGTCATTTACATATTCAACGCGTAAATCAATGGAAGCGCCCCTTGCGGCCAGCGTAAATATGCGCCCGAGATACGACGGCGTAGGGAACTTATGTCGGTCGGATGAAGCCACATTTCAGGCGTATCTTGTTTTAAGAGTTAGGCGCATAGATACGACGGCGCATCTGCACACTTACACTGCGTATCTCAAGATACGTCAGCGTAAGTGTTTCATGAATCCGGGCCACTGTATTTAAGTATATAAGCTCCGTTTTGTGTTGAAAATAAGTGTGAAATCTAAAACTCCGATGGGTGTAACAAGATGTCCGCTTGCTCCCTTCTCACTCTATCATTACTGTGCAGGAGTGTGGGGTGTAGCAAGATGGCGGCGACGGAACGTCACTTCCGGAGTATTCTGTGATGGGGAGCAGAATGTGACAACATACCGGCATCCTAAGGGAAACAGGAAGTGAAGCCTTTGCAGCTTCATAGCCTGTTTTCCACTGCGAATGTGCGAGAAGCACTGGATTTTCTGAATGGTCCCGCTGTCTTCTGGGACCATTCAGCGGGGGGATAGAGGAGGGGTTGTAAATGACATAGGTCGCCGTGGTGACCTTACACGGAAGTGGAAGCAAGTACCTGTTTTTGACAGGTTTTCGACATAAGCAAAGTTTCCACTCTGAAGCTTCGTACACACGACCGAGGAACTCGACGGGCGAAACACATCGTTTTCCTCGTCGAGTTCCTTGTCAGGCTGTTGAGGAACTCGACAAGGCAAGTTTATCCATTCCCGTCGAGGAAATAGAGAACTTGCTCTCTTTTTGGCTCGTCGAGTTTCTGGACAGTTTCCTCGACGAAAATGTACACACGACCGGTTTCCTCGGCAAAAAAATATCTCCCAGCAAGTTTCTTGCTGTTTTTTGCCGAGAAACTCGTCGTGTGTACGAGGCCTCAGGTGGAACTCCACCTAAGGAACTGGTTTCTGCCTTATCCATTCTCCTCTCTCCTCACAATCCCTTTGAACCGTGTACATAGAGCTGTGGCATGTACTGTGCTTGTCTTTGCAGTGGGTGTAGTACACATAACTTTACACAATCCACTTTACACAGACTTCCGTTATGTATGGAATGCAGGACAGAAAGCTCAGTGACTGACAGCGAATACAACCAATAGGAGTAAAGTCAGGGTTCAGGGTCCAGAGGAGTTCTGTAGTGGAAGATGAGGGTGCTGGAGATAAGCAGGGTCCTGCGTGTGTCAGGTAATATCTGTATATACAATCAATGCTCCTACATACTTGTCTGGAGACTGGGAACATTGGGGGCAGTACAGTGCTATGTACAAATGCTTTGAAGGCTCAGTGTTATATATACGACAAGGGAAGTGTTATACAACAAAGGGCTGCCTGCTGTGTGATTAGGTGAATGTGCTTCCTGGGCTGCCCTGCATTGGAATAGGCAGTCCTGGTTGTCCATTATTGATTACAGTGTATCAGCCTGCAAGGTTTTTTTTTTTCAAATGTCTCAGTCGCTTTCAGAATGGATTATAACAATACTTGTTCACAGCATGTATTCAATTGTGCCGCTCTACCATGCATTTTGTAAATATGTTGCAATGCACTTTTTTTTTGCTTTGTTTGCTATTTCTATTTTTCTGCAGCTTGTTGCGATGCGTTACAATTTCACACCTCCTAACTTTCTGAGACTGGAATGAGAGACATCAGCAAAAGTATGCAGGAATAGGACACACCCCTTTGCCCCACCCCCTTAAAGGAGAATTGTACAAAAAACAAGGGGCTAGATTCACATAGATTTGCCTATCTTTAGGCGGGCGTAGCATATCGCAAGTGCAGTATTCTCAAAGCGTAAGCCCGCCTAATTCAAATGTGGAAGATGTGGCGTGTTTTATGATAATTTATTGTGACCCCACGTAAATGAGGCTTTTTCCGAACGGCACATGCGCCGTCCGTGAAAGTATCCCAGTGCGCATGCTCCAAATTAACCCGCAAAAATTCAATGCTTTCGACGTGAATGTAAATTACGCACAGCCCTATTCGCGAACGACTTACGCAAACGACGTAATCGACGTAAAATTTGACGCGGTCCCGACGTCCATACTTAACATTGGCTATGCCTCATATAGCAGGCATAACTTTACGCCGGAAAAAACCTTACGTAAACAACGTAAAAAAATCAGCCAGGCGCACGTACGTTTTTGAATCGGCGTATCTAGCTCATTTGCATATTCTACGTGGAAATCAGCGAAAGCGCCACCTAGCGGCCAGGGTAAATATGCACCCTAAGATACGACGGCGTAGGAGACTTACGCCGGTCGTATCTTAGCAACATTTAAGCGTATCTCAGTTTGAGCATACGCTTAAAGTTGCCACGGCGCGGATTCGGACTTACGACGGCGTATCTACTGATACGCCCGTCGTAAGTGTTACTGAATCTAGGCCAAGATTGGTTAAACCCACAACAGCTTTTTTTTACCACTACTATTCCTTTATATTGGCTTTTGGAATATAGAAATGCAGCAATTTAGAAATACGATTAAAAGTTTGATGCCGCGTACACACGACCGTTTTTCATGACGTGAAAAATTACATTTTTTTAAAATGGTCATTAAAAACGATTGTGTGTAGGCTCCAGAGCATTTTTCATGACGTGAAAAACGGGCATTAAAAATTTAGAACATGCTCTAATTTTTTGCGTTTTTTTTCACGTTGTCGTTTTTCACGTCGTGAAAAAAACGCGCATGCTCAGAAGCAAGTTATGAGACGGGAGCCCTCGTTCTGGTAAAACTAGCGTTTGTAATGGAGATAGCACATTCGTCACGCTGTAACAGACTGAAAAGCACAAAGACTGAAGAGCGCGAATCGTCTCTCACCAAACTTTTACTAACGCGAAATCAGCAAAAGCAGCCCAAAGGGTGGCGCCATCCGAATGGAACTTCCCCTTTATAGTGCCGTCGTACGCGTTGTACATCACCGCGCTTTGCTCAAGCATTTTTTTTCACGATCGTGTGTAGGCAAGGCAGGCTTGACAAGAATCACGTCGGAAAAAACGTTGTTTTTTCTAGAACATTGAAAATGGTCGCGTGTACGCGGCATAACACTTTTAACACTTTTGGATAGTTAAAAAGTGCATTTTATATGCATCTATATAGATCAGACCAAAATGAGGGACACATGAGGAGGAAAGAGGGGCAAAGGGACATTGGTCCCCTGTTGTGGGAAAGGCAGTGGGTAGGCGGCAGTTCAATTTCTATTGGCAGCCACCCAGCCGGCTCCGCCTCTTGTTTGTTCCTGGCCTCGGCGAGTGACCTGTTACTTATGGTTTTCTCTAATGGCGGCGGAGACTCCGCTGCTGGGACACCTGATGTAAGAGGGGGCTCCACTGGGGGATACCTGATGTAAGGGGGAATTCACGTGCCGCATTTTTCTTTCCTCGCTACGCCATACCAGTACGGCGGTTCGTTTAAGAGATATAACGAGTGCGCGCATGGCACCGATGTCCCCTGGCCACCCACGATCGCTCCTCAGAGAGGCAGAACGGGGATCTGTCAATGTAAACAAACAGATCCCTGTTCTGCCAGGGGAGTCCAGGGAGATCATCTGTTCCTAGTGATCAGGAACAGCGATCTCTCTGTACTCCCTGTAAGTACACTCCCCCCACAGTTAGAAACACCTCCTAGGGAACACTTAACCCCTTGATCGCCCCCTAGTGTTAACCTCTTCCCTGCCAGTGTCATTTATACAGTAATTGTTACATTGTTATAATGTCACTGGTCCCAAAAAAGTGTCAAAAGTGTCCGATCTGTCGGCCGCAATGTGGTAGTCCCGCTAGAAACCGCTGATCGCTGCCATTACGAGTAAAAAAAAATAATAATAATAAAAATGCCATAAATCTATCCCTTATTTTGTAGACGCTATAACTTTTGCACAAACCAATATTTTTTTTATCAAAAATATGTAGTAGAGCTGATGATGAAATTCGTTTTTTTTTTTACATTTTTTTGGGGATATTTATTATAGCAAAAAGTAAAAAAAAATATATATATTTTTTTCAAAATTGGCTATTTTTGTTTATAGCGCAAAAAAAAAAAAAAGAAAAAGAAACCACAGAGGTGATCAAATACCACCAAAAGAAAGCTCTATTTGTGGGGGGGGGAAAGGACATACATTTAATTTGGGTACAACGTCGCACCACTGCGCAATTGTCAGTTAAATTGACGCAGTACTGTATCCCCAAAAAATGGCCTGGTCATTAGGGGGCTAAATCTGCCTGGGGCTGAAGTGGTTAATGACACTACCAAATTGGTTCACAGAACGCAGTGGGAGTTATGAAAGGGGACAGGAATCAGATCGCATAAGTGTGAATACCCAATGCGATCCGTTTCCCGTGCGGTCCAAAAAAAAGGTCCTGCACCATTCCAGTGAGAATGTGATGCGATTTCAGCCATACAAAATTTGCATCGCACAGACATCGCATGTGATCTGCACAGCAATGCGGTGCGAATCACCTGCGCTGTCTGCCATCGCACTAGTGCAAACCCAGCCTAAGGAGCTTACAATCTCGTACTCATTGTTTTTTTTTTTTTTTTTTACATTCTGTGGTAAAAAAATGTGGGGAAAAAAATTGCGCTAGTTAGAGAAATTTAGACCATGTAGCAGCCAGCACACAAACAAACAAAGTCAAGTATAAACAGAAAACAATAAGTGCAGCGCTGCACATTCTGTGGTAAGAATGATGTCAATAACTTGTATTTTTGGCATAAACAATAAAAACTTTATAAAAAAAAGAAGTCATCAGTGTAGTATAGGTGTGTTGTGTATGCACAGAGCTGTGACATATAGCTGTACCGAACACGTCACTTCCGTTATCTCTGGCAGGACGATTCTTATAGAGATGAAAGACCAATCAGGGCGGAAAGCTCAGTGATTGACAGAGGCAACGCCCAATAGGTGTACAGAGAGGGGGGTACGGGGACTATAGGAGTTTTGTTGTGGAACATGAGAGTGGTGGAGGTTAGCAGAGTGCTCCGTGTGTCAGGTAATATCAGTGTCTGGGAGCATTGAGGGTAGTGCTGTGTACGGAAGCTGTGAGGGCTCAGTGTTATACAACAAGAGGCTGAATGTGCTTCTTCCCCATGACTGCTCTGTATTGGAATAGGAAGTCTATGGGAAGTGATAACAGGGGGATCCCAGGTGCTGTACACATCAGCCAGTAAGGTTTCCTCAATGAAAAACCTCATGTCTGTCAGGCTGGATTATTACAGCTCTTGTGCAATAATAATAATATTATTATTATTTTGCAAGGTCATGCGACACTGCACCCAAACAAAACTGACTCCTTCTTTCCCCACAAATAGAGCTTTCTTTTGGTGGTATTTGATCACCTCTGTGTTTTTTTTTTTTTGCACTATAGACAAAAAAAAAGCGACGATTTTGAAAAAAACAAAACAATATTTTTTACTTTTTGCTATAATAAATATCCCCCCCAAAAAAAGTAAAAAACAAACTTCATCAGTTTAGGCCGATATCTATTCTTCTACATATTTTTCGTTCAAAAAAATCACAATAAGCGTATATTGATTGGTTTCCGCAAAAGTTATAGCGTCTACAAAATAGGGAATAGATTTATGGCATTTTTATTATTCTTATTTTTTTTTTTTTTACTAGTAATGGCGGTGATCTGCATTTTTTTGGGGGACTGCAACATTGTGCCAGACAGATCGGACACTTTTTACACTTTTTTGGGACCAGTGACATTTATACAGCGATCAGTGCTATAAAAATGCACTGATTACTGTATAAATGTCAAAGAGAAAAAGAAGAAAAGGGCGCACCAGCCTTGTGCATTATCCTTTGGATATATTTTATTAACCACTTGAGACCCCGGCCATTGACAAATATCGGCCGGGAGGCCCGAGGACGTCAGGCGCGTCACTCAGGTGCCAATGTCCGTGTCTGGCGGCCGCGATGTCCGCCGGGTACCGACGATCGGCAGTTACAGAGCCAGGGACGTGGATCTCTGTGTGTAAGCACAGAGATCCACGTCCTGTCAGGGAGAGGAGACCGATGGTGTTTCCCTTGTACATAGGGACACAGCATCGGTCCCCTCCCCCCACAGTAAGAATCACCTAACAGGGAACACATTTAACCCCTTGATCGCCCCCTAGTGTTAACCCCTTCCCTGCCAGTCACATTTACACAGTAATCAGTGTATATTTATAGCACTGTTCGCTGTATAAATGTGAATGGTCCCAAAAATGTGTCAAAAGTGTCTGATGTGTCTGCCGTAATATCGCAGTCCTGCCAAAAATCGCAGAGCGTCGCCATTACTATTAAAAAAATAATAATAAAAAAAAAATGTCATAATTCGATCCCCTATTTTGTAGACGCTATAACTTTTGCGCAAACCAATCAATAAACGCTTCTTGCAATTGTTTTCACCAAAAATATGTAGAAGAATACGTATCGGCATAAACTGAGAAAAAAAAAGTAAAAAAAAAATAAAAATGGGATATTTATTATAGCAAAAAGTAAAAAAAAAATATTTTTTTTTTCAAAATTGTCGCTCTTTTTTTTTGTTTATAGCGCAAAAAATAAAAACTTCAGAGGTGATCAGATACCACCAAAAGAAAGATTTATTTGTGGGGAAAAAAAAGGACGTCAATTTTGTTTGGGAGTCACGTCGCACGACCGCGCAATTGTCAGTTAAAGCTACGCAGTGCCGAATCGCAAAAAGTGGCCTGGTCTTTGATAAATTAAAATTAAATTTTTTTTTTACTTTTTGCTATAATAAATATCCCCAAAAAATATATCATTTATTTTTTTCACAGTTTAGGCCGATACGTATTCTTCTACCTACTTTTGGTAAAGAAAAATTGCAATAAGCGTTTATTGATTGGTTTGCGCAAAAGTTATAGCGTATACAAAGTAGGGGACTGTTTTATGGCATTTTTATTAATATTTTATTTTTTTACTAGTTATGGCAGCGATCAGCAATTTTTATCGTGACTGCGATATTATAGCGGACACATCGTACACTTTTGACACCATTTTGGGACCATTGTCATTTTTACAGCGATCAGTGCTATAAAAATGCACTGCTTAGTGTAAAAATTACACTGGCAGTGAAGGGGTTAACCACTAGGTGGCGCTGCAGGGGTTAAGTGTTCCCTAGGGAGGGAGCTGCGGTGGCTCAACGCGATTGGCACTGCGCTGACAAGCCATTCACCTCTGCAGCTAGGGGTTCGGATCCCGGTCTCGGCTACCTGTGAATTGAGTTTGGTGGTCTCAGCCCGGCTCCCGGTGGGTGTGCTATGCGAGGTAAGCCTGCGCTTAGTATGCCCACCCCCCTCCCACAAAAACCACCACACTTACACGCACTCGAAATTGGGTTAACATGCACGCACTTTGAACACGCGGTCTCTAAAAAAAAGAGAGGCGAAGGACTAACGGGGCTGGTTGAGCGGGCTTGATCCTCTCACTCCCTTATAGTCCCTCTGCCCCGTTGGGCTTCAAAGCGGAGCAGGTAGGGCGGGCTGTGTGGGAGGACCCCCTCACACACCCGCCATTGCCACCCGGGGGATGGAGAAAGGTGGCAGATTGCCTCTGGGGGAGGCCTGCCTACTCCCAACTCCTGCAGTCCGGCTCCTCTCTCGAGTTCACGCACAAAATACACTTTAAAAAAAAAAAAAAAAAAAAAAAAGTGTTCCCTAGGGAGTGATTCTTACTGTTGGGGGGCGTGGCTACACGTGACGCGTCACTGATGACCGTTCCCGATTACAGGAAACGGTCATCAGTGACAGTGTCACTAGGCAGAATAGGGGAATGCCTTGTATACAAAGTTCTAAAGGGAAAGAATTATGACAGTTTCCGAATATGTTCAAGGCATTTCACCAAAGACAACTACTGGGACACTGACAATGGCAAGAAAGTGATGAAGCCTGATGCTTTACCAACTCTGTTTGAACCTGATCCTCCTCCACCCTTTGGAATGTTTATAGCGGAGTTCCACGCAAAAGTGGAACTTCCGCTTTAACCACTCCACACCCCCTTACATGCCAAATTCGGCATGTCATTTTTTTGGGTTGGAGTGGGGGCTTCAGTAGGAGTGGAACTTCCTGTCCCACTTGCTCCTTCCGCCCAGGGATCGCAGTGAGTGCCCGGCCGTGAAGCCGAAAGCTGCCATGGCCAGGTGCCCACAGTTAGAATGGAGGCGCCGGCGGAGAGAGGGGGGAGAGGAGCGACGCTCCGGGCATTGCGTCGCTGGACCGTGGAGCAGGTAAGTGTTTGTTTATTAAAAGCCAGCAGCTACACTTTTGCCTCGTTTCCACTGAGCGGATCGGTTCGGTATGGTATTTTGGGTGTTTTTTCCATTATGAAAGTGTGCCATGAAACCGAACCGTACCGCACCATTCTGGGTCCTGCTTCAGATGTGGGGCCATAGAAAATGGAACGGTTCGGTTAGGGCGGAGCTACAATACATTCCACTGATTGGTGGACACGCTAGGCATTTTTTCTAAACCCTGTATGGCCCCTGATGGTCTGACTTGCAGTGGAAACGCTCACCTGAATAGACCGGACCATTCTAACTGTTTCAAACTGTGCCGACCCGAACCGTTCCGCTCAGTGGAAACAAGGCATTTTTGGAGCTGCTGACTTTTAATAAACATAAATACGGCTGGAACTCCCTTTTTAAGGCTAAGCGCAGAAGAACTCAATGGATACTGGAGATTCTTGCATCAAATGTAGATTTTCTGACACTGATCCTCCTGGGCGGAAAAAGAATAAAGCAATTCAAACCTCTGCTGGAAAAAGAATAGCAATACAATGCAACCTTATCAATGCACCCGCTCTTAGCTTGCTTACCAAGCAGTACCCTACTGAGCCACCACCCGTTTTGCCAACTATTCTAAATACAACCAGCCATGGTATTATAAGCAGTTCAAGTCAGCTTACAAACACCATAAGTGAAACTCCAAGTGCTTTTTTATCTTCAAGCTTAACAAGTAAGATAACCTCCTCATTCGCTGAAGCCTCGTACACACGATCAGTCCATCCGATGAGAACGGTCTGAAGGACCGTTGTCATAGGTTAACCGATGAAGCTGACTGATGGTCCGTCGCGCCCACACACCATCGGTTAAATAACCGATCGTGTCAGAACGCGGTGACGTAAAACACAACGACGTGCTGAAAAAAACGAAGTACAATGCTTCCAAGCATGCGTTGACTTGATTCTGAGCATGCGTGGATTTTTAACCGATGGTTGTGCCTACTAACGATCGGTTTTGACCTATCGGTTACCAATCCATCGGTTAAATTTAAAGCAAGTTGGCTTTTTTTTAACCGATGGGTAAATAACCTATGGGGCCCACACACGATTGGTTTCGACCGATGAAAACGGTCCCTCAGACCGCTGGCCTCTGGTTAACCTATCTTGTGTATAAGGCCTTTTAGGCGTATTAAAGGGGCCACAAAATAAACAAGAGATTCTCCTGTTTGTACTCTGTCGGCACTCGTCCCGCCCCCCTCCCTCTGCCCTCCGAGGCTGCAGACGGGCATCGATCAGGCTGCACTGATGGTAAGGCTGCATTCATGGAACATGTGAGGCTGCATTAGTTGCAATGGTAAGGCTGCATTGATTGCAATGGTAAGGCCGCATTCATGGCACATGTAAGGCTGCATGCATGGCAATGGTGAGCCTGTGCGTGTTATTGGCCTGATAAATACAGTATATCCAAATAACATGCCCAAGCTCATCCTTAGTCCTGAGCAGCGCTCTGGGATTAGTTAGGACCACAAAAGAAATATATACAGTATATCCAAATAACACACCCAAGCTCATCTCTTCACCACACACGGCCACAAAGGCAAGAGAATTTTTGTTGGGCAGTGTATTAGTTGCTTGGATGAACATGCTAAGACTAGGGGTGCAACGAATCAAAAAACTCACGGTTCGGATCGTTCCTCGGATCAGGAGTCACGGATCGGATCATTTTTCGGATCGGCAAAAAAAAAAAAAAAAATCTCCCCCACTGTAATATCCACATCTCCCCCCCCCCACCAATTATAGTACCCCCTCGGTGCAGACACCCCCCCTCCTCTTAGTACAGAGACCCCCCCCTCTCCTCTCAGTACAGTGACCCCCCCTTCACAGTACAGTGACCCCCCCTTCACAGTACAGTGACCCCCCCTTCTCAGTACAGTGACCCCCCTTCTCAGTACAGTGACCCCCCCCCCCTGCTCAGGACAGTGACCCCCCCTTCTCAGGACAGTGACCCCCCCCTTCTCAGGACAGTGACCCCCCCCTTCTCAGGACAGTGACCCCCCCTTCTCAGGACAGTGACCCCCCCTCTCAGGACAGTGACCCCCCCTTCTCAGGACAGTGACCCCCTTTTCTCAGGACAGTGACCCCCTTTTCAGTACAGTGACCCCCCCCAGCTAGTACCGACAGACGAGCGGCGTGTCCCACGGGTGCGGGCTCCTCCTCTGTGGGTGTAAACAGAGGAGGGCCGCCGCCGGGTGTACCAAGATGGCCGCGGCTCCGGAGCTAGGCCGAAGCCGCGGCCTTTCCTAGCGTTATGGTCGCGGCTCCGGAGGTAGGCCGAAGCCGCCGCCGTAACATTAGGAAAGGCCGCGGCTTCGGCCTAGCTCCAGAGCCGTGGCAATCCGCGGATCACAGTGTGTTTTCCGATCCGAAGGGGGTGACCCGTTCGGATCACGGATCAACTGTGATCCGTTGCACCCCTAGCTAAGACCGAATTTTAATGGTTCAAAGAATGTCGGGCAAAATAGTCAGCCCTCACGCATGTTCACTTCATCAAATCTGGCCCTCTTTGAAAAAGTTTGGACACCCCTGAGCTAGGCAATGGCTAAAGTCTGTGTCCGGTGCTGGAGAGGAAGTGCATTTCGTTCTAAATGTGGTGGCAATCAATCCTCTTGCTCAGCCATATCCAAAAGAAAGAACAGTAGCAAAGATTAGTAAAAAGCGTTTCTCTAGCAGAGCTTCTAAGCATCATATGACCCACAACTGTTCTACAATGCATTGATGGGCAGGGCTGTTCAGCTAGGAGATTGTTGCAGTATATATTTGAAAGTTTTATAGCTGTTCTTTCTGTACCTAAATAAATTACAATTTTACTTTTTCTAACACAATTCCTGTTTTGTTTTAGTTGTTAAGAAGTGGTGTGTGTGGGAGAGGGTATGTTTCTCCACGCAAGCCAATGTAGAATGCATAGCGCCTCTGTTCCAAACTGTGCAAGAAACTCCCCAGCCAATTCCAGCCAAGATCAGAGGTGCCGTCCCAAAATGGATCCAAGGCAGTCTTCTACGTAACGGACCTGGCAGATTCGAATTCGGAAATGACAAGTAAGAATGGTATTTGTTGATGTTGACGCATTGAAGTATAGAGTGTGGTGTTTGTTGGCTTGTACAGTGGGGAAAAATCGTTTTTTGATTTCCCTGCAGATTCAGTAAGTTTGCCCACTTACAAAGAAATGAAGGGTCTATATTTTTTTTATCATAGGTGTATTTTAAATGATAGAGACAGAGGGCCAGATTCACAGAGCAGATACGACGGCGTATCTCCTTCATAGAATCAGTTACGCATAGATAGCCATAAGATCCGACAGGTGTAATTGTTTTACACTGTCGGATCTTAAGATGCAATACCGCGGCCGCCCCTGGGGGGAGTTTGCGTCGTAAACCAGCGTCGGGTATGCAAATTAGGAGTTACGGCGATCCACGACGGATTTTCGCGTTCGCTACGTCGCCGCTAGTCTAGTTTTCCGTCGCAAAGTTAGTCGTCGTTTTGGGTGCCCTAACTTTAGTCAGCAAACGTATCGCTGTCTAAAGTATGGCCGTCGTTCCCGCGTCGAAATTTAAAAATGAACGTCGTTTGCGTAAGCCGTCCGGGAATACGGAATTACGCTACGCGCGTCGCCGTTCGAGAAAATGACGTCACGGCGCGCAAAGCATGACAGGAATTGCGCAACTGAGCGCAGTAGGTCCGGCACGGGAGCGCGCCTAATTTAAATGGCACACGCCCATTTTAATTGGCCCGCCTTGCGCCGGAGGCCGCCGGCGTAGTTTTCATCGCAAGTGCTTTGTGAATCAGGCACTTGCAATGAAAACTTGCGGCGGTGTAACGTATCTAGGATACGTTACGCCGCCGCGATTCTACGTGAATCTGGCCCAGAATATCAACCTAAAACCCAGAAAAAACACATGAAACAAATGTTCTAAATTGAGTTGCAGTTCAGTAAGTAGAATTATGTATTTGCTCCCCAAACAAAACATGGCTTAGTACTTGGTGGAGAAACCCTTGTTGGCAAGCACAGAGGTAAGACGTTTCTTGCAGTTGGTTACCAGGTTTGCACACATTGTGGGAGGGATTTGGTCCACTCTTCTTTACAGATCTTCTCTAAATCCTTAAGGTTTCTTTGCTTTTGCTTGGAAACTCAGTTTCTGTTCCCTTCATGACCTTAATGTGCTTCTTTTTGAGCCACATCTTTGTTGCCTTGATGGTATGTTTTGGGTCATTGTCATTCTGGAAGACCCATCCCCAACCCATCTTCAATGTTTTGGCTGAGGGAAGAAGGTTCTCATCCAAATTTTACTTGGCCCCGTCCATTTGCCCCTTTAATGCCAAAAAGTCAGCCTGATGTTTCCACCTCCTTTGTTTAGGTCTCCAGCCAGCCAGCAAACGTGCTGGCTAGTTGCTCAGGTGGGGGGGAGTCCCCTCCCGCTGTGTGTAATGACAGCCGAGTGAATGCTTAGCTGCATGGGTTGCTTTTAGAAGAGAGTCGACCCTCAGTTCTAAATAACGGTACCGAGGTGATGTTTGCAGCTGGAGGTATCACTCTGGTACGACCACTTGAAGCCAAATGATGTACAGGTACGTGATTTGGCAGCAAGTGGTTAAAACCCTTTATCCCGATCGACAGCACTCCCTGTCAGAGGGGGGGGGGGGTCTGTGCTGATGATCAGCGCATTGATTATCCGCTCAGCCCCATCAGATGTGCCACAAACTATGCCAATCGGTACCCATCAGCTGACAGTCAGTGCCCTATCAGAAACGCCTGTCAGTACCCATCACAGTGCCAATCATTGCCCATCAAAAAAAAATACTGTCCATACCTAATCATCAGTGATGCCCATCAGTGCCATCTATTAGTGTCCATCAGTTCTGCACATCAGTGCCGCCTATCGGTACCCATCAGTGCTGCAAATCAGTGCCCATCAAATCTACATATCAGTGCCCGTCGGTGAAGGAGAAAACAAAATTTTACACAGAAACAAAACTTTTTTTTGTCGGTCTTATTTTTTAGTTTGTTTAGCAAACAATAAAAACCCCAGAGGTGATAAAATACCACCAAAAGAAAGCTCTATTTGTAAGAAGAAAATTATACAAATTTAGTTTGAATACAGTGTAGTATGACCGCGCAATTGTCATTCAAAATGCGACAGCGCTGAAAGCTGAAAATTGTTCTGGGCAGGAATGGGGGGCAAAGTGCCCGGTATTGAAGTGGTTAAAAGCCTATTGAAAGTTATCATTTATTTTACATTCATATTTTACTGTTGTTCAGTTTTCCCAGATCCCACTTTTTCAACACCTGATTAGTATTTTTTATGAATGCTTAACTGGATTAAATTGTGTCTTATGTCTGCCAAGTGTTCAGTTTTAATTAAACTATAATAATACTTATTTAAAGTGGAGGTTCCATCAAAAAAACTATTTTGCTTTAAACTCTAGCTTACGACTAAAAAAGAAAAAAAATATATTTTTTTTTTTTTACTGATCTGGAAATGCCTGTTGCTATGCGGTCCCACAAAATCTGCCTTTGAATCCACCTAGGATTCTGACATCATCTCCCTCTAATGCTCCTGGGAATTGTGTGTCATCATTTCCCAGGATGCAGTGCGCTGTCCAATTATCACTCCCCATCCAAGACTTCCAGGAAATAAGTGCCTGTAGGCTTCACATTGCCCACAAGCAAAATGACAACGGTGTAGATATAGTTTTATAAACTATCTTTTTTGAATATCTATGCGGATCGGCGGCGGATTGTAAAATAGTAAGTGACCAGATTTATATTATAAAAACGCAGGATGAAAGGACATACATTTAAAAAATGCTAATTGTGGTTGGAACTCCGCTTTAACCACTTCGTTACCGGGCCTATTTTGGCACTTCTCTCCTTCATGTAAAAATCACAATTTTTTTGCTAGAAAATTACTCAGAACCCCCAAACATTATATATTTTTTTAGCAGACACCCTAGGGTATAAAATGGCGGTCATTGCAACTTTTTTTCTCGCATGGTATTTGCGCAATAATTTTTCAAACACCTTTTTTTAGGGAAAAAAACAATTTCATGAATTAAAAAATAACAAAACAGTAAAGTTAGCCCAATTTTTTTGTATAATGTGAAAGACGATGTTACGCCGAGTAAATAGATACCTAACATGTCACGCTTTAAAATTGCGCACACTCATGGAATGGCGCCAAACTTCGGTATTTAAAAATCTCCATAGGCAACGCTTTAAATTTTTTTACAGGTTACTATTTTTGAGTTACAGAGGAGGTCTAGTGCTAGAATTGTTGCACACGCTCTAACGCACGCGATGATACCTCACATGTGGGGTTTGAACGGTGTTTACATATGTGGGCGGGACTTGCATGTGCGTTCGCTTCTGCACGCGAGCGACCGAGACAGGGGCGTTTTAAATTTTTTTTTTTAGTATTTTATTTAATTTTTTTACTTCATTTTTTAATTTTTACACTTTTTTTTACTTTTTTTTTTTTTGATCACTTTTATTCCTATTACAAGGAATGTAAACATCCCTTGTAATAGGAATCACTGTGACAGGTCCTCTTTATGGAGAGATGTGGGGTCAATAAGACCTCACATCTCTCCTACAGGCTTACAAGCATGAAATCGGTGAAAAAAATTTCACCGATTACATGCCGACAGCCGCGATAGCGGCTTTGTTTACTTCCGGGTACCGGGCGTGACGTCATAACGTCGCGCCCGGCCCTCCGACGGTCATAGAGATGACTGTGACCGTCTGGTCACCAGTCATCTCTATGGTTCACCAACGAGCGCCGGCCGATTCGCTCTCCGGGCCCCCGATGGCACGGGAGAGCCCGGAGAAGCACCGGATGGCGGCGGGAGGGGGGGGACGTCCCCTCCCGCTGCCTAGAAGAACGATCGAGCGGCGGAACCGCCGCTTTGATCGTTCTTCTGGTGCACAGAATCGTCAGCTGAAGACAGCGATATCTGAATGATGCCAGCAGCTGCAGGCATCATTCAGATATCACCGCTCAAAGTCCAGGACGTCCTACGGATCTGAAGTGGTTAAAATATAGGAGATCTTAAAGGAGCTGTTTTATCACCTGCATCCTATGCATTAAGGTGAAAATACACCTTGCAGTGTCCGGGATATATATTAAATGTTATTTATATTTATTATAAGTAAAAAATATTGTGTTTTTTTTTTTTAAATTGTCGCTCTTTTTTTGTTTATAGCGCAAAAAATAAAAACTACAGAGGTGATCAAATACCACCAAAAGAAAGCTCTATTTGTGGGAAAAAAGGACATAAATTTTGTTTGAGAGCCACGTCGCAATTTTCATTTAACGCGACGCAGTCCCGAAAGCTGAAATTTCACCTGGGCAGGAAGGGGGTATATGTGCCCAGTAAGCAAGTGGTTAAGGAAAGCTGTAATCACAAACAAGCAATAACTTACTATATGTAAGTCAGTGGAGATTTGTTGATGTTTCTATTATTTCCTACCTTGTTTAAGAATGGTGTCTCTTGTTTTTAGGTACAATCACTGGTTTGATGGCATGGCTTTAATGCACAACTTCCACATTGAAAATGGCTCCGTCACCTACATGAGCAAATTTCTGGAAAGTGACGCCTATATAAAGAATAAGAAGGAGAACCGGATTGTATGCTCAGAGTTTGGTACTTTGGCAGCTCCAGACCCCTGCATGTCTATATACGATCGCATGAAATCCAGATTTGATTTTAAAAAAGGTAGATATCTTTAGAGAAACAGTAGTGTCCCTATCACTGCAGCCCAGAGGCCACAGACCATGATCTGTGACTTGGACCTTACTCAAACCAGTGAAAGTTGTTAAATGGTTTGGTTTATTTCATTCACACTATGGGGTTTATTTACCAAAGATGAAGAATGCAAAATCACTTCTGCATAAAAACCAATTGGCTTCCAAGTTGTATTGCCAAAGCTTAATTGAACAAGCTGAGGTTAGAAGCAGATTGTAAATAAACCCCTATGTGACTTTTTTTTGCGCTGTCCATCATATAGAACTAGGAAGCCTCGTACACACGCTCGGTTTTCTCGGCAAGAACCAGCAAGAAAACTGCTGGCAGAGCTTTCGTGACGAATATACCGTGCGTGTGTACGAGGCTTTCAGGTTTCTCGTCAAAAAAACTGCCTAAAATCTTGACGAGAAAAATAGAGAACCTGCTCTCTATTTTCTCGTTGTGAATCTCGGCAGTGTTTTCCTGCCGAGAAACCCGAAAGTGTGTATACTTACCTGTCGCCGTGGAAACCCGCGCATGCTCAAAATGACTTTGACACATGGGCGGTAGCTTCCTAGGCAAAGGTAGGGTGCAGCAAGATGGCGGCGACGGCATTGAATGTGACGAGCGCATGCTCATTGTACGCGAAGACGTCACTGCGTTCTTGCCTTTCAAAAGAACCGCTCGGGCGGCAAGAGATTCTTGCCAAGAATTTCGTCTGGAAAAACAGTGTTTTTTTCCTGACGAGATTCTGGCCCGTGTTTACAGGGCTGGAGTCCTAGAACACTAAAGAACTCCTTCCCTCTTTAGGGCCAAGAGCCCCAATTGTATGTCTTTTGACAAGTAAAATTCCTCTTATGTTCTGTTGGCATCCCTCATATCTCTGTGGAGCTGCAAGACCCAGTATGGCACTCTGTTCAGTTTATTTTTATTTTATTTTTTCTTAGAACATTTTCAGGATGGCTTTTATGTACATGCAATTATAGTATAACATGCAGGCCTTATTAATATTGTTGGACTACATTAATGCACACGGATTATTGCACAATGCGTTAAGACAACCTATTACTTTGAACAGACTGCCTAATGCATAAAACACGCCATAAATGTGCATGTTCTGCTTCTTGTAAAGCAGCACGCTACAATGCCTAGTAGTGCGTTACTGTGCGCTCCAACACACTTTAGTTGGCGAGGTGTATTGGATGCCACTTCATTACCGCAGCACAATGGTGTCCACAGGCCCAGAGCCAAGACATAATCTTTACTTTTGAAATTGCCTTTTAGCCACCAACTCTGTATTCTTTTAGTGTTTTATCACTTCAGTAAACATAACTTTTTTTTTTTTTTTTGTTTTTTTCAATCCCTTTCAGTATCCACTGACAACTGTAGTGTAAACTATGTGATTTATAAAGGGGATTATTATGTCAGCACTGAGACCAATTTCATGCGAAAAGTGGATCCAGCAAGTCTAAAAACACTGGACAAGGTAATAAAGAAATCTATGGATTTCAGGAAGGATTTTTTAGGATTCAAAGGTCTTAGATGAAGAATAGCTGTCTCTAAGCATGTGTCCTGTGTGGACGTTTTCCATGCAGGGTACATAGATGGTTGCATTTTGTTGAATACAAATCGGACATGCTGAGAATGTCCAACAGCGGTCCCTAAGTGGTGTGACCTGTGGGCCTCTGTAAATTTGTTTGGACATGGCAAATCATATCAGATATTTTCTTTTATATAAACACTATATTATGCCACTAGGTTGAACCATCTACAACTATTCTCATCTGTGTAGGTCCTCCCGAGTGCTGGCCCCAGGCCTTACCTAATGATTTTACCTCCCTGTTGGGGTTTGTCTTTCCCTGTACTGGTATTAGCCCAGAGGATATTTATATGCTCCACTATTAATCTGATGAAGTGGATTAAGTCCACAAAAAGCGTCTATTTTGCGAAAAAAATTTAATTGAATTTTCTATATTGATTATGTATAATGCCGGATTATAAGCACATTTACCCTAACTTGGATAGTCTTTTGTTGTGCCTTCAAAGTCACACCATGCTTAGTTGTTTCTAGTGTCTTCTAGTCAGTGCCGGCCCAAGACATTGTGCTGCCTGGTACCAAGAATAAAAATGCTGCCCCCCCCCCAAAAAAAAAATTATGCCCACCAAAATGCCCCCGCATCCATTATTTTATATCATGATAACTAAAGTGGACCTATCATGGCTCTATACATGTATATAGGAGTATAAAAAGGACCTGTTATGGCTCTATTCATGCAATTAACCCCACAGTGGAGCGGAGAGCGGAACGGGAGGAGCGGTCGGGCGGCAATTAGCCCCACAGTGGAGTGGAGAGTGGAGCTGGTGGAATGGGATGGCGTGCAGGCAGGAAATTTGCTGCCCCCCCTGAAAGTGCTGCCTGGTACAATGGTACCGTCGGGTCCCATGGTAGGGCCGGCCCTGCTTCTAGTTTATGTATTAGTTTATGAATGTATAATACAAAAATCTTGAGATGCAATACCGTACTTTTAAATAAGCAAAAACCTTCCTAATAGCAAATAAAGGTGACCCATACATACATACATACATACAGTACCATCTTGATAACAACAGGTGAGGATTTATTACCCATTTTGTCTTTTTATTTGTTAATAAATAGGTGGACTGGAGCAATTTCATTGCCGTAAATGGTGCTACAGCACACCCTCATTATGACCCTGATGGGACTGTGTACAATATGGGAAATTCTTATGGGAAAGAAGGTAAGCTATGTGATAATTACCGTACATCTTCATTCATACAATGCTTGCTAGTGTACAACTTATCCTTGCAAAGAAAACCTGGGAGTTATATGAGATTCTGTTGTTTCTTTATTATAAAACCATTTATTTACTGTACTAGAGGAACTGAGCAGGCATATTCACTGAAACCTAATAACTTCTCTGTTGTTTGACATATTTAACACCAGGCTGGTAGCTAAGTATTCTGGGATGCTATAATATATAATGTAATGTAAGGCTAGTTGTAGTCCTGCGCCATCAATGATATAGAAAGGGTGTGTGAGCACATAGTATCACCAGTATACAGAATCAGTGCTGAACTTGACATGTTACAGTGCCTGCAATTTAGGGCACCCAGGATGCAGGAAAGGGTACCCAGAATGCCACAGTACCTGATATTCTCTGTCCAGCTACCTTTTAGGGTCATGACAGACTTACTTTTTCAAAAGAAGGAATTTATTGCATTGAATAATTTCCATTGTCTGTGTATTTTTACTATATGTTTTCACTGTAGGTAATGCTCTTTAAAAGAGAAATAGGGCCAAAGTTCTTTTGGACATACTTCTCAAGCTTGTCACAGCAGTGCACTTACTTATGCTCTCCAGTGACCCAGAATCATCCGACAGCAGGCTAAAGTCTGCTGTTGGCTGACATTACATAGCCACTCCAGACGTTGGAGGGATCCCAACAATAATGCAGAAAATGTCAGAATCCATCCAGCTGCCTTACAGGCTGCTGGCTCAGCCTCTCAGTGCACTGCTGAGAGCCTGAGCCAGCTGCTCCCATCCCCTCTCCTGCCCAGTGAGCACTGGAGGGACAGAGCAGAGATCTGGTGACTGACAGTCACCACTGTCTGATCAGTGAACAACCAGAACTGAGTGATTAGCAGTCACGTGATCACTTGGTTCTCTGGCTTAGAGCCAGTAGGGGACAGCTTGCAGCATCGGACTGATGTATTTATTTATTTTTTTAATTCTCCTTTAAAGCTTATTATCACCATATGACATTTATTTCCTTACAGGTACACGGTACAATATAATTAGAGTTCCCCCTCAGAAGTCCAGCTCGGGAGAAACTCTGGATGGAGCACAAGTCATATGTTCCATAAATCCAGAGGAGAAAATGAAACCTGCCTATTATCACAGCTTTGGTGAGTTGGGTTGTGAATATCCAAAAGAGAATAATAGTTGAACTTTCTCAACCTTTTTCTCTCTTACTGATATAGATGTATGTAATTCTGGCTTGTGTTTTTTTTTTTTTTCGCCATTACAAATTACACTGGCTACGGAAATTTTTTTTTATCACATATTTTTCTGGATTAGATCTATAATGACACCAATATGAGAAGTTAAAGGGGTTGTAAAGGTAAAAAAAAAAATTGCCCTAAATAGCTTCCTTTTCCTTAGTGCAGTCCTCCTTCACTTACCTCATACTTCAATTTTGCTTTTAAATGTCCTTATTTCTTCTGAGAAATCCTCACTTCCTGTTCTTCTGTCTGTAACTCCACACAGTAATGCAAGGCTTTCTCCCTGGTGTGGAATGTCATGCTCGCCCCCTCCCTTGGACTACAGGAGAGTCAGGATGTCCACTAACACACAGCTCCTTTCTCTATCTGCAAAGTAGAGAGCGTCCTGACTCTCCTGCTCGCCCCCTCCCCCCTCAAGAGGCTTTCTCCACACCAGGGAGAAAGCCTTGCATTACTGTGTGGAGTTACAGATAGAAGAACAGGAAGTGAGGATTTCTCAGAAGAAATAAAGACATTTAAAAGCAAAATGGAAGGATGAGGTAAGTGAAGGAGGACTGCACTAAGGTAAAGGAAGATATTTTGGGGGGAAAAAATTACCTTTGCAACCCCTTTAAAATATAAACTAAAGTGTTGTTTTATTTATTATCAATAACATTTTTATCGATTTTTCTTTTTTATAAGTCAGGTAAAATGAAACACTGCATATTAATAGTATCACTTTAAAATGTACAATGTATACACCACTAGTTTGAATTGCAGATGAATAGGACGGTACAAGATTCCTTGACTTCAGTTTTTATTAAGGACTTGTGTTCACTCCATCTACCTCCAAAATAATGGGATTGAGTAGCAAGGGGTTAGTAAAAGGTTTGCAAGCATTTAGAGAACAGTTCACTAGTATTCCTGATTCTGGAGCATTTTAAAGCATTTGGGATGCCCCCTGATCATTTATTAGATATTAAAGCAGAACTAAATGGTATCTGAGCATCACAAACCAAAAACACGATTTAATTCATTTTTTATCTTCAAAGAAAATTCACTCATCTGTCCATGTCTCCATGCTTTAATTTACTGAGAAATTGCTTTGAAAAACAGCCCCTGGCATTTCCAGCCATGGACATCTTGAGAAAGGGAAGATGATTCATGCAGCATTAACTTCCTAGAATCCATTTGCCCTTAGTCCAGGCATGCAGTCAGGAGGAAGCCCCTCCTCCTAGATGAAAATCACTATTTGGTAGTGATGAATAAATATAGCACTCATATTTGATGGAGGAAATATTGGCCTGTCATCTGTGGAAGTCTTGACATCTCTAGCAGAGATCGGCAGGCAAGCGGCTGGTGGTGTGCAGAGATTGGCCGGGAAGCTGCTGGGTGGAGAGAAGGATGCGCTGGAGAATGAAGAGGCCAGTGGTGTGGTGTGAATCGGCATCTGGGTATCCTTGGCTTTCCTGACACTCTTCTGAAATGCAGAGTTTGGCTAGGCAGAAACAGACAGGAGCGCTGTGGCTGGGTAAGTTAAACCGTGTGCAACTCTGCAGAGTGGCGGCTTCTCAGTGTCCTCGGCTTTGATGAGGTGATGACGTCTCTCCATCAGCCACATCGCTCTTGTCTGTTTCTGCCCAGTGCTTCCTGGCTGAACTCTGCATTTCAGAAGAGTGTCAAGCAAGCCAGGGACACCCAGACGGCGATGCAGGGCCGTCTTAATAGCATCATGGGCCCCCAGGTAAAGTAATGCTCTGGGGCCCCTACAATGATGACAGTGCAGGTAAACAGACATCAAGTAGGTAGGAGGCAGACTGCCTCCCCTGTGTATCTATCATACCACGCTGCTGGCCTCTTTGTTCTACAGCGCTTCCTTCTCACCACCCAGCAGCTTCCCAGACAATCTCTGCACACCACCTTGCCTGCCGATCTTTGCTAGAGATGTCATTTTTTTTTTATTTACATTTTGTTCTCTGTGAATTGTGCAAAAAATATAAATCAGGGGTGTTCAACTTGCAGCAGCTTTGAATGCAGCCCAAGACAAAATCCTTAACTTGCCTAAAAATTATGTTTTTTTTATTTTTTGTAAAAATGCATTTACATTTTTTTGAACATATGCTGCCGAAAAAAAAAAAAAAAATGACATTGTCTCTTTACTGTACTTTTTTTTTATAAGTTTTATCTTCACAAAGAAAAATCTCCCACTCTTCACAATCGCACCTTATTCATGTCATCGGTTTTCGGCAGCACCTAAATTGGTGAGCAACAATTTTCAAGGATGAAGCACATAAAGGGCAAAATTAGAACCAAAATATCTGATAAGCACCTTGAGAACCCATTGAGAATTACTACAACATCCATCTAATCAAATATTGATTCATGTGTTTTTAAAAAACCGTGGCAAATATGGCACTAGTTTTATGTTGCCCACTTTTACAGTAATTATTATTTTTTTTTTTAATTAAAGTGGTTGTAAACCCACTATTTGGACTTTTACCTACAGGTAAGCCTACAACAAGGCTTACCTGTAGGTAAGGAGAATATCTCCTAAACCTGCACGGTTTAGGAGATATTACCCCCGCAATGCGGGCGGCGCATGCGCAGGGGGGACTCCACGGCTGAAGGACCGGCATCGCCGGACCCTGCGGATTTTAAATCTCCCGCGCGCACGCGCGGGAGTGACGTCATCGCCGCTCCAGCCAATCACAGCGCTGGAGCGGCGATACCCGGAAGACACGCCGGAGCAAGATGACATCCTACTCGGCGTGGACCAGGTAAGTGGTACACACCTCGTTCCGAGGTAAGTATTTCATAATAGGCTAGTATGCGGTGCATACTAGCCTATTATGCCTTTTGCATTGCAGGTTTGGGGGGAAAAAAAAAAAGTTTATGCGGTTTACAACCGCTTTAAGTTTTATTACTCAGATACATATCTATATCGATGGTCGTGATACATACATATCTATATCGATAGTCGTTAACTTGTGATCTGCCTGACTTTTTCTGCTCATCAGCTATCCTTATTGTTAGTGTATTTTATGTGTGGCCCAAGAACATTTCTCAGGAAGGTCAAAATCATTTGGTCAGATTCACGTAGAGATACGACGGCGTATCAGTAGATACGCCGTCGTAACTCAGAATCTGCGCGGTCGTATATTTAAGTGTATTCTCAAATTGAGATACGCTTAAATGTAGCTAAGATACGACCGCCGGCGCCGTCGTATCTTAGCTGTCTATTTACGCTGGCCGCTAGGGGCGTGTACGCTGATTTACACCTAGAATGCGTAAATCAGCGAGATACGCCTATTCACGAACGTACGCTTGCCCATCGCAGTAAAGATACGCCGTTTACGTAAGGCGTTTTCAGGCGTAAAGATAAACCACTAAAAAGATAGCGTAGGAGCTGCGGTGGCTCAACGCGATTGGCACTGCGCTGACAAGCCATTCACCTCTGCAGCTAGGGGTTCGGATCCCGGTCTCGGCTGCATGTGAATTGAGTTTGGTGGTCTCAGCCCGGCTCCCGGTGGGTGTGCTATGCGAGGTAAGCCTGCGCTTAGTACGCCCACCCCCCTCCCACAAAAACCACCACACTTACACGCACTCAAAATTGGTTAACATGCACGCACTTTGACCACGCGGTCTCTAAAAAGAGAGGCAAAGGACTAACGGGGCTGGTTGAGCGGGCTAGATCCTCTCACTCCCTTATAGGGAGTCCCTCTGCCCCGTTGGGCTTCAAAGCGGAGCAGGTAGGGCGGGCTGTGTGGGAGGACCCCCTCACACCCGCCATTGCCACCCGGGGCATGGAGAAAGGTGGCAGATTGCCTCTGGGGGAGGCCTGCCTACTCCCAACTCCTGCAGTCCGGCTCCTCTCTCGAGTACACGCACAAAATACACTTTAAAAAAAAAAAAGATGGCGCAGCCAATGTTAAGTATGGACGTCAGAACCGCCGTTGAATTTCACGTTGTTTGCGTCGTTTGCGTAAGTCGATTCAGAATAGGGCTGGGCGTAGGTTACGTTCACGTCGAAACCAATGAGTCTTTGCGGCGCAATTTGGAGCATGCGCACTGGGATACGTCCACTGACGGCGCATGCGCCGTTCGTTCAAAACTTCATTTACGTGGGGTCATGCTTTATTTACATAAACCATGGCCACCTCTCCACAATTTGAATTAGGCGCACTTACGCCAGCACATTTACGCTACGCCGCCAAAACTTACGGAGCAAGTGCTTTGTAAATACTGCACTTGCCTCTCTAACTTGCGGCGGTGTAACGTAAATGACATACGTTACGCCCGCACAAAGTTATGCCGGCGTACGTGAATCTGGCTAATTGAGTTTAAATGGAAAATGCTGCATTTTCTCACTAGATGGAGCCAAGTATTATAGGAGATACCTTCTAATACATCGCTCCTTTGTGGTATTTTATTTGCTGTTTAAACCCGGATGTAACCTGATAACATTTATTGTTGGTGAATGGCTATGCAATTCATTATTTAAAAAAAATCAACCCCTATATGATGGATGTAGTCTTAAATCAAGTCAATCCAAGTCAACACTTTGCTTGTAATCTGTGTGATTATTTGAATTAGTTCAGTTGTAGAATTTTACAGGCTCTGAGATAGAAAAGTTGGGCTTTTTATGGCCCCATTTTTAATTCTGCTTTCATTTTGCTTTTCTCCCAAGGAATGAGTGAGAATTATGTGGTGTTTGTGGAACAGCCTCTGAGATTGAACATTATAAAGTTATTGATTAACCAAATTAGAGGAAAATCCTTTGCTGGGATCATGAGCTGGGAGCCTGAGCTTGACACGATTTTCCACGTTATTAATAAACACACAGGAAAGGTAAATTGTTTTCCAATAATATCAATACACAATGGCTTGCTCTATAATTGCAGAATTCATGGCCCGTATGATAAAAAAGGGTTTGCCATTACCAACGTCCTTCTCGCATTGTTAGTTGCCTGGTCATCTCTGTCCTCAGTTCTGAGACACAGATCTAGAACAAGCATGTAGATTAGCAATTTAGAATTCCTGGTCACTTTTTTTTCAGTTAAAGAGTTTGTAACCCTAAAAAAAAATAAAAAATTAAAAAGTAAATGTTTCTATTCCTTTAACCACTTGAGCCCCGGGTCATTGTAAAATGACGGCTTCACGGTGGCTCTGAAAATCCAACAGGACATCTATTGACGTCCTGGATTCCTCCGACCACTCCTCTGTCCCCGAGATGCCGATGCACGTGCCTGGCGGTCGCGATGTCCGCCAGGTACCCGCGATCGGTAATGACAGAGCAGGGACGTGGAGCTCTGTGTGTAAACACAGAGCTCCACGTCCTGTCAGGGGAGAGAGGAGACCGATCTGTGTCCCTTGTACATAGGGACACAGGTCGGTCACCTCCCCCAGTCACCCCCCTCCACACACAGTTAGAACACAATACAGGTACACATTTAACCCCTTTCCCGCCCCCTAGTGGTTAACCCCTTCCCTGCCACTCACATTTATACAGTAATTAGTGCATATTTATAGCACTGATCGCAGTATAAATGTGAATGGCGCCAAAAATGTGTCAAAAGTGTCCGATGTGTCCGCCATAATGTCGCAGTACCGATAAAAAAATCGCAGATTGCCGCCATTAGTAGAAAAAAAATAAGAATAATAATTCTGTCCCATATTTTCTAAGCGTTTAATGGGGTTTTTTTTTTTATTTTTTTTACCAAAAATATGTAGAAGAATACGTATCGACCTAAACTGAGAAAAAATTTTTTTTTGGAAAAAAAATTGGGCTATTTATTATAGCAACAAGTAAAAAATATTGATTTTTTTTTCAAAATTTATGCTTTTTTTTGTTTATAGCGCAAAAAATAAAAACTGCAGAGGTGATCAAATACCACCAAAAGAAAGCTCTATTTGTGGGGGGAAAAAAGGGCGTCAATTTTGTTTGGGAGCCACGTCGCAAGACCGCGCAATTGTCAGTTAAAACGATGCAGTGCCGGAAGCTGAAATTTCACCTGGGCAGGAGGGGGGTATATGTGCCCAGTAAGCAAGTGGTTAAAGGAGCTGTAAAGGCAGACGTCTTTTTTATTTGAATGCATCCTATGCATTCAGATAAAAAGCCTTCTGTGTGTAGCAGCCTCCCCAGCACCCCCTAATTACTTACCTGAGCCCCATCTCTTTCCAGCAATGTCCACAAGTGTCTTAGCCATCCGGGACTCTTCTCCTGATTGGCTGAGACATAGCAGCGGTGCCATTGGCTCCTGCGGCTGTAAATCAAAGTCAGTTAACCAATCATGAGAGAGGGGGCAGGGCCAGATCGGGGGCTCTGTGTCTGAATGGCTCAGCTTGGGTGCCCCCATAGCAAGCCGCTTGCTGTGAGGGGATTGGACAGGAAGGAGGGGCCAGGAGCGCCGAAGAGGGACTCGAGAAGAGGAAGATCAAGTTTGCTCTGTGCAAAACCAACTGCATAGAGCAGGTAAGTATACCATGTTTGTTTATTAAAAAATATAAAATGTACAAAATTAATAACTCTAAGACGGAAGCCCTCCCCCTCAATCTACCACCCCGGACACTGTCTGCCCTCTCCCAATCCTTCTGGCAACTTTGTTTGTCCCTCCTAGTGCTGCCCCTTTACAATGCCATGTGTCCTTTTATGTCTTTTTCTATTATTTTTTTTTTTTTCTTTCCTGGTCCCTTCTTTTGTTTATCCTTTACCTGGAAAATGTTGAAAATTCAATAAAATTTAAGTTTTCAAAAAAAAAAAATATATAAAATAAAAATAAATTTGCAAGCACAGTAAAGCACAATATACAGCACAGTGCTTTTGCAATGTAATTTATCCCTTTCCATGTTGTATAATGCCTGGTTGATCCTGACTGTTCCTGTGTTCCCCTGACCACGCTTTTCTTGGCTGCTGATCCATGGTAGAGTGGTCAGATTACGTGTCTCCATCATCCAGCCGCAAGCTGTCACCCGGCTGTACAGTACAGTACAGTTACAATACAATTCAATACAGGAGGAAACGGAGGGCCCTGCGTGTTGGAGCTTACAATCTAAAAGGGAGGGTCAAATTATACAAAAGTTAATTACTGGGGGGGGGACGATCTGATGGAGAAAATAAATGTACAGTTGTTAGGTGAAGGCAGAATAGGCTTCTCTGAAGAGAAGGGTTTTCAGGGATCATGTAAAAGCAAGCAGAGTAGGAGATAGACAGATTGGGGTAGAGAGTTCCAGAGGGTGGGAGAAGTTTAGGAAAAGTCCTGGATGCGAGTATGGGAGGAGGTGACAAGGAAAATAGAGGGCAGAAGGTCTTGGGAGTAAGGTAAAGATTGATTTGGTTGGTATTTTGAGACTAGGTTAGTGATGTAGCTAAATAAGGTTTAACCCTTTTACCTCCACTCCTCTGTAATACATATGATATGCTGTTATCTTTGCATGTTACCTGTATATTAACTGATCTCCTCCCTTATCCTGCACATTTGTACATTAAGCAGACATTGTGCATTCAGTGCTGCTCTCCTGCACCAGCATGGCTGTAAAATTGGGGCGAGCAGCTTTTGCATTCCCATGGACTTGAATGGACTATCTACACACAGCACCTGGCAGATCAAGCTGCATAAACACAACCCATTCAGAGACTACGGGTCCAAGCCCCCGTGTAAATGAGACCTTACTAATAAATACTTGCTGCAGTTTTACTAAAGTTATTTTTAAAAACATATGTTTTTATTTTAATTTGTCTTTTTAGAAGCACCCTGTGAATTTTCACACCAAAGCATTTTCAACCTTCCATCAAATTAATGCCTTCGAAGACCAAGGCTGCATAGTGCTTGATCTCTGCTGCCAGGACAACGGAGAAGCAGTGGGAATCTTTGAGCTGCAGAATCTGCGCAAATCTGGAGAAGCATTGAATGAGGTGACCAGGGAAGGAATGGTGGGAACATTTCTAGTAGGGGAGAACCTTGGGCCAGATTCACAAAAGGGATATGACGGTGTTTCTCCTGATACTCCGTCGTATCTCTGTTTCTAGCTATGCGACTGATTCATAGAATCAGTTATGCATAGATATCCCTAAGATCCGACAGGTGTAATAGTTTTACACTGTCGGATCTTAGGATGCAGTACCGCGGCCGCCGCTGGGGGGAGTTTGCGTTGTAAACCAGCGTCAGGTATGCAAATTAGGAGTTACGGCCGATCCTCGACGGTTTTTCGCGTTCGCTACGTCGTCCGTAGTCAAGTTTCCCGTTGCAAAGTTAGTCGTTTTTTTTGGTGCCCTAACTTTAGTCAGCAAGTGTATTGCTATCTAAAGTATGGCCGTCGTTCCCGCGCCGAAATTCAAAATTTAACGTCGTTTGCGTAAGCCGTCTGGGAATACGGAAGTACGCTACGCGCGTCGCCGTTCAAAAAAATGACGTCACGGCGTGCAAAGCACAGCGGGAGTTCGGAAACGGAGCATGAGCGGTTGGTCCGGCGCGGGAGCGCGCCTAATTTAAATGGCACACGCCCATTTAAATTGGCCCGCCTTACGCCGGAGGCCGCGGGCGTAGTTTTCATCGCAAGTGCTTGGTGAATCAGGCACTTGCGATGAAAAATAGCGGCGGTGTAACTTATGTAGGATAAGTTACACCGCCGCGATTCTACGTGAATCTGGCCCCTTGTCTCTGCTCCACAGTTCTTTTTTGCCTTCTGATCCCACATAAACGATTAAATAAAAAAAATTGTAAGCAGGAGGAGTTTTATTTTAGAAGAGAATTGTATGTCTCTTTCCATTCTTGTGACACATGCTCAGTGCAGGGTACAGTCCTAGCATAAGTAACAGCTGGGTGCTGCTCTAATTTAACAAGTGTATGCATGGGTGGGAGTTACAGCATCAGTGGTTCACCAATGTCCAAAGAAGAAAAATCTCCGGTCTGGAAGAACAACAGAAGGTGGTGATGAGAGATCAATAAGTAGAAGCCTGGAAATGCATCAGTAGAAGAGAGTAATCTAGGAGGTAAATCCTAATTTGCAAGCATGCTGTGCTAAATCTGCATTGTGTACCCAGAACCATAGACATGCACAGGGCCGATCCTAGGGTCACAGACGCCTGGGTGCAGAAATATTTCTGGCGCCCCCACATGGGCGTAGTCATCTTACTAACTCCTCCTCTTTACACATGTTTATATGGCTACGACTCAAACACAGAGATGCTCCCCTATGAAAGTCTTCATTAGTGCCCCCCATCAATGTCTCCCCCAGCAGGTGTCCCCCATCAGAGCCCCCCCACAGCAGGTGTCCCCCATCAGAGCCCCCCCACAGCAGGTGTCCCCCATCAGAGCCCCTCCACAGCAGGTGTCCCCCATCAGAGCCCCTCCAAAGCAGGTGTCTCCCATCAGAGCCCCCCACAGCAGGTGTCCCCCATCAGAGCCCCTCCACAGCAGGTGTCCCCCATCAGAGCCCCTCCACAGCAGGTGTCTCCCATCAGAGCCCCCCACAGCAGGTGTCCCCCATCAGAGCCCCTCCACAGCAGGTGTCCCCCATCAGAGCCCCCCCACAGCAGGTGTCCCCCATCAGAGCCCCTCCACAGCAGGTGTCTCCCATCAGAGCCCCCCACAGCAGGTGTCCCCCATCAGAGCCCCTCCACAGCAGGTGTCCCCCATCAGAGCCCCTCCACAGCAGGTGTCCCCCATCAGAGCCCCTCCACAGCAGGTGTCTCCCATCAGAGCCCCTCCACAGCAGGTGTCCCCCATCAGAGCCCCTCCACAGCAGGTGTCCCCCATCAGAGCCCCTCCACATCAGGTGTTCCCCATCAGAGCCCCCCCACAGCAGGTGTCCCCCATCAGAGCCCCCCACAGCAGGTGTCCCCGTAGATCAGTACTTGTCCATTAGATCCCTGTAGCTCAGGCGTGCTGGGAGCAGAAGCACTTTACAGGGAGCGGGGCATACGTGGCATCTTTGGTTACTTGGAGGGTGGCACTCGAAAATCATTTCTGGGAGTGCACGGGATGATTGGCAGCAGCTCCGGCCAACCCAGAAGCCTCTCATCACACCGCCTATGGGAGAAGAGCCGACACATGCAGAGGGGGCGGGGCAGACAGGAGACTGCTCAATGCACACTGGACAGAATTAATTAGTGGAGCCTAGTCCCGGAACGTGTTCCGGTACTAGGCTCTGCTGTAGTACCCAGCCCGAATTTCCGGGGGGCAGTGGGAGGTATGCTCTCTTGTCAGTCGCCAGCGAAGAGAGCAAGCGGGATGGGGAACCGCCCTCTGCCCTCTGCCTCTGGACACAGACAAGGAGGAGGGAGAGGGGCACTTTGGAGCTTCGGCGCCCCCACCTTTGCGGTGCCTACCCCCTGCACCCTGCCTAGGATCGGCCCTGGACATGCATATAATGGCTACAGCTCTGGATAAACAATGCAGATTCAGTTCTGCTTTACTGATCTTTCCTACTTGCTGGTGCTTGTATAGTTTGGAGGGAGTAATATAGTGCATCCGGAAAGTATTCACAGCGCTTCACTTCATACACATTTTGTTATGTTACAGCCTTTTTCCAAAATAGATTAAATGCATTATTTTGCTCAAAATTCAACAAAAAATACCCCATAATGACAACGTGAAAGAAGTTTGTTGGAAATCTTTGCAAATTTATAAAAAAAAAAGAAGAAAACTCATGTTCATAAGTATTCACAGCCTTTGCCATGACACTCAAAATTGAGCTCAGGTGCATCCTGTTTCCACTGATTATTCTTGAAATGTTTCTAAAACTTGATTGGAGTCCATCTAAATTCAGTCGATTGGACATGATTTGGAAAGGCACACACTTGCCTATATAAGATCCCACAGTTAACAGTGCATGTCAGAGCACAAACCAAGCCATAAAGTCCAAGGAATTGTCTGTAGACCTCAGAGACAGGATTGTATCGAGGCACAGATTTGTGGAAGGGTACAGAAAAATTTCTGCATCATTGAAGGTCCCAATGAGCACAGTGACCTCCATCATCCGTAAATGGAAGAAGTTTGAAACCACCAGGTCTCTTCCTAGATCGGACCACCCAGCCAAACTGAGTGATTGGGGGAGAAGGGCCTTAATCAGGGAGCTCTGTGTAAAGCACCTCTGAAGCCGCCCCAGTGTGAAAGCCTGAGTGCTTTTACACTGGGGCGGTGCGCTTGCAGGACCGGAAAAAAAGTCCTGCAAGCAGCATCTTTTGGGGCGGTGCGGGAGCGGTGTATACAGCGCTCCGCCCCTGCCCATTGAAATGAATGGGCAGCGCTGCCGAATCACCTGCAAAGCGCTTTGGCAGCGCCACAACACAGGCGCTACTAACCCTTTCTACGGCCACTAGCGGAGGTTAAAAGCGCCCTGATAGCGGCCAAAAAGCACCGCTATAACAGCGGTAAAGTCCTGTTAAAACTAGCGGCACTTTACCGCTTACGCCGACAGTGTGAAAGGGGTCTAAAGGAAGTGTTGTTGTTAAGTATAGCCATAAACAGTCCCTGCCCATTGAAATGAATGGGAAGCGCCTGCAAAACGCTTTTTCAGCGATGCAACACAGGTGCGCTATTAACCCTTTCTTTGGCCGCTAGTGGGGTTGAAACAGCGGTAAAGGGCCCCAGTGTGAAAGGAGTCTAAAGGAAGTATTGTTATTAAACAACACACCCAGCTATGTCGCCATAAACAGTTTTGTTTGACAATGTTTTTCATTTCTCTATCATTAAAATTTTGTATGATATATTGTGTGGTAACTTTTATCTGCAGGTGTATAAGAGTGTGGCTAAGGCTTACCCACGCAGATTTGTCATCCCTCTGGACACCAGTGCCAAAGGAGACCTTACCCAACCCCTAAACTACTCTACCGCTACCGCTGAAAAGAAAGCCGATGGAAAGGTAGGCAATCTGTTATGCAGAAAAGAGACATTTTAATTGTTTTTTTAAAGACTGAGTTCAGAGATATAATTTTCCAGCTTGCAATAGTCATTATTAGTCCCGCTGAATTCTCTTATTTATGAATTACTTTTAGTTATAAAATAAAAAATCCAGTAGCAAAAGCGTGTCACTGTTTTTTTTTCTTTTCCAAATAACAGTTTTTTATTTATATAAAACAGTTCACAGGATACAGTTAAATGCAGGCAATAAAAGACCAAAGCAGACACTTATCCAGGAATACAATTATTTCCCTTGCCCTAAATGGGTAGAGGGGGAGTTAAGCTTCCGGCCAATAGGGCCCTATTCTGAGAGCTAGCTTTACCACCAGTCATGTTCGTGTCACTGTTTTTAATGATCTTGCCAGATTATAAGGAATAGAAACTTTGGGGCAGAATTCTCAAATTCAAAGTTCCAAAGAGATAAAAGTAGCTGATGAAAGGTTTCGAAATAGCAACCATAGGAAGTACTATTGATGTCACAGATGACACCACAGCGCCTCCCATTTATTACGCACTTATTGAGCACCAGCCGCCACTGGTAAGTGACATCCACTCCTGATCTTGGAAGGAGACTATGGCTGCTTCCATTATCTATTAGGTCACTGAGGATCTGAGGTGTGAGCCGGGAATGACAGGGCAAGGGCAGCACTAAACAAAATCCCCGGTAATTACACTCTTCCATTCTTGGACTTTTGCCCTGCTCTCCAACACTCAGTAAAACCCAATTACCCTGTTTTCCTGCCACGTTAATCACGTAGGCATCAGTGCTTTTTTAATTGGAGAGCAGTGGTTGGTTTTCTTATGGGGGACTTATGATCATAGAACTTATCAAGTGCTGGAGATATTTGTCAAACCTTTGCTGCCTTACTGGGGTCATTTGTTACACATCCAAGGGTTACACTGCAAGGCAAGCACCGATTCTGCTGTAAAGAACATTTTGTATATGGCAGGACCAGACACCTGTTTTATTTAGAATAACTTCTTTATTCATGTAGCTGACTTTAAAAAGTTATTATTTAAAGGTTCTCTGTTTTTGCAGCTAAAGGGGGGTGTCAAAACAACAGTTGTACTGTGTAAACAAGGCCTACAACTAAGGCCGGGTACTAACGAGCAAACATGTACGATGGATCCGGTCCGTCGGACCGTTTTCACCGTACATGCCTGCCAGAGGGCTTCTGTACGATGGCTGTACTAACCATCGTACAGAAGTCCGCGCGTAAACAATACGCGGGGCGTGTCTGCGGCGTCGCCGCGACGATGACGCGGCGACGTGGGCGGGCCTGCCATTTAAAGGCTTCCACGCATGCGTCAAAGTCATTCGACGCATGCGAGGGGCAGCGGGCGCTCGGACATGTACGGTAGGTCTGTACTGACGACCGTACATGTCCGAGCGGGCAGGATTCCAGCGGACGGTTTTAAAACACGTCCAGGAATATTTGTCCGCTGGGAAAAGGCCCGGCGGGCAAATGTTTGCTGGAATTCGGCCCGCTCGCGCCTACACACGACCGAACATGTATGCTGAAACTGGTCCGCGGACCAGTTTCAGCATACATGTTTGGTCGTGTGTACGGGGCCTAAGAAGCCTGTTTGGCTAATAAAGTTAATAGTTGGATCCTGTGGTGTTTTCACTTGGACATTCTAAGAGCATAGGTTCACTTTAAAGTGGAACTAAACTCCCATTCTCTCCAGCACTGTTGTTTCCCGGAGCTCCCTGCTGGCCGCTGACATCTTCAGCCATTTTGCTTTACGGCATGCGCAGGAGTTTATTTAAATTTTCTCTTGGTTTGCTGAAATTGTATACCAAGGTGTGTGAGCGCAGTTTAGTATACAGTCGGGTAAGAAACATTTATGCTGACAAGATAAAGGGGTTGATTTACTAACACTGGAGAGTGCAACATCTGGTGCAGCTGTGCACGGTAGCCAATCAGCTTCTAACTTCAGCTTGTTCAATTAATATTTGACCAAAAAATACTGGAAGCTGATTGTTTTTTTTTTTGCACAGCTGCACAAGATCAACCCCATAGTATATCTCTTCTGCACTAAAAATCCTGCCTGTTCACAATTTTTTTTTTTGTACTTTTGTAAAAGTTCCACTTTATTGATTACAATATTATTTTTTCTGGATTTTTGATGTTCAGTAGATTCTTTGTTTATTTAAACCCATGTAGGTGTGGTGTACCCATGAAAATCTCCATGACCATACGTTGGACTCAAGTGGAATTGAATTTCCTCAGATAAATTATGCCAAATATAACACAAAAAAATACCAGTTCTTTTATGGCTGTGGCTTCCAGCACCTGGTTGGGGATTCTTTGATTAAAGTCGACGTGGAGACAAAGAAAGCAAAGGTTAGTTATTAAGGCAGCTGGTTATATTATAAGACACATTAAGGCTACTTTCACACCGAGGCGTTGGGGGCATCGGCGGTAAAGCAATGATATATTTGTCGGCACTTTACCGTCTTTTTTGCAGCGCTTTTCGGCCGCTAGCGGGGTGCTTTTAACCCCCGCTAGCAAGCGAAAAAGGGTTAAAATCACCTGTAAAGCGCTGCTGCTTTGCAGGTGGTTCAGCAGCGCTGCCCGTTGATTTCAGTGGACAGGGGCGCTTTAGGAGCGGTGAATACACCGCTCCTACAGTGCTGCAAAGATGTGGCTTACAGGACTTTTTTGACCATCCTGCCAGCGCGCTGCTCCAGTGTGAAAGCCCTAGTGCCTGTAAAGCACCTCAGTGCGAAAGTAGCCTTAATGTAGAAAAATGTGTTGACTGTTAAAGGGTTACTCAACCTTTGTGGGGGGGAAAAAAAATTTAAATGGCATATACAGTGCTATAGAAGTCATATTGTAATTGAATGCTATTAAACACAAGCTTTGCTTTTTATTCTGCAGCTGTACAATTTTCAGTAAAATGCAATGCAATATGGCTACCTGGAGGCGTTCTGTACACAGAATGTGTACAGAACGCCCCCCAGATATGTCACTTCCTGCTTGTGTGATTGGTTTACTTTTTCGAGAAGTCTGCATACAAGTCACATTTTGGGCATCCCTTGCCACAAGAATGTAGGCCCAGATTCACATAGAACTGCGGCGGCGTAATGTATCGTAGATACGTTACACCGCCGCAAGTTTTCATCGCAAGTGCCTGATTCACCAAGCACTTGCATGAAAACTTACGCCGGCGGCCTCCGGCGTAAGCCCGCGTAATTCAAAGGGGCGTGTGCCATTTAAATTAGGCGCGCTCCCGCTCCGGACCTACTGCGCATGCTCCGTTTTGAAATTCCCTGCCGTGCTTTGCGCAAAGTGACGTCATTTTTTCGAACAGCGACGTGCGTAGCGTACTTTCGTATTCCCGGACGTCTTATGCAAGAACAATTTTTTTTAAAATTTCGACGCGGGAACGACGGCCATACTTTATACAGCACATACGTGTGCTGTGTAAAGTTAGGGCAGCTAAAACGACGACTAACTTTGCGACGGGAAACTAGACTAGCAGCGACGTAGCGAACGCGAAAAACCGCAGTGGATCGCCGTAACTACTAATTTAAAGACCCCACGCTGGCTTACGACGCGAACTCCCCACAGCGGCGGCCGAGGTATTGCATCCTAAGATCCGACAGTGTAATTCAATTACACCTGTAGGATCTTAGGGCAAACTATGCGTAACTGATTCTATGAGGCATGGAGGAGCTCAGCTATGAGGAAAGATTAGAGGAACTGAATTTATTCACTCTTGAGAAGAGAAGAATAAGGGGGATATGATCAACATGTACAAATATATAAGGGGTCCATATAGTGAACTTGGTGTTGAGTTATTCACTTTACGGTCAACACTGAGGACAAGGGGGCACTCTTTACGTCTAGAGGAAAAGAGATTTCACCTCCAAATACGGAAAGGTTTTTTCACAGTAAGAGCTGTGAAAATGTGGAACAGACTCCCTCCAGAGGTGGTTCTGGCCAGCTCAGTAGATTGCTTTAGGAAAGGCCTGGATTCTTTCCTAAATGTACAGAATATAACTGAGTACTAAGATTTATAGGTAAAGTTGATCCAGGGAAAATCCGATTGCCTCTCGGGGGATCAGGAAGGAATTTTTTCCCCTGCTGTAGCAAATTGGATCATGCTCTGCTGGGGTTTTTTGCCTTCCTCTGGATCAACTGTGGGTATGGAGTTGGGTGTATAGGATTTTACTGTGTTTTTTATTTTGTTTTTTTATTTTTTGTGGTTGAACTGGATGGACTTGTGTCTTTTTTCAACCTGACTAACTATGTAACTATGAATCAGTCGCATAGTTAGGAAGACCCTAAAACAGAGATACGACGTATCGAGAGATACGCCGTCGTATCTCTTTTGTGAATCTGGGCTGTAATTTTTGGTGAGATACTCCCAAAATGGAAATCACATCTAAAGGGATGCAGCTGATGTCTCTTTCCTCAATAGAACAGATAATTATAAAACCACTCCTATTTGTTACATTTGAACACAGACAAACAAACAGCTGTATCTTATGAATAACAAAAGGTAGGAATCTGCAACAAAGTTTGTTAAAATCCATGCAATGTACATAGATCACCGGGGGGGATGTTTTTTCATAACAAAAGTGGAGTTACTCTTTAATTATGGTTTTGTTTGCCAACTTCCTTGGAACTATCCTCCTGAATTGTTAAAAAAAAAAAAAAAAAAAAAAAAAAAACAGAGTTTATGAACGTAGCAATCAGCAATCAGATTATAGATATCATATATTACTCAGCTTTTTTTGTGAACTACTAGATCTGTATTAAGTGGTCCTAAACGGTTTAAAAAGTCACACAGTAGTATAGTACACAGTAGAGCTGCTGTTTTTTTTACCATAATGCATATAATGTATTAAAGTAGAAAAAAAAAACATTTAGACTTTAGAACCACTTTAATAAGTAAAGACTTCAATAATAAGTCAAAATATGATATACTGAGCAATATACTTCCCGTTTTTAACCAATGTTTTATATTGTGCATATTGAAATCACAATGGTCTGTCTCCTAAATGTCACAGGTATGGAAAGAAGATGGATTTTACCCTTCAGAACCAATATTTGTGCCTTCCCCAGATTCTGTAGAAGAGGATGATGGAGTCCTACTGTCTGCTGTCCTTACACCTCATCAGGTGGGTGACTGGACTGTTGTACCAATTCATCATATAGTGTGATAATGGAAACCATATCTCTGTCTCCTTTTTTCTGCAACACTTCCTTAGTACTCATTCACACCTGTGTGTTATGTACAGTGTGTTTAAAAAAATCCTGTTGGGTGCATCTTTAATGCGTTTTCATGAAAATGCACATCATATAGAGTTCAGTGGTAACGTGCCTAAACCACGCCGCACTGGTGTGAATTGGCTTTTGGTGGAAGGTGCTCGTAGGAGAAGCCCAGCCCAGCAGGACAGTATTATTCAATCCTAGTTCAGGATTACAGATGGGAAACAAAAACCCAAGGAAAATTTCCAGCTCAACGTACCAACCAGCCTGCAACCAATCAAATTATCCTGTCTAACACTATGCGTTAAAACCAGGGGTTTCATTTGCACTCATTTGCAAATACATGCATAAGCTGCAGGGCTTCTTCATGGCACCACAGTATTATCTACAGTCCTATCTCTAAATTTTGAGAGCCTTCATAGTAGAAGCACATGCATTATAATGGATAGATAGAGGGCAGGTGAGCCTAGAGGGAGCCCATCCCTCCTTAAAGGCACAGGGGTGCTCTGGACACCCAGCAATAGTTTAATGGCAGCAAAGGTGTCCACTGTGTCCCAACACCAGTATTTTAACAGTACAAACAAATGGCCACTGCCCCCGCCTATAACTGGCTTTTACAGCAAGGAGCGCATGGAAGGGCAACGCCTGTCAAACAAACCAAATAAAATTCCCAGCTCAACTTGCCGACCAGCCTGCAACCAATCAAATTATCCTGTCTAACAGTATGGCCCAGATTCACGTAGATCGGCGCATCTTTGTGCCGACGTAACTCTGAGAGGCAAGAGCAGTATTCACAAAGCTCTCGCTCCCAAACTTTCGCCGGCGTAACGTAAATTGGCCGGCGTAAGCCTGCCTAATTCAAAGTAGGTTGAAGGAGGGCGTGATACATGTAAATGAACCGTGACCCCATGCAAATGAATTGGCGAACGAACGGCGCATGCCCGCGCATGCTCAGAATCACGTCGCATATACTCCCCAAGGTACGCCGACTCAATGCCTACGACGTGAACGTAACCTACGCCAAGCCCCATTCACGTACGACTTACGTAAACAACGTAAAATACGACGACTGTTCCGTCGCTGTTCTGTCGTCCATACCCTAACATGACTTACCCCTGCTTTTGGTGGAATAACTTTACGCCGGACGTACGGCTTACGTAAACGGCGTAGATTACAGCGACGGGCGCAAGTACATTCGTGCATCGGCGTATTTTGGTCATTTGCATATTCGACGCGTAAATCAATGGAAGCGCCCCTTGCGGCCAGCGTAAATATGCACCCAAGATACGACGGCGTAGGAGACTTGCGTCGGTCGGATCAAGCCAAAATTCAGGCGTATCTTGTATTGAGAATTAGGCGCATAGATACGACGGCGCATCCCTGGACTTGCGCGGCGTATCAGAAGATACGTCGGCGTAAGTCCTTTCTGAATCCGGGCCTATGTGTTTAAAGCAGGGGTTTGGGTTGTACAGATTTGCAAATACATGCATAAGCTGCAGAGCCTCTTCATGGCACCCAGTATTATCTCAAGTTCTAAATTCAAATTCTGGAAGCCTCTATAGTAGAAGCACATGCATTATAATGGATAGGAAGAGGACAGGGGAGCCTGGAGAGAGCCCACCAGAATTACAGATAAATTAATTACATTCATTAAGGAAATAATATACAAATATAAAGAAAATAACTTTAGCAAGCATATACTTTATACCTAAACTTTGTTTTTACAATCTTTGTTTTACTAATAAATAAAGATACACGATAAAGGGTTCCAAGAGCACTGTGGATTAGCTAAAGTTACAGCACAGCTGCTGATTTACAGCACAGTTTGCCTGGTTGAAACATTGGACTGAACCCCTTGACAACGTATAAATCCTTGAGAATTAAAATAATTATGTGACTAAAAAATATCCTGCCCATATTTAAAAATAAATAATCTACAAAGTTACTATAAACTCCCTTTATAGTACCCCTTTTTTTTATTGAGAAAACCTTTACTGTTCTGCCCCCACAGCTCTGTTTATCTTTTTTTAGAGCTCTGTGAAGTAGAGCAGAACACTTCTGCCTTGCAGCACTGGGGTCCTTGGTTCTAATCTTGACCAGGACACTATCTACATGGAGGTTTCATGTTCTCCCTGTGCCTGTGTGGGTTTCCTCTGGGTACTCAATGATCCTCCCACAATCAAAAGGCATGGTAGGTTAATCAGCTCTTTTCCAAAATGGCAAAACAGTATGGGGCAGATCCACAAAGCGAGTACGCCGACGTATCTACTGAATTATCAAATTTCCCGCGTTGTATCTTTGTTTTGAATCCTCAAAACAAGATACAACGGCATCTGGGTTAGATCCGATAGGCGTACGCCTTCGGATCTAAGATGCAATTCTTCGGCGTCCGCTGGGTGGCGTTCACGTCGTTTTCCGCGTCGAGTATGCAAATTAGCTATTTCCGACAATCCACGAATGTACGAGCGGCCGTCGCATTATTTTACGTCGTCTCTAGTCGGCTTTTTCCGGCGTATAGTTAAAGCTGCTGTTTTGTGGCCTATAGTTAAACCTGCTATGTTAAGTATGGCCGTCGTTCCCGCGTTTATTTTGAATTTTTTTTTTGTTTGCGTAAGTCGTCCGTGAATCGCGGGATGGACGTAATTTACGTCCAATTTAAAACAATGACGTCCTTGCGACGTCATTTCGCGCAATGCACCGCGTGAAATTTAGGGACGGTGCATGCGCAGTTCGTTCGGCGCGGGGACGCGCTTCATTTAAATGAAACACGCCCCCTACCCGCCCAACTTGAATTCCGCGCCGTTACGCCGCTTGAGATACACTACGCCGCCGTAACTTACGGCGCAAAATCTTTATGGATTCAAACCAAAGCCAGGTAAGGTACGGCGGCGTAGCGTATCTCAGATAGGATGCGCCGGGGCAGATCTTTGTGGATCTGCCCCTAAGTGTATAATGTATATATATATATGCATGTGAGCTAGGGACCTTAGATTGTAAGGGCAGGCACTAATTGTCGGCACTAAGTAAATACCTGCAATAAATACATATTCTGTACTTCTTCATATGGGGGAGCATGTGACAGTCTTCTCCTCTTATTATGCAGTACATGATACCTGAGCTGCTGGCCCAGCCCCTACATAAACTTCAGACAGAGCTTATGCAGGGTTTTTAACCTAACTGGTGAAAGGATATTTGACACCCTAGGCGGTCCTCATTTTCCCGCCCCCCCCTGACTCCACCCCATTTGCCCTGCCCATGTATACCCCAACTTTTTAATGAAGCGCCCATCAATGCAGCCTACCAGTGCCCACCAATACAGCCTCAGCAGCGCCAATCAAATGCAACCTCACCAACACCCATCAATAAATGTTTGCTTGCTTCCATTCATTCGGGAGTCGGGACATAGACAGAGTTCTCGGCCGCCAATGCACCTCTGACACTAAGGCTGCATTCACACCTCCGCGACAAGATACGCAGCGTACGCGGCGTATTTGCCCGCGAGTGTGTAACTTTTTTTTTTATTTTTTCACAAAGCCTTCCCATTGCTTTGTATGGCCGAACGCCAATGCCGCCTGAAAAAAAGGGTCCGGGACTTTTTTTCAGATGACAGGCGTACGGCGTCTATGAGATGTGAACCATCTCCATAGACAACAATGGGAATTCTCCCCTCTAGCGGCACAAGCGTCCGGCGTCGGGCGTTTTGTCGCCTAGATGTGAATGGGCTCTAAGTGTGAACAGAGCGGTGGCTGTCTGCTGATGCTGAGAATTAGTTGCTTGCTTCAGAGAGAAGAGAGTAGGAACACCAGTGGCCGGGCACCCTAGGCGGCGACCTACTTTGCCTAGTGGTCGCACCGGCCCTGGAGAAAGTAAGTATAGGCGTACTGTGACGGTACATTTTATTCAGGCGGGTTTGTGTTGGAACTGTTACCTATCTATTCTAACAGGAAGAAAACAGTCATATTGTCAGAATGATGTCTTCCATTAACACAGTGTAAAACCCTGACGTGTAGGAGTTCCTGTTATCTGCTAGCACGGTGTCATTCCATTACATTCCACTAGAGGGGGAAGTAGGAAATTACAGTTTACATCAGTGAGTACAAGAAACATGATTATATTTTCTTATTCTCTTTTTTTTCTTTTCTTTTAGGATAAAAGTACTTTCCTTCTAATCTTGAATGCAAAAGACTTCACAGAAATTGCCAGAGCGGAAGTTCCTTTGCAGATTCCTTATGGTTTTCATGGTATCTTTGTACCTCAAAGAAACTGAATGTGAAGATATGAAGACTGCCTTATGATTACATAGCACTTTTAATTACAACTGTGAAGAACATAAGTAAATAATGTATATTAACCAAATACAGGCTTTTATAACATTGGAATACAAAGTTGTATTGTGTACTTACTGTCACTAAAATTGCATAGAAAATCAACTAGTTGAAATGGCTATTTGTAGTGTTTTTTCCTTCCTATAATTGTTATTCTCTTGCAATGTGCCTTTGAACTTGCTAGAAAATTTGAATTCTTCAGGGGTGTCAGTTACCCATCACAACCCCCCCCCCCCCCACCCTGACATGTCACAGCTCTCTCCTATCCGGGAGTGTCTAATTATCATCTATGCTGACCCAGCTCCTACACCCCTCACCTCCCTGCATAAACTCTTTGGTTGTTGTAGAGGGAGTAGCAAAGTGGAATACTTTGAACTGTCAGTGGGGCGACAACTCTGAATCTGCTGGGGCTGCTGACATCACACAAGATGGTGGCACCCAGCAGCAGTCTCAGGCAGTGGCAGCTGGTGCGCCAATATTTGGGGGAGGGGGGTTGGGAAACTAACACTTGAGACAGACGGGAAGGCAACGCTCCCAATCACACCAACACCCCCCACGGGAGACGGACGAAAAAGTAGGGATCAACAACTTCCCCCCGCAGGAGACGGGCAGAGAGACGGCAGTCCGAGTTCTCCTTACCTTAGGATGCAGGGGGAATGAAGGCCAAACCAATCTGAAAGCAGTGCAGAGTTGGCAACGTTTCCCAGAGAAGAGTTTGGTCTCCATCTCACCTCCCTCCTTCACCGCCATGGACAGGGGCCGCCGATCACACCCACTTTTCTGTTCCGGTTCCTGGACAGAGACCCCTGGGGAATGAAGAATGAGCTGCGGAGAACCCCCCCCCCCCCCCTTTCCAGCAGAGGTATGGAGAGGGCTAGGACTGCAATGCTTCTCCTCCCAGCAAAACAGGAAGTGGATCCTGAGACTCCCTGGCCAATCGGGTCCCAGGACCCCCTTCCTGATTGGAGAACCAGGAAGACAATAGCGAATATTAATTTGCTATTGTCACACAACTGGGTGGGCTCAGGGGAATAGTGCTCTGGGTCCCAAGCCCACCTTTTATTGAAACCAATTAATGCCTTGGGCTCTAATCAGGTGCTTAAAAAAAAATCCCCATTGGAATCCATGCGTCCCAGGCCCCACATGTAGATTAGGGACCGGCACATGGATTAGAGGGACGAACCTATCACAGTTTATGCCGGTGACAGCTACCTTAGTTCTCTGGGGGTGGGGGGTTGGAGGATGAAGATTAAAAAAAAAAAAAGCAGGCGCCAGTAGCACAAGTGACAAATCGGATTAATGGTAAGTAGTGTCCCTTGTTCTGATTTTTTTTTCCTTTTACTATTTTGACTAAACTGAGGGTTGAAATAATCTATTATAATTGATTTGAATACTTTTATTAATGCTTAAAAACCTTGTATTTGTCATAAAACCCTTCCTTCCCAATTTCTCATATCACTCTAAAACACAGGTGGCAAACACAAGGCCCTCGGGCCGAATCCGGGCCGCCAGGCCCTGTCATATGGCCCATGCGGCGGCTGCCACCTCTTTTTCTCACCGCTGTCTGTTTTTCTCACTGCCAGGTCTCCCAGGCAGCAAGAGTAAACATCCTCCTCAGTCCCGCGAGCGGCACCGGCTTTGTGTGAGCGTATGTGCGGCCGGTCAGTCTCCTGGGAACAAGAATAAACATTTTCCGCTCTCTCGCCTCCTCAGTCCCTTTTAGCAGCGCTGGCTGTGTGAGAGCTAAATTTAATGCGCGATCGGCCTGGCATAGATGTCAGTGGCGGAAGTTCCTGACAGCTCCGTCTTCTGTTTCTTTTCCATCCAGTGGGCTGCATACTGAGGGTGGTCTTTTGATGACTTGCTTCATCCCTTAGTGGCGATGAAGAGAGGGAGTGTTGTTAAAGCCTTATTTTTTGTGCTGATGATTTTGGTGGTGAAATAAGACTTATAGGGAAGACCTGAACACTGGTACTGGTACTGAACATAGAGATGAACCTACACAGGGAGGTACTAACTATAGCTGCAAACCTAAACCCTGCACTCTGTACGTAGCACACCCCTGAACTCTGCACTCTGTAGATAGTGCACCCCTGAACTCTGCACTCTGTACGTAACGCACCCCTGAACCCTGCACTCTGTACATAGCACACCCCTGAACCCTGCACGATGTACGTAACGCACCCCTGAACGCTGCACTCTGTACATAACGCACTCCTGAACCTTGCACTCTGTACGTAACACACCCCTGAACTCTGCACTCTGTACGTAACACACCCCTGCACTCTGTACGTAACACACCCCTGAACTCTGCACTCTGTACGTAACACACCCCTGAACTCTGCACTCTGTACGTAACACACCCCTGAACTCTGCACTCTGTACGTAACACACCCCTGAACTCTGCACTCTGTACATAGCACACCCCTGAACGATGAACACTGTACGTAACGCACCCCGGAAAGGCTGCACTCTGTACATAATGCACTCCTGAACCCTGCACTCTGTACATAACACACCCCTGAACTCTGCACTCTGTACATAGCACACCCCTGAACCCTGCACGCTGTACGTAACGCACCCCTGAACGCTGCACTCTGTACATAACGCACTCCTGAACCCTGCACTCTGTACGTGACACACCCCTGAACTCTGTACGCAACACACCCCTGAACTCTGCACTCTGTACATAACGCACTCTTGAACTCTGCTCTCTGTAGGTAGCGCACCCCTGAACCCTGCACTCTGTACGTAGCGCACCACTGAACTCTGCACTCTGTTCGTAATGCACCCCTGAACTCTGTACATAACGTACTCCTGAACCCTGCACTCTGTACGCAACGCGCCCCTGAACTCTGCACTCTGTCTGTACCTAACGCTCCCCTGAACCCTGCACTCGTAGTGCACACCAGATACAGCTGACCCTTTGAGGGCAACCATACTGCTGATGCGGCCCACAATGAAATTGAGTTTGACACCCCTGCTCTAGAACTTTATAATCTAAAATCTGATGCTACACTTCCATAATATGTGGAGCACCTTTTTTATGCACCTCTTTAAAATGTCTTTCAAAGTGATCAAACATGGTGGATACAATTGTCTTCACCGGTTTCTTGGAATAATCTCAGGAAATTTCTGATTAAAAGGAAGATAAATCTGTTGTCAATGTGACTAAAGTTCATCTCACTCAGAAAGAAGGAAGTGAAACGCATGTGTGATTTCCAGTAGCGGGGGCTGTTATTGTTCTGGGATCCTTGGAACATTTAACTGCCCAGAAGATGTAGCGTGTCGACAACTTTCCCATTAATGGCTTTTTGAAACATTTTTCTTTCCTTTCTTCTTTAAAGAGCCAGAAGATGAGGGGGTTTCATTCAGCTTTCTTTTCTTCCTTGGTGTCAATTCTTTATTTAAAGGGCTGCTTAGCATTCTTGGGGTACCTATATCCAAATCTGAGTCATCACTGGACATGAATTCTTGCAGTTGTTTTACTCGAAGCTGGTTGCTGATTTCATTCATCTTCGCTTGAACACTTTTCATCGTATTTTCCAGCGCTCTGCTCTGCTCATTGGATATCTCCTGATTGGATATAATGGATTTTTGTAACTCTAGAAAGTTGGTTTTTAGCACACGGCTCATTCTTTTTTGCAGCTTTAGGCTTTCAGATACACTCTGTCGTAGTATGCTGAGGATCTCATTTGTTTGCCGTTGTTGGGCAATAAGCTGATCTAACTTACTGTCCCAGTTTGGTAATTGCTGTTGAGGAGACTCGGTGGATGTGGGCTCTATGATTTCTTTTGATGTTTCAGCTGCCTGGTACTTGGATGGTTTTGATACATCAGCAGATGAGTTTATGTTCTCTTTTAAAGTTTTTTTTTTCTGGCGCTCAACTGTCTGTTTTGATATATCAGCAGATGAATGTATGCCTGTTTTTAAAGGTTTTGTTTTATGGTGCTCAAATGATTGCTTTGATAAAGTGTCAGGTGAGTGTATTGCCTCCGTTAATGGTTTTGTGTGATGGTGATCATCAGCAGCAGATGAGTGTGGAATGCACATATCCTCAGGGCTATCCACTGTCAAGTTCTCTGATGATATTTCTTCGTTTTGATTGACAATAAAATCATCTTCTGAATCGGGCATCTCACCTGGAAAATACCGGTAAAAAGGAGTTTTAGCTTAGTATTAAGACGGTGTCAACAAAAAGTTTTGTTAAAGCGGAACTAGGGTTGTCCCGATACCACTTTTTTAGGACTGAGTACAAGTACCGATACTTTTTTTTATGTACTCGCCGATACCGAATACCTATACTTTTTTTAAATGTGTCCCTAAATGCAGCCATGTCCCCCCACATATGCAGCTATGTCCCCCCACATATGCAGCCATGTCCCCCCACATATTCCAGCCATACCCCCCACATATTCCAGCCATGTCCCCCACACATTCCAGCCATGTCCCCCCACATATTCCAGCCATGTCCCCCACATATTCCAGCCATGTCCCCCACATATTCCAGCCATGTCCCCAACATAATGCAGCCATGTCCCCCACATATTCCAGCCATGTCCCCCACATATTCCAGCCATGTCCCCCACATAATGCAGCCATGTCCCCCACATAATGCAGCCATGTCCCCCACATAATGCAGCCATGTCCCCCACATATTGCAGCCATGTCCCCCACATATTACAGCCATGTCCCCCACATATTACAGCCATGTCCCCCACATAATGCAGCCATGTCCCCCACATAATGCAGCCATGTCCCCCACATAATGCAGCCATGTCCCCCACATAATGCAGCCATGTCCCCCACATAATGCAGCCATGTCCTACATACCTTGATGATGCCGCACGTGCCGTGTTAATCAGCGTGCGGGGAACATTATAGCTTTCGTTTGAATAGCTGTATCCCCGCCGCGTATAGACACTCCCCCTTGCTCGGGATTGGACAGATCATCCGTCCAATCCCGCGCAAGGGGGAGTGTCTATACGCGGCGGGGATACAGCTATTCAAACGAAGCTGTAATGTTCCCCGCACGCTGATTAACGGCGGCGGCGGCTTTGCGGTTTGCGGCGACAGGTTTGCGGCGGGGGGGGAACAAGTATTCTATTTTCAGTACGAGTACTCCCGCAAATACTCGGTATCGGTCCCGATACCGATACTGTTATCGGTATCGGGACAACCCTAAGCGGAACTTCACCCTCCACCCTGCCCCCCCAACTTTTTTTTTCTCTAAACCTTACCCTACCTGGTGGTGAGGTCTGCTAACTTTTGATACTCACCAACCCAGCGGATCCAGCACTATCCAGCTATGAGCCTTTTCTCTTCTGCCAGCACTGGATCCTGTAGAGAAAGGGAGTTAGTGTATTGGCGTATACGGCACACTTTTTTCCCCTTAAAATCAGGGGAAAATCGTGGGTGTGCGATATACGCCGATACTGTTGCAGTGGTGTTTGGTTTTTTGAATTAGGCGCCGAGCGCCGCAGCCTAGAGCCGAGCCCGAGTGTACTGCACACTCGGCTACACTCGGCTCCGCCCAAGAGAAGCTGAGAGGAGCCGAACAAACAGGAAATCCGGCTCCTCTCGGCTCGGCGCCTAATTCAAAAACTAACACCGCCGCAACCCCGGGCAACGTGCGGATGGAGGACTGGACGGACCCCGCAGACGGACACCTGGACGAACCCCACGAGGAAGCCGCAGACTGACACCTGTACGGACGCCGCGAGGAAGCCGCAGACGGATGCCACGAGGAAGGCTGGACGGACCCCGCGCACGGCCGCAAACGGACCAAAACTGTAAGTAATTCTTTTTTTTTTTTCCAGGAATTTCCCTTTTAGATTAGGGGTGCGCGCTATACGCCGGTGCGCGCTATAGGCAGATAAATACGGTACCACTCCAGGTGGATACGCTTATGCAATCAGTGTCTTCTCAGGAAATCAAGGTTGCCAGCAATGCACAAGGCAAGTAGTAGAAATGATGAATGGACAGCCGCACTTTAAAAAACTTGATGGTTATCTTTATAGTAAAAAAATATAAAAATTGGCACTACAAATCACCGAAACAATGGGGATTTGCAGCCTACGTGTTTCACACTATTGGTTAGTGCTTAATCATGGCCCCTGATTAAGCACAAACCAATAGTGTGAAACGCGTAGGCTGTAAATCCCCATTGTTGCTGTGATTTGTAGTGCCAATTTTTATTTATTTTTAAGGTTTTTGGAGTGTGGCTGTCCATTCATCATTTCTACTACTACTAGCACTGGATCCTGTGCCGCCTTGTTTCCCTGTGACGTCATCTCCTCCCGATGATGTGTGGACAAGCCCACCCCTTCTCCTATCCTCAATGAAAGCCTATGCCTCAAAGGGTATGTGACATACATATCCCGTGTGGCACGGCGTGCATTTTATTTGCCTGAGACAGAGGCAAGGATTTTGTATTAAAAAAAATCCCTATTCCTGCAGGGGGGGGGGGGGGGGGTGGAGAGGTGGAATGATCTCATTTAAAGACAGAAGATATGCCTGGGCTTTAAAGCTTGAAATTAAGAACTGTACTGCAGGCTGTATGATAGAAATAAGTAAAACAGGAAACATTAGACGTATGAGTGCATCCAGCATTGCTGCAGAGGTTGAAGTGGTGGGGGGGGGGGGGGGTCAGCCTGTCAGTGCTCAGACCATACGCTGCACACTGCATCAAATTGGTCTGCATGGCTGTCATCCCTAAAGGAAGCCTCTTCTAAAGATGGTGCACAAGAAAGCCTGCAAACTGTAGAAATGTTACTGGCAGTGAAGGGGTTAACCACTAGGGGTGCTAGGAAGGGGTTAAGTGTGTCCTAGGAAGTGATTCTAACTGTTAGGGGGCGTGGCTACATGTGACATGTCACTGATCGCTGCTCCCGATGAGAGGAAGCAGACGATCAGTCACAGTGTCACTAGGTAGAACTGCAGCTCTGTGATCCGATCGCGGAACACTGGTCATGGGAATTTCAACATGACAGAAATATACGTTACTTTGCCCAGCTGTGCCATTCTGCCGACGTATATGTATAGGAGTCGGTCGTTAACCGGTTAAATTGGTTAATAAAAGGTATCGCCTAAACTCCAAAACCTGCTGCATGCATCGATAGTTAATACAGTACAATATTCTACTTTCCTTGTCCTATATGCGTGAACGACCTAGTTGGGTCTTTTTATCCCATACAGCAGGGGTACCCAACCTTTTGAAGGGCGAGGGCCACTGGAGCGACTTGGTAACCGGTCACGGGCCGCAATGAATGGAGTGGGCAGGTGATAGGCCCATGTCCACTCTTCCCAGATGGAAGGGGACAGATCCCCCCTTCTGTTTTTTTTTTTTTGTGGATCGAATTAGAGGTAGGTGTTTGTAAACGACCACAAGTTTGTTTACATCTGTGGCTCAATAGAGGTGAATGAAGGGTCGAATTGGGTCAGACTGGTCGCGTCAAAGGAGCCTAAGGCTGCTTTCACACTGATGCGCTGCGATATACCACACTGAGGGCGCAACGAAGTGCATCTGTGGCTTTCCTGCGGTTAGCTACACTTTGCCATAGAGATCTATTACATCCTGCAGGTGTGGTGCACTTTCTGAAGTGTACCAACCCACGGGTAATAACAGAAGTCTATGGCTCAGTGCAAGTAACCCGCAGGTGTTCTGCGCTGCACCTGCAAATCAGTATGAAAGCAGTCCAGTAACCACTGCAGAACAGATATGTCCATATATACTGGGCTAGATTCAGATAGGTGAGCAGATCTTTAGATCCGCGTAACCTATTTGATTTACGTTACGCCGCCGCAAGTTTTTCAGGCAAGTGCTTTATTCACAAAGCACTTGCCTGTAAAGTTGCGGCGGCGTATCGTAAATCCACCCGGCGGAATTCAAATTCGGCGGGTAGGGGGCGTGTATCATTTAAATGATGCGCGTCCCCGCGCCGAACGAACTGCGCACGCGCCGGCCGCGACTAAATCCCAGTGCGCATGCTCCAAATGACGTTGGCAACTCGTCATGCTTTCGTTGTGAACGTAAATTACGTCCAGCCATATTCGCGAACGACTTATGCAAACGACGTAAAAAATTCAAAACTCGGCGCGGGAACGACGGCCATACTTAACATAGGATACGCCGCACATACCCCTCATATAGCAGGGGTAACTATACGCCGGAAAAAGCCGATCGCAAACGACGTAAAAAAAAAGCGCCGGGTGGTTGTTCGTTTCTGAATCGGCATAACTCCTCATTTGCATATTCCTCACGTATACAAACGGAAGCGCCACCTAGCGGCCAGCGTGAGATTGCAGCCTAAGATCCGACGGTGTAAGTCACTTACACCTGTCGGATCTTAGGGATATCTATGCGTAACCTCTATGAATTAGGCGCATAGATACGACGGCCGGACTCAGAGATACGATGGCGTATCAGGAGATACGCCGGCGTATCTCTTCTCTAAATCTAGCCCAGTGATTTTAGTAATAAACTTACCTTTAACCGCTTGAGGACCACCTCACGACGATATACGTCGACAAAATGGCACGGCTGGGCACAAGGACGTACATGTACATCCCCTTTAAGATCCCAGCCGTGGGTCGCAAGCGGGAACAGCAGACCCGATCGCGATCGGGTCACAGAGAGCAAGAAAGGGCATAGGTAAGTGTAAACAAACCTCTCCCCGTGCTTCCTAGTGAGCCTGTCACTGATCATCTGTTCTCTGTCTTAGGGCACATTTAACCCCTACAGCGCCCCCTCCTGGTTAACCCCTTCACTGCCAGTGTAATTTTTTACAGTAACCAGTGCATTTATAGCACTGTTTGCTGTAAAAATGACAATGGTCCCAAAATAGTGTCAAAAGTGTCGCAGTCACGATAAAAATCGCTGATCACCCCCATTACTAGAAAAAAAAAAATTATTAATAAAAATGCAATAAAACTATAACCTATATGGTAGACGCTATAAATTTTGCGCAAACCAATCAATAAACGATTATTGCTTTTTTTTTTTTTTTTTTTTTTACCAAAAATATGTAGAAGAATACGTATCGGCCTAAACTATTTTTTTGGGGATATTTATTGTAACAAAAAGTAAAAAATATTATTTATTTTTTTCAAAATTGTCGCTCTATTTTTGTTTATAGCGCAAAAAATAAAAACCGCAGAGGTGATCAAATACCATCAAAAGAAAGCTCTATTTGTGGGAAAAAAAGGACGCCAATTTTGTTTGGGAGCCACGTCGAGCGGCCACGCAATTGTCAGTTAAAGCGACGCAGTGCCGAATCGCAAAAAGGGGCCAGGTCCTTTACCTGTATAATGGTCCCGGGCTTAAGTGGTTAATAACAGTCTTCCATTCAGGCATCGCCAGCTGTTGCTGTCCCAGGCAGAGTGCATTTGGTATCACGACACCTATGACAGGAGTTGGCGCTATACATGAAGCTTATATCAACCCGCTATTCCAGAGCAAGAGGTCACGGGCCACATCAGAGGGCTCCGTGGACCACTGGTTGGGCACCCCTGCCATACAGTTTATATGACATTCTTTCTATAATTTTTTATTTAGTACATAATAGGAGTTCAATTTGTAATAACAAAGTACAATTACCTTCATCCAGGAGAGAGTTGTTAAGGAGCTGTGTGGCGCTGGTGCCTTCTTTGTCCCATTTGAAAAATTTTGCAACTGTCATTTGTCTTCTGTGCAACCTTTCTTCCATAGATATGTTATCAGTCGATGACTTTGTCATATTAATAGTTTTCTTAATTTTTCTTTTGTAATCATCCCATTTCTTTTTGCATTCTGGAAGTGTTCGCTGAATATTACCTTGCACATTAACTCTTCTTACCACTTCATCCCAGATTGCAGCTTTTCCTGCAGCATTGGCTGCTTTCCGTCCAAACAACTGCTCTATGTGTTCCAAGATTGCATCTACCAGAGCATGGATTTCCTGGTCAGTAAACCTCTCCTTCCTCTTCTTAGGGGTCTGTATGGATAACACCCCAGTGTTTGCACCATGAGACATTCTTTGGCCTTGAATTCCAGAGGTGACAGACTTGTCTTCTGCTTAAAGGATACAAAATATCTTTAATATATGGTAAAGGAGAAAAATGCGCTAGACTAATACAAAGATAGGCAGCAGCTTATTGTGGGATATACACATACACAGATAGGCAAAAAGAAGAAAACTGCGCAAAATGAAATTGTTAAATAGGTAAAGCGGAGGTTCACCCAAAAAACAAGTACCCGTGTTTCTCCGAAAATAAGCCCGGGTCTTATATTAATTTTGGCAACAAAAGACACAGTAGGGCTTATTTTCGGGGTAGGTCTTACCATATAATGTGCTGTCTTCTCTCCCCCTCTCCCTCCCTGCTTGACAGGAATCCCCAGTGTGAACCAAGTTAAAATGCTTGTAAAATCCTATAATCCACTCTATTACAGTATTATATAATGTACAATGTGTGTTTCTGTAATATAATTGTGCCAAATACCTTCATTATAGCGCTGCTCTGCTTTTCTGTGACCCGCTGGAGCTCTCTTCCCCGCGATTATATTACAGAAACACAAACATTGTACATTATATAATATTGTAATAGAGTGGATTATAGGATTTTACAAGCATTTTAAACTAGGGCTTATTTTCGGGGTAGGGCTTACTTTCGGGGAAACACGGTATATAACATTACATTTTTTTTGGGGGGGGTGTACATACGGAATTATCTGTATTTTCCTCCCGGCTTCCGGGTACTCGCTCCCGCGGGACTGGGCGTTCCTGTGCAGTGCCGCAATGTCATCTGGGCGGCACTGCACAGGAACGACCAGTCCCGCGGAAGCGAGTACCCGGAAGCCGTGAGGAAAATACCGATAATACCGTATGTACCCCCCCCCCCCCCAAAAAAAACACCGGCATACTGTACATGTTTGAGGTATACTGAATGTAATGTTAGATACTTGTTTTTTTGGGTGAACCTCCGCTTTAAATAATTAAATTAAATCCTCCGTCCATATGGAAAAAACAGTCCTCAATAGATGACATAGGTAGGAAATGATTCCAAGCTATTAGCCCATAGGTATTATATAAACCAATCTGCAATTGTTAAATTGTGTAGAAAGTTAAGCAATCTAAAGGTCCTTATACAGAACCAAATAATCCTTAGAATGACACCACAGTGACTCCACACGAGGGAAAAAGTGCCCAACACCGTACCATAAATCCGCTTACCAGATGGCAAGCACAAAGGGCGTCTGGCTGTAACCCAGCCACAGCCTTTAGCTTGCAATGATGAGCTGATTCAAACAACAAGTGGACTGGATGGATGGCTAGATTCCCCTCTACGTCTCTTAAAGTTCATGCCCGAGATGTAATCATACGTTCAAAAAGGAAAAGAAGCGAACCATACCATGATACCGTCACAAAATTTAATATATAAAAAAGTAGTACACTTAGTAGATAAAAATTTGCGTATAAAAATGCCGGCCGGCAAACAATAGGAGCCCTTCCTCCATTACAACGATTTGGTGACATCAATACGTGCCCTTCCAGACGCGTTTTGTCACAATCTGACCTTTTCAATGGGGATTGTACCCAGGTGCAGAAATCGAGTTATGGAATACCGGCCATAGGGCGGAAGTCAAATTTACGAGTTAGGTCCTGCAGGTGGGGTTATGGGCGGAGCATACCCAGTAGTAGGCTGACATGGAGCACGTCAGGAAAGGAAAACTTCAGTAAGTATTTGATATTACATTTTCTGTTTTCATAATCAATTTAGGCCAATATGTATTCTACTGCATATGTTTGGTAAAAAAAAATCCCAATAAGCGTATATTGATTGGTTTGCGCAAAAGGTATAGCGTCTACAAAATATGGGATAATTTTGTTTATTTTTACTAGTTATGGTGGCGATCAGCAACTTATAGTGGGACTGCGGTATTGCGGTGGACATTCTGACACTAACTGACACTTTTTGAGGACCAGTGACACTAATGATTTCAATGGGGTTTGGGCTCAGCATTCAAATTTCCTTGAAATCCGGTGAACCCCTGCCGAACTGAAGCCAGGGCAGTTCAGCTCATCACTAATGGAGGGAAAACTTTAATGAAAGAATGTAAAAAAGATCTCTGTGTTGTTCATTATTAACTGTTTTTCTAAAGTAGCCCCATTTCACCTTTAGACATTAAAGGCAGGGCGTCCTTTACGAATAGATAAGATTAGCCTTTTGCTAAAAATAAACTCTAATCATTATATGTGAAGGCAGATACGGCATGACGTAAGTGTGACTAGAAACCGATACTTCTTTTCATAACTGACCTATACAATTGTTGAAGTTGCAGTGTTGACCTAAATGGACACCCCTCCCATGCTAATCGCTGAGAAAAAAGAAATCTAATGTCCTTTTTTATATATATATATATATATATATATATATATATATATATATATATATATATATATATATATATGAGGTAAGTTCATCATTGGTTGTCCACATCACTTCCTGCATGACATTGATTCTTCCTATTGGCTGTTCATCACTGGAGTTCACTCAGGATCCAGAAAAAAATCTTGGGCCAGATCCACGTAGCGCATCGTAATTTTAGGCAGGCGTAGCGTATCGTAGTAACGCTACGCCGCCGCAAATTTGAGAGGCAAGTGCTGTATTCACAAAGCACTTGCCTCTAAAGTTACGGTGGCGTATCGTAAATCTGCCGGCGTAAGGGCGCGGAATTCAAATGATAAAGATGTGGCCGTGTTTTATGTTAATTTTACTTGACCCCACGTAAATGACGTATTTTTTTAACGGCGCATGCGCCGTCCGTGGGGGTATCCCAGTGCGCATGCTCCAAATGAACCCGCAGCAAGCCAATGCTTTCGACGTGAACGTAATTCTACGCAAAGCCCTATTCGCGAACGTTTTACGCAAACGACGGAAAATTCGACGCTGGCCCGATGTCCATACTTAACATTGCGTACGCCTTATATAGCAGGGGTAACTATACGCCGAAAAAAGCCTTACGGAAACGACGTAAAAAATGCACCGGCCGGAAGTACGTTTGTGGATCGCCGTATCTAGCTCATTTGCATATTCTCTACGCGGAAATCGACGGAAGCGCCACCTAGCGGCCAGCGGAAATTTGCACCTTAGATCTGACGGCGTACTAAGACATACGCCAGTCGGATCTAGCCCAGCTTCAGGCGTATCTTGTTTTGTGGATACAAAACAAAGATACGCCGGAGCAACCTAGAAGTTACGTGGCGTATCAATAGATACGCCAGCGTAACTTCTTTGTGGATCTGGCCCCTTCAGTTTTGCTTACATGTAAGAAGGTAAACAAACATCCAACACTCAAAATGGTCACCGGGGTACCTCCGGCGTCTGACGATTCCTGATGCATTTCTTCTGTAGACTTTGTCAAAGCAATATGCACCCCAAATTCCCTTGGCAAAGTCTACAGACAAAACACATCAGAAAGTGATGTGAGGCGCCTGAACAGGAAGTACCCAGGTGGTCATTTTGAGTGTTGGATCATATTGGTGGTAAATAAAGCTGTTTTTATGGGATTTTCACCACTATGAGCCTTTGTTGTCGGAATTTCCGACAATTGTTTTATAGCATGCTCTCAAATTGTCTGACAACAAATGTGTTCTGTCGGATTATGCGATCATGTGTACACATGTCCGTTGGTATAAAATCCAAAGTACAAACACGCATGCTCCGAACCAATGCTAACCATAGCACAACATTAGCAGAAGTTGCCCAAAGGGTGGCGCTAAAGAGCTGAAAAACCACATTGTTTCGTGTATGTTGGCTGGAAAATTCTGTCCTCTGTATGCATACCAAGTTCACGGCCAACGCCCTTCGCACAAAATTCCACAAATTTGTCCAATGGAAATCCAAACGTGTGTACGAGGCTTTCGATTACCGTACCCTGTGCCTTAAGGATTCATTTTGGTGAAATTGTTTATGACTATTTGTAAGCCACAAAAAAACTCTGTATTGACTCTAACGGTAAAACTAGAAAGAGACATTACCTGTGTCCTTGCCAGGTGTTAAAGGGAAAAAATCTGTAATTTTCATAAGCCCGTCAAAGATTCATCAACCGATTCCTTGAAATAAAAAAAATGTAAGTGATCAGTAAACTTTGATCTCTTCTCAGTTTTCTATAAGCAAAAGCACAATTACCCTTAGTCTATTAAGTTTATGTCACTGGTTTACATATTATACCTATGTAATTCTTTTTTTTTTTTTTTTTACATGGTTTAAGACCTTTCATATATTAGCGCTGCACTTTTCCACGTTTTTGTCACATTTTGCAATTGATCTACTGTTGTGCCGGCTGCTATATTTGTGTTTTGTTTTTTAGACAGTATGGGCTAGATTCAGAAAGACTTACGACGGGCGTATCAGTAGATACGCCGTCGTAAGTCCGAATCCGCGCCGTCATATCTTTAAGCGTATGCTCAAATTGAGATACGCTTAAATGTTGCTAAGATACGACCGGCGTAAGTCTCCTACGCCGTCGTATCTTAGGGTGCATATTTACGCTGGCCGCTAGGTGGCGCTTTCGTTGATTTCCACGTAGAATATGCAAATGAGCTAGATACGCCGATTCAGAAACGTACGTGCACCCGGCGAATTTTTTTACGCCGTTTACGTAAGGCTTTTTCCAGCGTAAAGTTACCCCTGCTATATGAGGTGTAGCCAATGTTAAGTATGGACGTCGGGACAGCGTAGAATTTTACGTCGTTTGCGTAAGTCGTTCGCGAATAGGGCTTTGCGTAAGTTACGTGCACGTCTAAAGCATTGACTATTTGCGACGTGATTAGGAGCATGCGCACTGGAATACGTTCACGGACGGCGCATGCGCCGTTCGTTAGAAACGTCATTTACGCGGGGTCATATGCTTTATTTACATAAAACACGCCCACCTCTTCACAATTTGAATTAGGCGCGCTTACGCCGGCACATTTACGCTACGCCGCCGTAACTTCGGGGCGCAAATTCTTTCAGAATACGGGACTCGCCTCTCAAAGTTACGGCGGCATAGCGTATATGAGATACGCTACGCCCGCCTAAAGATAGGCGATTCTTACTGAATCTAGCCCTATATGTGTATTTATAGTTAACCATGTTAAATGGACTGTAGTGCGTTTCTGCAAACTTCAAAATGCACTAAAAAACGCATACGTGTGAACGTAGGGAAACAAGGCTTCCTATGGGTCACGTTCACGTCTGTGCATCTTATGGAAAGGGCCATGATTTTTTTTTCTGGTTCCATAGACTTCAATGGATGAAAAATGTGTATTGAAAAACACAAAATGCACTTGGAATATGCAAGCTGCAACCTGCATAGGTGTTTTATTTCACCTGGAGACCCTGTCAGTAACACACCTCCTGTCTATAGGGTGTCTATATTGTAGAGTAGTAAAGACACCTTTGTACAGCAGCATTGTCAGTGTGGGGAGAGTCTAGTGTTTGACAAGTAGATTCATACGACCTTGAACTGAAGCTAAACTCTAAACTCCACTACACACGCTCAGTTTACTCGGCAAGAACCAGCAAGAATACTGCTGGCAGAGCTTTCTTGCTGAGTATACTGAGCTAGCTGGATTCACGTAGGGCGACGTATGTTTCAGCCGGCGTAGCGTATCGTATTTACGCTACGCCGCTGTAAGTCAGAGAGGCAAGTGCTGTATTCACAAAGCACTTGCCTGCTAAGTTACGGCGGCGTAGCGTAAATGGGCCGGCGGAAGCGCGCCTAATTCAAATTGTGAAGAGGTGGGCGTGTTTTATGTAAATAAACCATGCGCCGTTCGTGGACATATCCCAGTGTGCATTGCTCCAAAGTACGCCGCAAGGACTTATTGGTTTCGACGTGAACGTAAATTACGTCCAGACCCATTCACGGACGACTTGCGCAAACAACGTAAAATTTTCAAAATTCGACGCGGGAACGACGTCCATACTTAACATTGACTAGGCCAGCTTTTTGTTGGACTAACTTTACGCCTAAAAACGCCTTACGTAAACGGCGTATCTTTACTGCGATGGGCAAGCGTACGTTCGTGAATAGGCGTATCTCGCTGATTTACGCATTCTAGGCGTAAATCAGCGTTCACACCCCTAGCGGCCGGCGGAACTAGACAGCTAAGATACGACGGCGCAGGCTGTCGTATCTTAGCTACATTTAAGTGTAACTCAATTTGAGAATACACTTAAATGTACGACGGCGCAGATTCAGAGTTACGACGGCGTATCTACTGAATCTGAATCTGGCTAAGCGTGTGTACGAGGCTTTCAGGTTTCTCGTCAAGAAAACTGCCCAGAATCTAGACGAGAAAAATAGAGAACATGTTCTCTATTTTCTCGTTGTGAGATTCTCGGCAGTGTTTTCCTGGCGAGAAACCCGAGAGTGTGTATACTGACCTGTCGCCGTGGAAACTCGCGCATGCTCGAAATGACTTTGACACATGCGTGGTAGCTTCCTAGGCATAGGTAGGGTATAGCAAGATGGCGGAGACGGCATCGAATGTGATGAGCGCATGCTCGTTGTAGTTGATGACGTCACCGCGTTTGCTATATTCAAAAGAGTGTCTGTACACTCGGGCGGCAAGAGATTCTTGCCAAGAATCTCGTCAGGAAAAAAACGTTGACGGCTACAGCGCGGACCTGAAATTCCAAGTGGACGTCAATTGACGTCCGCCCCTTTGCTCGTTCCCCGCGCGCGCGCTCCCGAGCGCGCAGCGGGGAAACTCTGTGTTGGCCGTGTCCCTTGGACACAGCCAATCACAGATCGCGGTGAACGGCCAATCAGAGTGGTCGTTTGCTATGCGATCTGTGCGGCCAATGAGAGATGATCTCAAATGTAAACATTTGAGATCATCTCTCATTGCCGGCTCACACAGAGACAGCGGTGCTGTCTCTGGAGAGGAGACCGATCTGTGTCTCTTGTACATAGGGACACAGATCGGTCACCTCCCCCCCAACCAACAGTTAGAACACTATATAGGGAACATATTTAACCCCTTCCTCACCCCCTAGTGTTAACCCCTTCAATGCCAGTCACATTTATACAGTAATTAGTGCATATTTATAGCACTGATCGCAGTAAAAATGTGTCCGATGTGTCCGCCATAATGTCGCCGTCCCAATAAAAATTGCAGATCGCCGCCATTACTAGTAAAAAAATAAAAAAAAAACAATTCTGTCCCCTATTTTGTAGGCGCTATAACTTTTGCGCAAACCAGTCGCTTATTGCGATTTTTTTTTTTTTTTTTTTTAACAAAAATATGTAGAATACGTATCGGCCTAAACTGAAATTTTTTTTTTTTTAAATTGGGCTATTTATTATAGCAACAAGTAAAAAATATTGTATTTTTTTTCAAAATTGTCGCTCTTTTTTGTTTATAGCGCAAAAATTGAAAACCGAACAGGCGATCAAATACCACTGAAAGAAAGCTCTACTTGTGGGGAAAAAAGGATGTCAATTTTGTTTGGAAGCCACGTCGCACGACCGCGCAATTGTCAGTTAAGGCGACGCAGTGCCGGAAGCTGAAATTTCACCTGGGCAGGAGGGGGGTATATGTGCCCAGTAAGCAAGTGGTTAAAGGCACCCAATTAAAAAATTGCACCCTAAGATACGACAGCTAGGTTTAAGTGTATCTCTCAGTTTGAGCATACACTTAAACTTACGACGGGCTTAGATTCCGAGTTACGTCGGCGTAACTCTTTGTGAATCCAGCCCACAGTTTTTTTTTTTCATGAAAGTGTATTTTTCCCCCAAAAAATGCGTTTGAAAAAACGCTGCGCAAATACTGTATAACCTACATATGCAATCAGCGGACCTCCAGCTGTTGCAGAACTTCAAGTCCCATGAGGCATAGCAAGACTCTGACAGGCACAAGAATGACACCCAGAGGCAGAGGCATGATGGGAGTTGTAGTTTTGCAACAGCTGGAGGTCCGCTAATTGCATATTCCTGCAAGTGTATTACATAAAATATTGCAATATATATATATATATATATATATATATATATATATATATATATATATATATATATATATAATGTTTGGGGGTTCTAAGTAATTTTCTAGTAAAAAATACGGATTTTAACTTGTAAGCAACAAATGTCAGAAAACGGCTTAGGCAGGAAGGGGTTAAAGGAAGTGGAAAAAGAACAGACTTATTGGCAGGATCACCGGATGAAAAAAAAAAACCCTAATGCAGCCATCACATCTAATAATTAGTGAAAGGCAATTTCATTTTGGATTTCATTTGTAGATCGGTAACAGAGTCTCTAACACTGAGTAGATAGTAGAGTATCATACAAACTATATATAACTTTTCTGTAACGGCCGGGTGACCGCCATGAACCACAGCCTGTTCTACACACATAGAAATCTTCACTTGGTTGAACATCTACATTGGAATACAGTTGAGCTACTTCTTTAAAAAGAAAAACCTATAGTAAAAAAAAAAAAAAAACCTGACAATTTTTATCATGAATTTGCATATGTAACAGAAATGCCCCTTACCCATGAAATGTATGGTGTGAGCGTTGTATAAGATCTGCTGGTTGCCTTCGTATATGAGATCTGGGAATACTCTGCACGGTTACTTTCACTTTCCCAATAGTGAGTCATGCAGCTAAAGTCTCCACCCTGAAAGGACAGTCCCTTCCCACGCAAACTCTCTACTCCATAGTCCTTGTCATGGGACAGAAAGAATGTTTCTTATAATGTCATCATGATCTCTACACACGTCGCCTGCTGGGGAAAAAAATGAATCCCTCTCCCTATGAAGTGTACACTTACCAGACCTTGGCAAGTAAAGAGCCTGGATGGATGGTCTCAGCAATCCTCCTCGTAGGCTGTTAGTAACGCTGCTGGATGATTATGGGTTTAGGCTGGGTTCACACTACGATTTTCCCGTCCGTCAGCCGCATACTATTTCAGTATTGAAAACGTACGGGCCCGGACGGGAAAACGCATACATAGACAATGCATTGCAAATCGTATGCACTCAGATGCATCCGGGTGCGTACGATTTGCTGGCAAAACGTTTTTTAACAGTACGCAAAACCGTGTTCAACCGCGGTTTTGCGGCTGTTTTTGAAACCGTATGGCAAACGCATACGTTTTTTTTTAACATTGGCCCTGGTTCACACTGGGTACGATTTGGAACGATTTGAGATGCGATTTGACATGTCAAATCGAATCTCAAATCGGCGGCAATTGTCGGCAATGGCACTGTCCTAATCAGTGCGACGCCGCATCTGCGATTTCAAAAAGTAGTTCCTGTACTACTTTTTGCGATTTCGGGTCGCGATTTACATTAAATTGCGGCCGAAATCGCGGCAAATCGCGGCAAAATCGCGGCATTTTACCGCGATTTTGAATTCGCAGCAGTGTGAACCTAGGCTCCAAGTCAATGGAAAACGCACATATGTGCGGTTCCATACGTTTACGTCCGTTTCAGCCGCATACGTTTTTTCATATAAATCGTATGCGGCTGACGGACGGGAAAATCGTAGTGTGAACCCAGCCTTAGGTGTGTCAGGACATCGGGGAATTGTTGGCTCGTCCCGCTGATTGATCCACCACTCGATCGTCCTCACTCAGAGATCCCAAAGATGATACTGTGGTCTCATAAAAACAGATATCAGCACCATAGCGTAATTCCAAAAAGTGATTTATTGATAAAAAAACATAAACGTTTAAAAGTGATTTTAATTTTTTTTTATCAATAAATCACAAGGCGGCACATTTATAGGGACGTACCTGTACGCTCATTTGCCTGCCTGTGCCATTCTGCTCATGTATATGTGTGTGCGGCGGTCGGCAAGTGGTTAAAATATGTTTATTTATCATAACACTTTCTGAGACAAAATAACAAGTAAATTATTTTATTTATTGGTCATAGATATCCTAGAATGTAATATTATGTATTAAATGATCAAAAGCATTTTTGGTCACATATGATAAATATGTATATATAAATATATAGGCCCAGATTTACAAAGCACTTATGCCGACGTATCTCGAGATACGCCGCGTAAGTGCAAATATGCGCCGTCGTATCTATGCGCCATTCTCACAAACCGAAATACACCTAAAAATAGGCTTCATTCGACCGACGTAACTTGCCTACGCCGGCGCATATTTACGCTGGATGCAAGTGGCGCTCCCATTGATTTCCTATTCAAATATGGAAATGAGGAAGATACGTCGATTCACGAATGTACTTGCGCCCGGCGCATAATATACGCGGTTTGCGTAAGTCGTACGTCCGGCGTAAAGTTATTCCCCATATAGGAGGCGCAACCCATGCAAAGGTATGGACCAGGGAACACAAACCGTTGTATCTTATGTCGTTTGCGTTGTACGTGAATTTGACTAGTTGTAGGTTATGTTCACGTCGTAGGCAGTGATCCGTCGTATCTTAGGGAGTAGTTCCGACGTGATTCTGAGCATGCGCAGTGGGATGCGTCCACGGGACGGCGCATGCGCCATTCGTTATTCGTATCTTAATGGCGCTCGGCCCATCATTTGCATGGGGTCACGCCTCATTTGCATGGCTCACGCCCACTTCCACTTACGACGACTTACGCATAGGAAACCCAGCGCAGATTTGGCAGCACTGGCTTTGTGAATCCAGTGCTTGCCTCTCTGCGCTACGTCGGCGTAGCGTATATGAGATATGCTACAGCGGCATAAATATGCGCCGATGTATGTGAATCCGGGCCATACTATATTGTCAAAATTATTGGGACGCCTGCCTTTACACTCACATGAACTTTAATGGCATCCCAGTCTTAGTCCATAGGGTTCAATATTGAGTTGGCCCCCCCTTTGCAGCTATAACAGCTTCAGCTCTTCTGGGAAGGCTGTCCACAAGGTTTAGGAGTGTGTCTATGGGAATGTTTGACCATTCTTCCAGGAGTGGATTAGTGAGGTCAGGTACTGATGTTGGACATGAAGGCCTGGCTTGCAGTCTTCATTCCAAAGGTCTTCTATCCGGTTGAGTTCGCAGGCCAGTCAAGTTCCTCCACCCCAAACTCGCTCATCCATGTCTTTATGGACCTTGCTTTGTGCACTGATTGAAATCATTTGGTGGATTATGGTGCAGGGTTGTTTTTCAGGGGTTTGGTTTGGCCAAGTGAAGGAAACACTTAAGGCATCAACAAGCCAAGACATGTTGGTCAATTTCATGTTCCCAGCTTTGTAGTAAAAGTTTAGGGATGGCCCCTTTCTTGTTCCAAGTTGGCTGCTCACCAGTGCACAAAGCGAGGTCCATAAAGACATGGATGAGCGAGTTTGGGGTTGAGGAACTTGACTGGCCTGCACAGAGTCTTGACCTCAACCAGATAGGGATGAATTAGAGCGAAGACAGGCCTTCTCGTCCACATTAGTGCCTGACCTCACAAATGAGCTTCTCAAAGAATGGTCAAACATTCCCATAGACACACTCCTAAGCCTCATGGACAGCCTTCCCAGAAGAGATGAAGCTGTTAAAGCTACGGGTGGGGGGAACTCACTTTGAACCCAGCAGACTAAAGGCCCATACACACGGTCTGACTTTCTCTTTCGTTCATGGACGGACACAGCCTTAATCTTGACGAAGTGGGTATTAGCCTTCCTTTAGGAGTGACTAGGCAGAAAGTGTTAACAACTTCAAAGCTGAACAGCCCCGGCCAGGGGGTGGTCCTACTGGCTATATCCCCTCAACCTGCACTAAGCAGCTCAGTTTTTTTCTGCCTAGTTAAGGAGAAGACATGGCTCCCTTCGGGCCCATAGGCCTGGAGGTTTTTTATCCCAGATGGAAATTTCATAATTTTTTTTTTGTTCCTGTGATCTTCGATCAACTGCCGACTGGGCGACAGGCTGGATCCCAGACCCTTGTAGTCCCCCCAGTTTCGGCCATCGAGCGTTTGCCGACCATAGTTACGCACTGGGTCGTCCACGTCGCTCTACTGGTGGCCGGTGAGCTATACGCTCCAGGGATTGCATAGGACCGGTCTACAGGGCCAAGTCGCAGTAGCCTGGCCGACTGTCACCTCCGTCACCATGCAGAAGATGGTCTGTCTGGGATGCTTCCAGCACAATCTTCAGGAAGGGTAAGTATAATCCTCTGCTTCGGCAGGAAGACAGAGCTGGGCTGTGAGTAAAGGGTTCTATCCATCCCTTCTCCCCTCCCTTCCTTCCTTCCTCCCTAGACTCTCTGAGCTAGCTGCTGGGGCGGTGGGTTCTCCTGGGGAGGGTGTCACCTGGGGAGAACTGTGCATATACGTCCGCTAAAGCATTATTATAAGCTGCTTAAAAAGATTTTGCTTACCTGTGTGTCCTGCTCCATGCCGTCGGCGACCATTTTTGCTGTGATCCATGCTGTATTGCTCTATCTGCACTGACGGCCATGTTCTTGTGGCCATGCTTTAATCGGCTTCTATCTTCTGCTTGGCGGCCATCTTTGCTGTGATCCAGGTGGTGTTTGACTATTCATGCTCGGCGGCCATGTTTTTTGTGATTTTTGCTGTTTACTTTCTACTGCACTGGCGGCCATGTTCTTGTGGCCGCGCTGTAATTGGCCTCTATCTTCTGCTTGGCAGCCATCTTTGCTGTGATCCAGGTGGTGTTTGACTATTCTTGCTCGGCGGCCATGTTTTTGTTCTGCTTCTAGCGGCCGCTTGGTGGCCTTTGTCCTGGACTCCTGGCTCTATCTACACCCAGTGGTCATGCGCTTGTGTACTGTGGCATTGGTTGGTCTCGATAGACCGTTTGGCGGCCTGTTTTTCCGTGAGATCCATGCACTGGCTATTGTCGGCGGCCATGTTTTTGTGCCCTCACTGTGTGGGCTTCTAGCTGCCGCTCGGCGGCCATGTTTTTGTGGCCTGCGATCGTTATTGGCCTCTAGTGGGCACTCGGCAGCTATTTTGCCATCTATCAGACAGCAGCACTTAAAAGGCACAGACTGAAAGACACACGCTGCTCAAGGGTCAGACTGCATATCTGACAAGGAAGCAGCTCTACTAAGTGGCGGACGGCAGCATACTATTGTTCCAGGGTGGTGAGTCCTCTGAGTGGGAACCTCTCGTCTCTGCTGCAGCTAGGAGGGTGGGTTACTGTGCCTTGCCTTGAAGTCCTTGTGTCAGGTGTGTGGGTCACCCTGGCGTCAGAAGCTAGTTAGTGGCACCATGGAGTCAGTACCGGCTAATCTATGCCTTCCCTCCTCTAAAGCTCCTTCCTCATCTGCTTTGCAGAGTGGAGACAGAGGGGATTCCAATCATCCTAATTGCTCCGGATTGGCCTCGATGTGGTACGCACACGTCCCTTGGCGTCTACCACTAGGAAAGGACCTGCTGTCTCAAGGTCCTATACGCCATCCTGTTTTACAGTTGCTGGCTTTAATGGCAGGGCTATTGAGAGCCAGGTGCTAAAAGACCGGGGCCTGCCAGACTCGGTGATCTCTACCAAGAGGAGTGCTTGGAAATCATCCTGCAGGAAGATTTACCATCGCACTTGGAAGACCTACATATCCATTTGTAAAGGGAAATGAGGTGACATCCGCGTGCCTATTTGGTTCCCAGAGTCCTGCTGCTCGTAAGAGGCAGAGTGTGGGGCAGACCAAAAATTAGCTTTAAATACAATAAGAGGGCAGATTTCTGCCCTGGCTGTCTTTTTTCAACAACCCCTGGCGGCTCACTCTCTAGTGAGAATGTTTGTACAGGGGGTTCGGCATGCGGCCCCTCCGGTCCATCCTCCACTACCCCCGTGGAGATTTGAATAGCAGACGTCCGTGGCGTCTACCGCTACGAGAGTACCTGCTGTCTCAAGGTCCCATATGTCATCCTGCTTTACAGTCAATGGCCTTAAAGGGATGGCCTCTAGGTGCCTCAGAAACCACCGTTTGGGAACATTAGGGAAGTTCCCTTGTTGACACTTTCTCAGAAAGGGGTCCTTTTGTTGGCTGTTATGTCAGTTATGTCAGTTAAGACGGGTTCTGAGCTGGCAGCCTTGTCATGAAAGGCTCCCTATCAAGGATAAGGTGGTGCTGCGTCCGCAGCCTTCTTTTCTTCCTAAGGTCATTTCAACCTTCCATCTCAAGAAAGACATTGTACTGCCATCCTTGTGTCCTCATCCGTCGAATCCTAAGGAGACGATGTGGCATTCCTTGGACGTTGTCCGAGCTCCGAGAGTATACTTGACTGTTACTGCTCCGTTCCGGAGTTCAGACTCACTGTTTTTTTTCGGTGGCTGGTCCCAAGAGGGGCCCAGCGGTCTCATCAGGCCACCATTTCAAGGTGGATCCGACAGATTGCGATCAGGCCTGTCACGATGCATTCAACCAGGGAAATAGGTGCCTCTTGGGCTTTCTGACATCAAGCGTCTGTTTCCCAGGTGTGTAAGGCGGCGACCTGGTCGCCCGGTCACACTTTCACTAAACTTTACAAGTTGATGTGAGTGCATCTTCGGATGCTTCTTTGGCCGCAAAGTTTTGCAGGCGGCTGTTTAGAGTTACAACTCCACAGTTGAGGAGCTCTGTTTTGTTTTGGGGTGAAGTTTAATTTTATGCTGTTCCCACCCCTCTTTTTGACACTGCTTTGGGACGTTCCAGTTTGTCAAGATTAAGACTGTGTCCGTCCATGAACGAAAGAGAAAATAGGATTTTATACTCACCGTAAAATCTTTTTCTCTGAGTTCATGGATGGACACAGCACCCACCCCTCTTTTTTAAATTTGTACTGCTTTTAACGAACTGAGCTGCTTAGTGCAGGCTGAGGGGATATAGCCAGTAGGACCACCCCCTGGGCGGGGCTGTTCAGCTTTGAAGTTGTTAAAGCGGGGGTTCACCCTAGAATAAAAAAAAAAAAAAAATTTTTATTCTATCATAAAATTCGGCATCGTAGCGCGAGCTACAGTATGCCGGTCTTACATTTTTTATCCCCGTACTCACTGTTTAATCCGACCTAGACGATTCCGTCTGCCCACTGGGAATGGGTGTTCCAATCCAGACGGAAAGTGATTGACGGCCGGCTCTGGCGCGTCACGCTTCTCCGGAAATAGCCGAAATAGGTTTGGCTCTTCACGGCGCCTGTGCGCAGGCGCCGTGAAGAGCCGAGACCTACTCCGGCTGTCTTCGGGGAGCGTGACGTGCCAGAGTCAGCCGTCAATCACCCTCCCTCTTGCTGGGAACGCCCATTCCCCGCGGCAGACGGAATCGTCTATGTACGATTAAACAGTGAGTACGGGGTTAAAAAATGTAAGACCGGCATAGTGTAGCTCGCGCTACTATGCCGGATTTTATGCTGAAATGTTGTTCAGCAGGGTGAACCACCGCTTTAACACTTTCTGCTTAGTCACTCCTAAAGGAAGGCTAATACTCACTTTGTCAAGATTAAGGCTGTGTCCGTCCATGAACTCAGAGAAAAAGATTTTACGGTGAGTATAAAATCCTATTTTTTGCCAACAAACTTCAAAATGAGCAAGTTTTCCAAAAAATCCGAGCGTGTGTACACTCCATTAGACAAACATTTTCGGTTTTCATCCGGCAAAAGTTCGCTCTGCAAACGGACAAACTTTTCGGCAACAAAAGTCCCACGGTGCAAAGTCCTATCGTATGTACAGAAATCCATCGGACTTTTGTCCGAAGTGCAAATACGCATGCCCAGAACCAATGTTAAAATCAACCAACAATAGCAGAAGTTGACCAAAGGGTGGCAGTAAAGAGCAGAAAAGAGCAGAAAAAACACGTGATGTTGGGAAAGTTCTAGAAAGTTTGCACAAAAGTCCGAGCGTGTGTATGCTATGGGTGTGCCCGGCCAACTCCCTTCGGACAAAAATCCACGGAAAAGTTTGTTTGAAGTCCGATCGTGTGTACGAGGCTTTAGACTGGGATGCCATTAAAGTTCATGTGTGTACAGGGCCGCTGATAATCCAGTACAACTGGCCCTGTTGTAGGGGGCCCCGGGCCAGCAGGGGCCCGGATGACAACTCCCCCTTTTTTTATTTATTTTTTTATAAAAAAATATATATATTTTTTTAATCTATTTTTATTTTAATTTTTATTAAAGGGCCATTTTTTTTTTTTTTTTTAGAGGTCCGGGGGTCCCCAGGGGTCCGAAGGCCCCCAGGGCCCCGGATAGAAACCCCCAGTTTTTTTTATTTATTTTTTATAAAAAAATATATATTTTTTCTAATATATATATATTTTTATTTTTTATTAAAGGGACAATTTTTTTTCTTAGGGGTACGGGGGTCCCCAGGGGCCCGGAGATCCCCAGGGCCTGGGATGATTACACCCCTTTTTTTTATAAAAAAATAAATACATTTTTATATATTTTTTTATTATATATATATATATATATATATATATATATATATATATATATATATATGTTATTATTATTATTAAAGGACCCAGAGGTCCCCAGGGCCCCGGATGGCAATCCCCCTTTTTTTTTATAAATTCTTTTTTTTTTCATATTATTTTATTTCATTTTTTTTCTTTTTATTCCTTATATATATATATATATATATATATATATATATATATATATATATATATATATATATATATATATATATATTAAAGGGCTCATGAGGTCTCCATGTGGCAAACCCCCTTTTTTTTTTTTTAATTAAATGGCCCAGAGGTCCCCAGGGCCCTGAATGGCAACCCCCCCCCTTTTTTTTTATAAATGTTTATTTATTTATTTTATATATTTTTATTTTTAAATTTTTATTAATAATTTGTAAAGGGCCCCCCTCCGCTTCTCAATTCGCGGCAGCCCCCCCCCTCCCGCTTCTCAATTTCAATTTCAGACGGCAGCCCCTCCCCCCCCCCCCCCCCGGTTCTCTGCTCCAGGTGCCTACCAATACCGCCAATCCCGTAACGTGCTGCAGAGACAGTTTCAAGGCGGGGCCAGGGGTGGAGCTAAAGGAGGGACCAGGGGCGGGACCAGGGGTGGAGCTGAAGGGGGCCCCGTCAGGTAGGCTGTACGGGGCCCCATGATTTCTATCAGCAGCCCTGTGTGTGTATGTAAAGGCAGGTGTCCCAATACTTTTCACATTATAGTGTGTGTGTGTGTATATATATCAACAATCAACTCATGAAGAGTTTTCTATCTTTCACATTAATGTGACTATCATAAATGAAAACTGATACAGATATATTTATTGAGGGAGTTGTATACTGCAACAAAAAACATGATTTTCAACAACTTGAGACTGTAGTGTGAATGCTAATTATAAAATGTATCTTTAGCCAAAAGTTTTGAATAACAAGAACATTTTCCTTCACTTCTCATTTACTGTAGGTGACAACATTTCCAATAGAACAGGAGGGGATGTCTCTCTAACACGTGCCAAAAAAAAAAAAAAAACAACAAGCAAACAAACAAAACATAAACAACAGAAAAGCAAAAACAAAAATGTAGAGTGGGGGAAGTTTAAAAAAAAAAACTACATAGAGTGAGGGAAATTTCCCCAAATGTACACAGAAAGAAAAAAAAAAAAAAAAAAAACACAATAAAAAACAAACAACCTAGTCCTCGTCTCTAACCCTTACGTAATCTAATCACTTTAATATTGATTTATAATTTGGCAACATCATATTTTAAACCCTTTAACACAATCCTTCAATGTGTGTTAATAATGTATTATTAATATAATATTTCTCATATAAGTAATACATTATGAAACAAGAAAATGTTCACAAACGTGTACAGTATGAGCCCATAAGTAACAAAGACATATATGCAGATGCCTGATTTTTAATCCTTTGGACTCTCGGAGATCAAACAAGCTTGTAGGCAGTGAAGTGACAGGAACCCTGACATGTAGGTACTTGTTCCAAGGGAAGAGAAGAGAGAAAGCATAAAGATGAGAGACCTGCAACCTGCAAGGGAGATTTATTAAAAAATAAACACAAACACGCTTACTACACACATATCGTTTGGACCATTCGCATTCACTTGGGCTTTGATTTGTCTTAATTTTTCTGAGATTTGGCCATAGTTGTGGTTATCCAAGCACATATTAAAAAAACAGAAGTGTAAAAGCGCAACACAAGTGAGAACACACATATGATATCAAAAACACCCTTGAAAATATTTCATATTAACAAAATCATTATCCTCATATACATGTATATTGTACTATATGTGTATGACATCCGACGCTCCATAGAGATGTCTGGAGCGGCCGTTCAGGTCCGCCGAAAAAACTGACAGGCGGACCTGAATGGCCCGACTGTGTGAAAGGGGCCTTACAGTGATCCCAATGGTCTAACAGTCTGTGAAGTGCCAATATTCAAGTGCTGGGCTGGGGATAGAATATCTTGCTATGCCTAGAAGGACTCATTAACATTGATCCTAAAGCCTAAACTTATGCCGCGTACACACGACCGTTATTCATGTCATGGAAAAAAATATGTTTTTCTCGACGTGATTCCTCTCAAGCCTGCCTTGCATACACACGATCGTGATAAAAAATGCTTGAGCAAAGCGCAGTGACGTACAACAGGTACGATGACACTATAAAGGGGAAGTTCCATTCGAATGGCGCCACCCCGTCGCAGTAAGCTACGCCGTTTACGTAAGGCGTACGTTCGGCGTAAAGTTAAACCATCAAATAGTTGGTCTAAGTCATGTAGGGTATGGACGTCGGAACTGCTGTCGGATTTTACGTCGTTTACGTAAGTCGTACGTGAATGGGGCTGGGCGTAGGTGTTACGTTCGTGTCGTAGGCATTGAACTGGCGTATCTTAGGGAGTAAATTCGATGCGATTCTGAGCATGCGCACGCATGCGCCGTTTGTTTGGCGCTTCATTTACATGGGGTCACTCTTCATTGTAATACATCACGCCCACTACCCGCCTACTTTGAATTAGGCGGGCTTACGCCGGCCCATTTACGCTACATCGCCGTAACTTAGGGAGCAAGTGCTTTGTGAATACTGGTCTTGCCTCTCTATGTTACGTCGGCGTAGCGCATATGAGCTGCGCTACGCCCGCTCAAAGATATGCCGCTGTACGTGAATCTGGCCCTATGTCTCTATGCAGAGGTGACCATCTTGGTAGAGGCAGGGCTCTCCTTTCTGGTATGTAAGTCTCCAGTAAAGAGAACAGCGAGCAGCAGAGCAGCGAAATCCCCAAATCTCATGCCAAATATGCTAAGGAAAAAAGTCAAGAGCCGGAAATCTCTATATTTAGCTGAAAGGCTGCAGGCACACACACATACCGGGAAGTACATTGCAAGTTTTGATGAGGAATTCCAGAAAAAAGATTTTCAGTATTTAATAGGCTTCATAGATAAAAGTGCCAGAAGAGATTAGGGAATCTGATTGGCTGCTATATGCAAGGTAGACTATTGCTCTTGCAGACATTTTCATGCATGGCTCAAGGTAACTTTTTTTAAAAACACATCTAAGAACATTTTGCAGATATTTTAGTGTCCTGGATTTATACAAATCTAAAAAAAACCTTCAAATTTCATAAGACTTGTTTTCATAAGACTTGTTTTCATAAGACTGGTTTAGATTATTCCATCTTCTTGAAGATTCCAAGCACCAGTACTGCCGCCATTATGAGGAAGGTGTTGCATGTTAGATTGGTCTTGCCGTTCGCATATTCATTGCAGAAGTCTCCAGAGCAGCAGGATGTGTGCTTAGAGGCCACAAATACATTGTAGTTTGTTGGATTGCATTCCCTCTCCTGAACACATTTTTTGGTAATCTTCACATTGTGAACTGAATACAAACACAAATAGGCAAGTAAGAAACATTGGATGATCAAGTTGCCTTTTTTGTTACATTATAATTTTTATTAGAGTTTAAAGGAGTTGTAAAGGAAACATTTTTTTTTTGCTGAAATGACTGTTTACAGGGTATAGAGACATAATAGTTAACTGATTCCCTTTAAAAAATATTAAAAATAGATAAAAATCAATCATATAATGTACCTGCAGTTTCTAGTTTCGTTTTTGCATGTTGTTTCCTGCTTCTGTGATGTACAGAGCTACAGAGCCAATACAGGGCAGTGATGGTTTGGAAAACGAAACTGATTGGTGCTGAGGGGTTTTAGACACACGGTAATCACACCTCGTTGATTAGTGACCACAGAGAGAAAGCTCCCAGTACTGTGGTCATCAGGAAACAGACAACCAGGAAGTGTTGAGATCAGAGAAGAATTAAAACGAACAATGAGGACATGAAAACAGCACTGCATTAAGGTAAAGGAAGCTATTAACCCTCCTGGCGGTATTCCCGAGCGTGACTCAGGGTGGATTTTTTGGGCTGGAATCGGTATTACCAAGTCACGCTCGGGGTAGCTATGCAGAGCCTGCAGCGTGCACTGGCTTACCTTGTTCCTGGATCCTGCGATGCCACCGCGCTGTGTGAGCGAGCGGGACCTCGCTCGATTCACACAGTGCCCTCCTGTGCCGTCGATCTCCGTTCCCTGCGACATTACGACGCACGGGGCGGAGATCGGCGCCAAATTCAAAAAGGTAAACAAACACTATACATACAGTATACTGTAATCTTATAGATTACCGTACTGTATGTGAAAAATACACTCCCCCTTGTCCCTAGTGGTCTGTCCAGTGTCCTACATGTTCTTTTATATAATAAAAACTGTTCTTTCTGCCTGCAAACTGTAGATTGTCCATAGCAACCAAAAGTGTCCCTTTATGTCAAAAATGGTTTTAAAGCAGCTAGAAAACAGCGATAATAAATTAGAATCACTTGCAGAATTGTGCGATAGCGATTTGTGGGGAAATTCGGCATGAAAAAAAAAATGACAGCGACAATTCTGCAACTGAGCAAATTTCAGTGATTTTGAGTTGATTACATTATTGAATAATTTTTATTAGAATTATATTATTTGTTATAATTATTTATAATTATTTATTATATTATAATTTATAATTTTGTTTTTAAAAAAATGTCATAGCCGGGATGCCTATTAGATTCTTGTTTGGTCAGATTTAAGTGAGTAATTCCTAAGAATTACAGACCTACAATATAAAACGCCAAATTTCCTTGCAAATAATTGTACCACTTTCAGCACCTTTTTTTCTGAAATAATCATACCGCCAGGGAGGTTAAGATAAAAAAAAATTCCTTTACAAACCCTTTAAGGGTCTGTTCTCACCAGAACGTGGTGCTGGAAACCCACATTCCGTGCACCGCTTTCAAAATGCAACGCACTTGTGATCTGCAGCAGGTGCCAGTGCAATGCTAACGACACCCCAAATGCAGATTGCAAACACAGTGCGCTTGTCTGCACTGGATTGCGTTGTACAGAAGTACCATGTGATCCGGTTACTCTGCATTATGTAAAGTAGTTCTTGCAATACTTTGGCTATAGTCCGGCAACGATTTCCGCCCATTCAAATGAATTGGGTGAAATCGCACCACACCCAGATTCAGGGGCGGACTGACAACTCATGGGGCCCCTGGGCAATAGGAAATTATGGGGCCCCCGGGCAATAGAGGATTATGGGCCCCCAGGCAATAGAGGATTATGGGGCCACACAGTATACACACACATACAGTATACATACACAGTATACACACAGAATACACATACGGAAAAGGTACTGGAGAGGCATGGCAGATATAATCTTGGGATTTTTAGACCAAAAGGATGCCAGTAAGGGACGTTTCAGGGACAGATGTAAAAAAACACAAATTTTTACATACTGTCTCAGATTTTACTGCGGCTGGCAACCCTGATGGGGCCCTACTAGTGGCATAGTGCCCGAGTGCCCGAATGGTCAGTCCGCCCCTGCCCAGATTGCATGTGAATCGCACAGGAATGCACAGAGAAGTTCTGTGTGATTCATGGTGTAAATTGTCCCTCAATGTACATGACCAGCAACATATAAATTAAGTCAAACTGAGACAAAACAACAAGGCAAAAATATGATTACCATCCCAATGAAACAGGTCAGGCAAGAAATCTCAAAATTGCCCACCCAGGCCAGTTACGTAATTCACTCACAGAGTGAAGTGAATAGAAAACTACAAGGTCTGGCATCCTTTGCAGCTGTCGGCTCCTAAAAAACAGCTGCCCTTGCAAATGATTGGATGTCAGAAGTTGACACAGATTTACATCACTTCTTTTTTATCTTCAGTATATTAGACACTATGGCCCAGATTCTCATACATTAGCGCTGCTCCTGGGCAGCGTAATATATGAGCTCTACGTTACACCGCCGCAGGTCTACAGGTTTAAATCCTGATTCTCAGAACACTTACCTGTAAACTTGCGGCGGTGTAGCGTTAGATTGCTCGGCGCAAGCCCGCCCAATTCAAATGGGGCGGGCACCATTTAAATTAGGCGCGCTCCCGCGCCGAGCGTACTGCGCATGCTCCGTCGGGTAAATTAGCCGACGTGCATTGCGCTAAATGACGTCGCCCCGACATCATTTGCCTAGATGTATACGTAAATGGCGTCCAGCGCCATTCACGGACGTCTTACGCAAACAACGTAATTTTTATTCAATTCGACGCGGGAACGACGGCCATAGTTAACATTGGTTGCGCCTGCTAATTAGCAGGGGCAACCTTACGCGTCGGGTACGCTACGCAAACGACGTTAATTCGCTGGGTCGACCTCGCGTATGTTCGGGAATCGCCGTACTTACCTCATTTGCATAGACGACGGGGAAAAGCGACGATGCGACACCTAGCGGCGGGAAAAAAAATTACTTTTAAGATCTGACAGCGTAACAGCCTTACGCTTGTCAGATCTAATGGGTACCTATGCGCAACTGATTCTGAGAATCAGTCGCATAGATACCCGGGGCCAGATGAGGTGTTACGACGGCGCTAATGGTGTTGCGCCGTCGTAACGCCTTTGAGAATCTGGGCCTAAGCGTTCCATATTGCAACAAGCATTAGAAAATGAACAATTATATTGACACCCAAAGAAGTCATATACTTACGTACTGCTTTGTCTATTTGTGTAAAACACAGGCTAGAGGAGTTACAGATCACTGTTGGCTGTTGGTTGCACAGAGTGTTGTTTTTCACATCAGTGCATGAATAGCAATGTAAAGATGCCACTAAAATAGAAAAATATAAAAGTGAGAGATTGGTGTAAAGTACTGGTAACAAGATTTCTGTCAACAAGATCTCGTCCTAAATTGGATGGAACATGTTTTTCTCCTAAAAACTGATGTAACATGTTCCCAAAGGTACAGTGGACAGATCCAAACCACAGAATGTGTGATTCTCTGCAAAACATAAGTATCCTTATATGTTATCCCTCTTAAAAACACATTAAATAGAATAAAAATATGTAATAACCTGCCAGATATCCAGTGTGTACCTAGCTTCCTGTTTGGGCTGAGAACACAAAGGGGGTGATTTACTAAAGGCAAATTCGCTTTGCAAGAGAAGTTGCACCTGACAAGAAAATCTGCCTCACTTTTTAGTGAATGAGGATCAAGATCTGCTGATTTTATACAATCATGTGCAAGCAAAAATGCTGGGGCAGATCCACATACATTTGCGTGGGCGCAGCGTATGTGAGATACGCTACGCCGCTGTAACTTACTTTGCAAATCTTTGAATCCTGAAAGAATTCGCGCCGTAAGTTACGGCGGCGTAGTGTATCTCTTGCGGCGTAAGGGCGCGGAATTCAAATGCGGCGAGTAGGGGGCGTGTTTCATTTAAATGAAGCTCGTCCCCGCGCCAAACGAACTGCGCATGCCCTGTCCATCAAAACTCCCATGGTGCATTGCTCCAAATGACGTTGCAAGGACGTCATTGTTTTCATCGTGAACGTAAATGGCGTCCAGCCCCATTCACGGACGACTTACGCAAACGATGTAAAATTTTCAAAATTATATGCGGGAACGACGGCCATACTTAACATTGAGTACGCCACCAGACAGCAGCTTTAACTATACGCCGGAAAAAGCCGAACAGAAACGACGTAAAAGAATGCGACGGCCGCTCGTAAGTTCGTGGATCGTCGGAAAAAGCTAATTTGCATACTCGACGCGGATTACGACGTGAACGCCACCCAGCGGCCGCCGGAAAATTGCATCTTAGATCCGAGGGCGTACTAAGGCCTGTCGGATCTAACACAGATGCCGTCGTATCTTGTTTGGTGGATACCAAAACAAAGATACGACACGCAAAATTTGAAATTACGCGGCGTATCAACAGATACGCCGGCGTAATTTCTTTGAGGATCTGCCCCGCTGTTTTTTTTTTATTTTCCTTGTATCGGTTGGGTATTTTTTGCACACTGAAATTCCACCAAAATTACTAAGCTCTTGAAAGGTTAACATCCTATGTAGCTTTAGTAAACCAACCCCAAAGTCACACTGAAAATCTAATCAGCATTCTCAGTTGTGCCTGCTGAACTACAGAACCCCTTCCATCCCCTAGCTCCCCCTGTCCTACTCTACATGCATACTTTGATTTAATTTCCCAGCAAATCTATGCTGCTGCCTTGATTTTAAAGCACCTGCCCACACATCATATGTAGAAGAGATCAAGCCTATCTACTGGGAGATGCAAGTCTATTAGCTAGATTCAGAGAGAGTTAGGCCGGCGTATCAGATAGATACGCCGACCTAACTCAGAATCTGCGCCGTCCTAAGTTTAAGTGTATTCTCAAACTGAGATACACTTAAACCTAGCTAAGATACGACAGCCTGCGCCGTCGTATCTTAGGGTGCAATATTTAAGCTGGCCGCTAGGTGGCGCTTCCGTTGAGTTCGGCGTAGAATATGTAAATGACTAGATATGCCTATTCACGAACGTACGTGCGCCCGTCGCAGTAAAGATACGCTGTTTACGTAAGGTGTTTTCAGGCGTAAAGTTATTCCATCAAATAGCTGGACTAGTCAATGTTAAGTATGGCCGTCGTTCCCGCGTCGAAATTTGAAAATTTTACGTCGTTTGCGTAAGTCGTCCGTGAATAGGGCTGGACGTAATTTACGTTCACGTCGAAACCAATACGACCTTGCGGTGTACTTTGGCGCAATGCACACTGGGATATGTACACAGACGGCGCATGCGCCATTCGTAAAAACGTCAATCACGTCAGGTCACCCCCCATTAACATGAAACATGCCCACTCAGCCTAATTTGAATTAGGCGCGTTTACGCCAGCCCCATTTACGCTACGCCGCCATAAGTTAGGAGGCAAGTACTTTGTGAATACAGTACTTGCCTCTCTGACTTAAGGCGGCGTAGCGTAAATATAATACGCTACGCCGCCTTAAAGTTGCGGCAATCTACGTGAATCCAGATACATGTTATTAGAAATTGACCTTCCAGCAGCTACCCCTGCAAAAATGTTATAGACTTGGAAATGATGCTATTGGAACAAGGTTAAAACAGAAAAAATTTACTGGGACATGCACTAGAGAGGAAGATGGAGGTTTGAGGTTAATGCCTGGACATACACATTAAGCAAACCCATATGATGCGGTTAGTTAAACAATAAATCAGCATTAAAATCCACCTAAAACCAACATTACATTGTGACTTCTTACATAATTTAGGATCTTCATTGTTAAAATATTATAATTCCTAGTTGTGTTCACATTTTTATGGCTTTGCAGAACTAAATGCTGGTGTCACCCTCTACAATGTATATTGAGCAAATAATTGCAGAGTTTATCTGTGTAAAGTAAAAGTAACTTTTTTATTGTATCATTGTGGGACAGAAAATGAATTAAGCAAATTTAACAAATTATCTCTGTGCCACAGAAAAAATCAGTCTCTCACCCGCAGAGCTGCTGTGATATAACCACCCAAATGGGGTGTACGAGATATTAATTGTTTTTCCAAATTAATGAAAGGAAATCTCATTTATGGAGTCTCCAAGAAAGAAGAAGGGTTTAATCCAGCAGTGCCCTTGTAATTCCAGGTATAGGTGGCATTGGTCTTTAACTGCATAAAATATCTGGAAACTGTGAATAAAATATCATTTTAGATATCCTTGAAGAATGTATAACTTACCTCCTGAAATAGTCAACATGGCACTCAGTGAAAATAATCCTACTTCGAAGAAATTCATTGTGTTGAAAGAGATGGAATATTATGGAAAGCTGATGTTTGGATAGACTTGTCTTTTTATAAGTATGAGAAAGGGATCCTCCTATACACAAGGCGGGGTCTGAGAATTTTCTTCTATAACATATTTTAGGAGGTTTTATGTATGATTAATGACATACTCTACTATAGATGAAATAATCTGCAGCTTTCAGATTTTGTTTATGAACAGTGTGTCTTACCATTCATCTCACCTAAGTGATTCATCACAATTAGTTAGTAACAATGTTATACTATGAAATTATAACGAAAACAGGGATTATTTATAAGTATTCTTAATCTACTTCTGTGACACCCTGAAAGTCTATAAATCATATTCAAATATAAGTGGTGTGAATCAAGTTATTTTTTTAAATAACAAACATGTTATACTTACCTCCACTGTGCAGTTCATTTTGCACAGAGTGGCCCTGATACTCATCTTCTGGGGTCCCTCGGCGGCTGTCTCGGCTCCTCCCTGCAATAACTCACCCCCTTCATGGGAAGCTCTCTCCCAAGGGGGCTAGATTGTGGGCGCACACCCGTGATACAGCTGGTGACTATAGCCACCGACTGTATCACTCGGCCCGACCTCTGGCGTGCTGTGTCATTGGATGTGATTGACAGCAGTGCGAACCAATGGCTGCGCTGCTATCAATCTAGCCAATCTAGCCAATCAACAGCCAGGCTCCATTTAGAAGAGGACGTCGGGGGATGTGCACAGCAGGTGAACAGGCTCAGGTAAGTAAAACAAGGGGGCTGGGGGGGGGGGGCGTCGTTGCCAGGTGTTTTTTCACCTTAAAGGAGTTGTAATGGAAAAAAATGTTTTGCCTAAAATTAATGTCTATTAAATTCCTTCATCTTTATTACCTCCGGCGTTCTAGTTTCTGTTCTCTCATTCACTTCCTGGTTTGCGACGCTCGTTGATGTAAGAACTACATTTCCCAGTATGCATTGCGGCACGCCCAGTAATTCACACCTCCTTGAAGTCTCTAACACGTAGAGAGCGTCCTGCTACACAGATGTAGTTGCCAGGAGGGGGTGAGCACGTTACTGACCACCGCAGTAAAGCCTCCCTTCACGGTGGTGAGTAACAATCAAGTAGGAAGTGAACAGAACAGAGAAGAAATAGAGCAACTTCTGAGCAAAAACGAACAATGAGGAAGTGAAAAGAGGAATGTCTGCAGGTAAAGGATGCTTATTATGAAAAAAAACTAAATTCCTTTACAACCCCTTTAACCCCCCTGGCGGTTTTCCAGAGTCTGACTCGGGGTGAGATTTTTGGGCTACGATCGGTAACCCCGAGTCAGACTCGGGCTCGCCTCGCTGAATCCACAGGCTTGGTTTACCTACTTGTCCCTGGATCCAGCGATGCCACCGCGCTGTGTGAGCGAGCGGGTCCTCGCTCGATTCACACAGTGCCTCTGTGTGCTGCCGATCTCCATTCCCTGCGACGTTACGACGCACGGGAGCGGAGAACGGCGCCAAATTCAAAAAGGTAAACAAACACAATACATACAGTATACTGTCATCTTATAGATGACAGTACTGTATGTAAAAAATACACACCCCCCTTGTCCCTAGTGGTCTGCCCAGTGCCCTGCATGTTCTTTTATATAATAAAAACTGTTCTTTCTCTCTGCAAACTGTATATTGTCCATAGCAACCAAAAGTGTCCCTTTATGTCAAAAATGGTTTTAGACCAGCTAGAAAACAGCGATAATAAATTATAATCACTTGCAGAATTGAGCGATAGCGATTTGTGGGGAAATTCGTCATAAAAAAATAAAAGTAATGACAGCGACAATTCTGCAACTGAGCAAATTTCAGTGATTTTGAGTTGATTACATTATTGAATAATTTTTATTATAATTATATTATTATTTGTTATAATTATTTATAATTATGTATTATATTATAATTTATAATTAAAAAATAAATAAAAAATTCATACCTGGGATGCCTACTAGACTCTTGTTTGGTCAGATTTAAGTGAGTTATTCCTAAAAATTACAGGTCTACAATATAAAACGCCAAATTTCCTTGCAAATAATTGTACCGCTTTCAGCACCTAAAATCTGAAATAATCATACCGCCAGGGAGGTTAATGCATAGAATGTATTAAGGTGAAAAAACACGAACCTTTACCACACCTTTAATATAGCCTTAATTTTTATCTGAAAATAAATATTGCTATAATACCAGGGGTGAATAAGGAGCATGTACATACATATATTTTTTTCTCCCTGAAGTGAAAAGATTATAATCCAGGCACAGAAATATATCTCCTGTCTTGGGTCTATTGACAAGCATAGGTGTGGGTAGAGGTAGATGGTTTCATGCTGTAATTGAGGGTGTGTATACGTATTATTACCCAATCATTTTGCTGTCAAGTATCCTCATTTACTTCTTAGATACAACAAAGCAATAAACCATGGAGATAAATGATAATTGTATCTAAGTCATATTAGAACACAGGTGGGACTTTATAGGATTGTTTCACCTTGCTTAGTAGTACATAATAGCCTTTTCTCAAAGGTTCATACATTTCAGATTTGTCTATGTCCTGAGTCACCCACTGGCTTCTTAAGCCCCGTACACACGTCCGAGGAACTCGACGTGCCAAACACATCGAGTTCCTCGTCAAGTTCAGTGCTGAAGCCGCAGAGGTTCTCGGCGGGCCGACTTTCCTCATTTAACAACGAGGAAATAGAGAACATGTTTCTCTATTTGGCCCGACGAGTTCCTCGTCAGCTTCCTCGCTGAAAAGTGTACACACGACCGATTTTTGGAGGGGCGCAAAGGAAAATAAAATTGCAGTCTCACTGTGCCCAAACGCAGCCACTGTGCCATGCCATCAAACGCAGCCACTGTGCCATCAATTTGCACCACTGTGCCATGCCATCAAATGCAGCCACTGTGCCATCAATTCGCACCACTGTGCCATGCCATTAAACGCAGTCACTGTGCCATGACATCAAATGCAGTCACTGTGCCATCAATTCACACCACTGTGCCATGCCATTAAACGCAGTCACTGTGCCATCCATTGTCACCACTGTGCCATGCCATTAAACGCAGCCACTGTGCCATCCATTGTCACCACTGTGCCATGCCATTAAACACAGCCACTGTGTCATCCATTGTCACCACTGTGCCAAGCCATTAAACGCAGCCACTGTGCCATCCATTGTCACCACTGTGCCATGCCATTAAACGCAGCCACTGTGCCATCCATTGTCACCACTGTGCCATGCCATTAAACGCAGCCACTGTGCCATCCATTGTCGCCACTGTGCCATCCATTGTCACCACTGTGCCATGCCATTAAACGCAGCCACTGTGCCATCAATTGTCACCACTGTGCCCTTTAATGGTCGCCGCTGTGCCAATTGTCCCCACTGTGCCCTGTAAATTGCTTCCCCCCCCCCCCCCCCGCCTGGCACTTACCTTTACTGGAGTCAGGCATCCACGTCCCACGATGTCTTCTCCCGCCCTCGATGACTGACAGGTGTCTCAGCCAATCAGGTTACCGGTAGCCAGAACCGGCCAACCTGATTGGCTGAGACGCCTGTCATCTTATCCAAGGGGCGTACAGTGTGTGCGCTCCGAGAATAAGCTTCCGGGACCCGAGGGCTGTATTGGGAAAGCCTATCAGAGCTGTTGCCTTTGATAGACATTTCCGTACAGCCAACCAGCTGGCGTTATTCAGATGGCCGGACATGAGCGCCGACCATCTGAATAACAGCGGCGATAATAACATAGATTCGTGCAATGCATGAATCTATGTTATTTCAGTGGCGGTGAGAGCCAGAGGGGGCGGCGCTCCAGTGTCCTCTATGGACGAACCGCCACTGCTAATTACTACTGGTGGTCAAATACAAGATCTCTCCAGTGATTTAATATGTGGAAAACCATATTCAGCCTATACAGTATATCTATATTAGGGGCTCAATTACTTTTTTGTTGGGTATAATAAGTACTTAAGCGTCTTTCTAAATAAATTTACTCTGTTATGATATTATCTTCACTTGTTTTCAGTCTATGGCTTAATGTAAAGTAAAAACTGAGTTCGTTTGTTAGCACTGTAGTAAATGACATATGTGTCATAGCTTGTTTTATAATGCTGAAAAAGTAAATCTGGCTATTACATTTGTGGTTATTATAGTATTAGCTGGATCATGGTTACAGTTCAGAGAATGAGAGCACGTGATAAAAAAAAGAAAAAAAAGCCCTGAAATGTAGCAACTGTGGTATGTCGTTTGCTAGTAATAATAATTGTGATCATAATGATTAATTATTTTCTATTATTTAACCACTTCTCATGCGGACAAATTCTGGCACTTCGCTCCTACATGTAAAAATCCTAATTTTGTTGGTAGAAAATTACTCAGAACCCCCAAACATTATATATGTTTTTTTTAGACCCTAGGGAATTAAATGGCGGTCATTGCAACTTTTTGTGTCATATGGTATTTGAACAGCAATTTTTCAAATGCGTTTTTTTGGGGGGGAAAAAAATGTTTCATTAATTAAAAAAAAAAAAAAAAACACTAAAGTTAGCCCAATTTTTTTGTATAATGTGAAAGATGATGTTACAACGAGTAATAGATAGGTAAAATGTCATGCTTGAAACTTACGCTTGCTCGTGGAATGGTGCCAAACTTTGGTACTCAAAAAATCTCCATAGGCAAAGATTACATTTTTTACAGGTTAAAGGTTTAGAGTTACAGAGGAGGTCTTGGTACATAATTATTGCTCTAACGTTTGCGGCGATACCTCACATGTGTGAATTGAATGCCGTTTACATGTGTGGGCATGACATATGTATTCGTTCGCTTCTGCGTGCAAGCTCGCAGGGACGGGGACGCTTTAAAACATTTATTTTCTATTGTTTATTTTCATTTTTTCATTTTTACACTTTCTTTTTTTTTTTTTTTTATCACTTTTATTCCTATTACAAGGAATGCAAACATCTCTTGTAATCCTAATGGCACCCCCACACACTGGAAACCACAGCAAGGTGTCCTGTACTCAGGACTGCACTGCACTAGGCAGTTTACCTGCAGCCACATTTTCTGAAAAGATGCAGGGACCTTTTACCTTCATTTTCAGTGAATACAGCAGCCCATGCAAATGAATAGGCTGCTGTGCACTAGCAATGCAGCTGTGGGGAAACCCCATTCAGTGCATTGAAAAGGTATTGATACCCATTGAAATTTTCCACATTTTGTCATGTTACAACCAAAAATGTAAATGTATTTTATGTGATAGACCAACCCAAAGTGGCACATAATTGTAAAGTGGAAGGAAAATGATAAATGGGTTTCAATTTTTATTTTTTTACAAATAAATATGTGAAAAGTGTGGTGTGCGGCAGTATTTAGCCCTCTTTACTCTGATACCCCTAACTAAAATCTAGTGGAACCAATTGCCTTCAGAAGTCACCTAATTAGTAAATATAATCTACCTGGCCCAGATTCAGAGAGCAATTGCGTCTGCGTAACCATAGTTATGCAGCGCAATTGCTTACTTGCGCAGGCGTAACGACTTCTCCTGATTCAGAGAGCTTGTTACGCCTAAGATATGCGTGGCATAAGGCTCTTATGCCCTCATATCTTAGGCTGCATTCTTACGCAGGCCGCTAGGTGGCGTTCTGGTAGTGGTCAGCGTATAGTATGCAAATTGCATACTAACGCCGATTCACTACCCTGCCCTGCGTATGCAGTTTACGTCGTTTGCGTTCGTCGGTTTTTTGCGTAAGGCTGCCCCTTCTATAGCAGGGGCAGCCAATGCTAAAGTATACCCGTCGTTCCCGCGTCGCGAAATTTGAAATTTACGTTGTTTGCGTAAGTGAATCGTGAATGGCGCTGGACGCCATTCACGTTCACTTTGAAGCAAATTACGTCCTTGCGACGTCATTTACCGCAATGCACGTCAGGAAAGTTTCCCGACGGAGCATGCGCCCTACGCTCGGCGCGGGAACGCGCCTAATTTAAATGATTCCCGCCCCCTACGGGATCATTTAAATTGTGTGCGCTTACGCCGGGCATTTTGCCGGAGCGCCCACGCAATTTACGGAGCTACTGCTCCGTGAATCGCAGGTAGCGCAGGGCAAAAACGGTGCCCTGCGCCTACGTAAAAGAAGCGCAAGCCTACCTGAATCTGGGCCCCTGTGTGTAATTTAACCACTTGCTTACTGGGCACTTAAACCCCCCTCCTACCCAGACCAATTTTCAGTTTTCAGTGCTCTCACACTTTGAATGACAATTACTCAGTCATGCAACACTGTACCCAAATTATTTTTTTGTCCTTTTTTTTCATACAAATGAAGCTTTATTTTGGTGGTATTTGATCACCTCTGGGTTGTTTTATTTTTTTGCGCTATAAATGAAAATAGACAAAAAAAATGAAAAAAATTTTTTTTCTTCGTTTCTGTGATAAAATTTAGCAAATTAGTAATTTTTCTTCATAAATTTTGGCCACAATTTATACTGCTACATACAGTATCTTTGGTACAAATAACCCACATTAGTGGATATTATGTGGTCTGTGTGAAAGTTATAGAGTCTACAATCTATGGTGCAAATGAGGTGGAGTAGGGTGCTTCGGACCTTCCGCTTACGAGCCTGCTCCCACCCAGACCTGGCAGTCAGAAACTAGGCAGACTTCCATTACCTGTGCTGCACAAGAAACAGCTCCTAGGAACCAGGAATCAAGCTCTCTCCTCTCCTCGTGGACTCCTTCTTTCTCCGCAGGTAAGACCCTGTCTCTCAGGGCCTACCATCCTGGGGAACCACTGACGGCCGTCCTTCTCAGGGCAGCCGTCACACAGACCCCACACTGCGGCTCTCTATTTCCGTCTTTTGCTCGGCATCCCCACTAGCACGGCCACCCACGATTGTGGTGGCCCCCAGACACCCCCCCTGGGTGTATTTTCGGCGCTTTTTGGCGTTTTTACACGCCCGCGCCAGCCTGCTACTTTTCGCGGCCGCCGCGCCTCAGGAAAGTCCGCGGCTTCAGCCGCGGCCTACCGGCGCTCCGACCGTTTCTCCCTGCACCTACCACCAACAGTGCAGTTCTCTTTGATTATCGCCCCTGCACCCCTAGAGGTCCCCTCCACCCCCCTGTTAGCAACCAGATCGGTGGAATCATTTTCTTACCTACCTGATTGCCCCCCCAGCCTGGGTCCTGTGTCTTTGCCTGGCGGCCATCTTGGTGCACCCCAGCAACAGTGACACCCAGCATCCCCCCCCCCTTTTCCCCTCATTAAGTCATCAGTCTTTGATCCAGGGCTTGAGCCGATCGCCTTTAGGGATCAGGAAGGAATTTTTTTCCCTGCCGCAGCACATTGGCCAGCTTGCCCAGGGTTTTTTTGCCTTCCTCTGGACCAAGGATTGCTGAGAGCGAGGATTCTCCGAATCCTCTCTCACCAAACACCCGCACCCCCCCTCACGGTGACTGGCAACAATGGTTAAACTGCGATACTCTGCGGAAACCATTTGGGGTCTGAGACAATTCGCAACAATATTACCTGCCGTCACCACAAAAGCCTTAAAATCAGATCAACTTTTGAGAATCGATCGACGATCGATCATCAAAAATCTCAACCATTCAACACAGCTCAAGCACATATCATGTGCGTTGCTTAACACTAGATCGGCAGTTAAACACCGTTCAGAAATCCATGATTTCTTACTACAAAACGATCTAGACTGCCTCTTTATTACGGAAAGTTGGCTGTCAGACGACTGCAACACCATTCTCGGAGAATTGGTGCCAGAAAATTATCGCATCCTTACGGAAAATAGAATAGGGCAAAGAGGAGGAGGCCTGGCGGTGATTCATAAGTCTCATATTGCAATCACTAAACCGGTCCTTCAAAATCCTCTACCTTTTATGGAAACCCTTACGCTTCAACTTCAAGCTCACTCTCAGGAGACCGTTCACATTCTCCTCTGCTATAGGCCCCCTGGGCCCAAATCGCAGTTGATTTCAGCATTAACGGAGTTCATTTCCACTTACTCCCTTAACAGCAATCATCTTTTGCTGCTCGGGGATTTCAATTTGTGGGCCAACTCCTCACAGGATCCCATCGCGGAGGCCTGCATCGACCACCTGGAAGGATTAGGACTTCAGCAACTTATATGCGGACCCACGCATGCTTCAGGTCACACACTCGACCTAATTTTCAGACAAAATCTGAAAATAAACATTTTGGGAAATGAACCTTTGCCATGGACAGACCACCATGCAATTAGCTTCATAATTCCCAGAACTCCACTAGTCATGAAAGTACCCAAGCCGGTGACAATACACTGGGCTAGATCTCAGAAGAAGCTCCACTCGGAACTCTTCAGATCTACCCTGGGAAACCGAATTGGGGCTATTCCTCCTCAGCTAGCAGCCTCAGATACTTTGGATGCCATAAATGCAGCTCTGCTACAGTCAGCCGACTTAGCAGCACCAAAGCGCAAACTCCGCAGCCGGACAAAAAAGTCCAGCTGGTTCAATAACCAGCTGTCGCTATTGAAGCAAGAGCGCAGAAGGGCGGAAGCCGCCTGGAAAAGAAGTCCTTCAGAAGACCGCCTCAACTTCTACAAAGCAGTAACAACACGATATCACAAGGAAATTTTCAAAGCCAAAAAACTTCACTTTTCCATGGTGATTAACAGCGCAATGAATCGCCCACGTGAACTCTTCAGGATGGTCACCCAGACCATGAATCCGGGATGTCTTGAAGTCCCCACTTCAGACACCCAAGAGTTCTGCAATGAACTATCGGATTTCTTCATCAACAAAATTGAAAAAATTCGGGTAAGTATTCGGCAAAACAATACTCCACTCAGCCCCCTCTTCAATCAAAACACCGACGGAACGCCTCTACAATCAACTAAGTTCACTTTGGAACCCATCTCCATCGATACCACAAAAAAATTCATTGGTGCGCTGCGCAACAGCACAGCACCCAATGACATCATTCCCACCAAGCTACTGAAGGAATGTGCCGACATCCTGGCGCCTCCGATCACGCAGCTTATAAATCAGTCATTTAAGGAAGGCATAGTGCCTTCCCTGCTGAAAGAGGGCACAATCCTGCCGATCTTGAAAAAAACTAATTTGGATCCTATGGACCCAACTCACCGCCGTCCCATAACAGGTCTAAATGCTCTGTCCAAGATAATGGAGAAAGTGGTGGTAAATCAGCTGCAACAGCATCTGGACACCCACAACCTACTCGATCCATATCAATCCGGGTTCCGTCCCGGACACGGTACAGAAACGGCCTTACTGAAAATATGGGACGATGCGCTCGAGGCCGCAGACGAAGGAGAATCGTGTCTCCTGGTTCTGCTGGACCTAAGCGCAGCTTTTGACACAGTAGACCATAAATTGCTACTGAGACGACTAACAGAAGTCGCCAGAGTCTCAGAAGATGCCTTACCATGGTTCTCCTCTTTTCTCGGAAACCGATCACAAACAGTGAAACTGGGATCCTTCACGTCAGAAAAACGCACGGTGCCATGTGGGGTCCCCCAAGGATCCCCCCTATCACCGGTGCTGTTTAATATCTATCTTCGTCCTCTCTTTGATATTATCAGTAGCCAAGAACTACTCTATCACTCTTATGCAGACGACACGCAGTTGTATTTTCGCATCTGCCATAAAAAGGATCATCATCTCAGATTAGAGAAATGTCTCTCTTCAATAGAAAACTGGATGACTAAGAGTTATCTCAAACTCAATAGCGCTAAAACAGAACTCTTTATCTTCGATGCCAGTCGGAAGAAACGACCGACAACAAACTGGACACCATCTCCCATCCTGGGACAAATCATCTCCCCTAGCTCCAAAGTCAAAAGTCTGGGAGTCACGTTTGACACCTTCATGACAATGGACGCACAAATAGGGTCAGTAGTTAGCGGGGCGCACCATTTGATGCGCCTACTACGCAGACTGATTCCATTTATCCCCAAAGAAGACGTAGCAGTCGTGGTGGGAACAATCGTGAATTCCAGACTGGACTATGCAAATGCCCTTTACCTCGGGCTACCCAAGTACCAAATCGCTCGTCTTCAAGTCGTACAGAATACAGCCGCTAGACTGGTGACTGGGAAAAAATCTTGGGAATCAATCTCACCTTCACTGAGATCCCTTCACTGGTTGCCAGTGAAAGACAGAATTGCATTTAAAGCACTCTGCCTGACACATAAGTGCATCCATGGGAAGGCTCCTAGATATCTATGCGACAAGATCAAACCTCACAATTGCAACCGCATTCTGCGATCCACCGACCAAAATCTGGTCAAGGTTGCTAAAACCAAATACAAGTCCAAAGGAGAAAGAAGGTTTGCTTTCCAGGGCCCCAGGCTTTGGAATGCTTTACCAACCAGCATTCGGTTGGAGCAAAACCACCTGTCCTTCAGAAGGCAGATCAAAACCCTGCTTTTCTGAAAGGCATGAGACACAAACAACAAGCGCCCAGAGGCGATTCAGTTCGCATGTGCCGCGCTATATAAATTTTTCATTCATTCATTCATAACAAATTGATCACATCTGATGTATTGGCACCAATAAAAAAGGAAAACACTGCGCTAGATGAACATGTGAATAGAATGAAATAAATTAAGTGAACTAGCTGCCAGTACCAAAAATGTGTGATACAAAAATTAAAAGAACATGTGTAATAAGGGGTACAGCGCTCATATAATTGAAATTGGATTCTAATAATGAACAAATCAATATATTATCCGTGATAAATATTAAATAATGTGGTGTCACAAATGTGTAATATAACCAATCAATATGTGACTCGAAACCACCAAAAGTGAACACAAAGTCTGAAAAAATAAATGGAAAAAAGGAAAAATCACACTGAATTTGATAAGTGTAAAAAGCTGTGTGGAACCAATCCACATGGAAGAGAAGAAAAGTAACCGCACAGATGAACCAAGGAACTTTTACTCACTGGATCCAAACCGTGGGTGCCGGCAATGCAATTAATGCAAAATTGAAGAGAAGAAGCTGGGACAGCCACACTCCAAAAACGTTCCTTTTTATTAAAACTGGTCACAGAACATCACACGCCACAGCAAACAATCAGGAAAAGGCTAAGGCGTTTCGCACTGTGCTTCAGTGCTTATTCATAGCTATAAATAAGCACTGAAGCACAGTGTGAAACACGTTAGATTTTTCCTGATTGTTTGCTGTGGCGTGAGATGTTCTGTGACCAGTTTTAATAAAAAGGAACGTTTTTGGAGTGCAGCTGTCCCAGCTTCTTCTCTTCAATTTTGCGATCCACATGGAAGATGATCCCAAGAGAGTTAGTCCAAATGGTCATCCATATGCTGGGTAAAGGGATAGAGTAAACTTCATCCACCAGAGAAGACACCCGGAAGAAGTGTTGTAGTCTCCTTACCCTGTTTAGATGACCACTATGCAAGCCACGCCTACGCGTTTCGTCACCACGGACGTCGTCTGGGATTGGCTGCTAAACTCCCGTCATCACGCATGCCCTTATATAGTGCCTATCCGCCATTTTTACTGGGGGCAAACAGAGATAAGGAATGAGAAACCAACAGCGGACCAGCATAGTACTGGCAGCTGAAAAGGAGCAAAATAAACAAGCCTGATTGTTATGAGAAAAACAACGCCATCTTGTGGCAATATAACAGAAGTACACGGAGCTAACAATAAAAGCAAACAAACAAGGAGAGAGGCGCCTCTGGGTGCAGTACTTAAAACAGTTTAAAAATGAAATTAAAATTAAAAAAACCACAAGTGAAAAAAGCCACTCACATTTTGGTGGTCAATCGAAAACGTGTGGAAACAATTTTTCAGGAGGGTAGGTAGGTATCATCTGGTGGTGTCTTTTCCCTTTGTCCCTGGTACAGCGCTCTGGGATGCAGGGGATCTGTCCTTCTGCCGCTGGTGGAGTCTGTGATTTTCGGCGGTGGGCAGGGGGATCCTGTGCAGGCGCTGCGAGCCGTGTGTGCCAATGGACGAGCAGGGATGACGTCACCAGGAAAGCGACGCGTTTCTGAATGCTGGCCGCGAATGACAGGGCTGCCGCATTCCTTTCTCAAGCTGCTGATACGGAGCATGGGGCTAAACTTTGTATGACGGGGGAGTGGGCGGAGCTAGTCGGTAGCAGACTGCAATAGGTTTAAAACTAAGAGCTGGGCGGGCTGATCTCGGGACAGGACGAAAAATTAAAAATGAAAAAATGAAAATGAAAAAATGAAAAAAATGTTGAAATGATGAAAAAAATGTATATGTATATGAAAGATAAAAATCAGGACAGAAGTGGAAGGAAAAAATAATAATAATAAAAAAATAATAAATGAAAAATGTGTGTAAAAAATATATATATATGTATATAAATAAAGAAAAGGGGAGGGAAGCCAAAGGCAGAACGATGTATGGAGATGGAGAAAAGGGGAGAAAGAAGAAAAAGGGGAGAGGAGGGGAAGAGAAGGGGAGGGGAGGGGGGGGGTATTTTGTTTATGGCAACAGTAGGGTGTTGTCTATTATTAGAGCTGAGGGTGCTGGTACCAGGGAGTTTAAAAGAGGAATAAAAGTAGTGAAAAATAATAATGAAAAGTAATGAGAACATGAGTTTAGATAATGAAAGTGAATGAAAGTGAAAGTGAAGATAGGAGGGCTCAGTATAATATGCATTGCTTATCATATGGTTATGTATGTACCCTCCCTATACATATTTATATATGTACCCACATCACCCAAATGTGTTTTGTTCATACCTACAATTTGTTCTAATCACACCAGCCCCCTTCCCCCCTACACCCCATGCACATCGCTTACCCTATTGAACCATATCGTTGTTTATAATAAAGTTCTTTATCCCTCAGCGTCATGGCCTCATGACCACAAAAAATCTATCGTTCACCATTCTTCTTTCCCCATGTCCTCTTGCCCAATCTACTACTATTCATGTTATAATTGCACCCACGCCAGTCCCACCACAGCCCTCCTATCTTCACTTTCATTATCTAAACTCATGTTCTCATTACTTTTCATTATTATTTTTCACTACTTTTATTCCTCTTTTAAACTCCCTGGTGCCAGCACCCTCAGCTCTAATAATAGACAACACCCTACTGTTGCCATAAACAAAATACCCCCCCCCCCTCCCCTCCCCTTCTCTTCCCCTCCTCTCCCCTTTTTCTTCTTTCTCCCCTTTTCTCCATCTCCATACATCGTTCTGCCTTTGGCTTCCCTCCCCTTTTCTTTATTTATATACATATATATATATTTTTTACACACATTTTTCATTTATTATTTTTTTATTATTATTATTTTTTCCTTCCACTTCTGTCCCGATTTTTATCTTTCATATACATATACATTTTTTTCATCATTTCAACATTTTTTTCATTTTTTCATTTTCATTTTTTAATTTTTAATTTTTCGTCCTGTCCCGAGATCAGCCCGCCCAGCTCTTAGTTTTAAACCTATTGCAGTCTGCTCCCGACTAGCTCCGCCCACTCCCCCGTCATACAAAGTCTAGCCCCATGCTCCATATCAGCAGCTTGAGAAAGGAATGCGGCAGCCCTGTCATTCGCGGCCAGCATTCAGAAACGCGTCGCTTTCCTGGTGACGTCATCCCTGCTCGTCCATTGGCACACACGGCTCGCAGCGCCTGCACAGGATCCCCCTGCCCACCGCCGAAAATCACAGACTCCACCAGCGGCAGAAGGACAGATCCCCTGCATCCCAGAGCGCTGTACCAGGGACAAAGGGAAAAGACACCACCAGATGATACCTACCTACCCTCCTGAAAAATTGTTTCCACACGTTTTCGATTGACCACCAAAATGTGAGTGGCTTTTTTCACTTGTGTTTTTTTTAATTTTAATTTCATTTTTAAACTGTTTTAAGTACTGCACCCAGAGGCGCCTCTCTCCTTGTTTGTTTGCCAGATTGGAACATGGTTTCTGTTCCTTATTGACGGCAGCCCTGTGTGCATACTCCCATCCCAACATACCCGCACATCCCCCATCACCACCCCAAACAGCTGGAATTTTTTTACTGATTTCAACTTTTTAGATTGACTATGCTGCCTCCTATAACAATGCTCTGATAAACTTTTTGCGCATAATCTACTTGCTATATAACAATAAAAGCAGAAAGGGAGAGTCTGCCTCAACCGCATGTCCAACATTCATGAGATGGAAAGATCCAAGTAAAAATTTAAACAAAATACATAGGATGAATTACATAATCTGAATGAAAAAGCACACATATATTGTAGTACTAATATTAAAATTGGATAATATGAAAAATGCAGCTAAAAACTGGGAGAAAAGCAGGCTATGAATTAATAATGACATGGTTAAGAATTGTTTATAAAACAATTAATGTCCCAGTCTACGTTTAACCCATGAGGCACATAAGACTGCATGTCAAATATCCACCTCGTCTCGAGTTTGGATATAGCGCGCACCCTATTTGTGCCTCTCCAATGTGGACGGAGCTTTTCTATTGGGACAAACAAGGTGTCATTGATTTGACGATTGTGATGTTTGGCGTAATGTTTGGATAAATTATGTTTGGGAAACCCACATTTTATATTACCAACATGTTCCTCTAACCGGACATGTAGGGCCCTCTTAGTGCGACCGATGTACTGCTTGGAGCATGGGCACTGAATAAGGTATATCACACATTCGCTGGAACACGTGATGAAAGAGTCAATGTCATATATCTTACCAGTCTGTGTGGATTGAAAATTTTCCAATTTCCGTCCCTTAAAGGAATTGAGCTTGCATATTTTACATTTCCGGCATGGAAAAAAACCTTTCATGGTTTGAAAGAAAGAGATATTTTTGGGGGGATCAATGATGTTAGGGGCTACTTTGTGGCGTAAAGAAGGTGCTCCTCTAAAGATGACGACTGGATGATCGGGGATGGCAGGGCCCAAAATCCTATCGTTCTTTAAAATATTCCAATTTTTATTGAACATCTTTTTAACTAGAAAATGTTGATTAGAGTAACCTGTAATCATAGAACAACCGAATCGGTTGTCTGTGATATGATTGGCCCAATCGGTTCTCATGAGCATCGTATTACGATCCATATCATTAACTATCTGAATGGTGTTGTCAATGTTTGTCTCTAAGTATCTCCTTTTTAGAAATCTCTGCTTTAAGATCTGCGCTTGTTGATAGTCCACTAAGGTTGATCAGTTCCGTCTGATTCATTGGAACTGACCCTTGGGAACAGCAGTAAGCCAGTTTGAATGGTGGCAACTCGTCAGAGGAATAAACGCATTACGATCTGTTTCCTTAAAGTGTGTAGTAGTGGTCAGAACCCCATCCATAACTGAAATATTGAGATCTAAGAAATGGATTTGAGACTGGCTAATTTCATATTTAAGACAAATTCCTCTATTGTTATCATTAAGTCCAGTGAAGACATTTTCTAATGAAAGTAAATCTCCTTCCCATAAAACAAGAACATCGTCGATGTATCTTTTCCAGAGTCGCAATTCTTTGGGCGGATTTTTATCAATAACCTCCCTCCCCCAGTATGCCATGAAAAGGTTGGCGAGGCTGGGGGCAAACTTGGCCCCCATAGCCACGCTAAACACCTTTGTAAATAAAAAAGGTGCCCAAACCAAAAATAATTATGTCTGGTAGCAAAAAATTAAAAGATCAATGATAAAATCTTTTTGTACGACAGACAAAGTATTATCTCGCTGAAGATAAAATCTCACTGCCTCTAGACCATGCTCGTGTGATATGATTGTGTAGAGGAAGGTGACGTCTGCCGTCGCTAAAATGAATCCATCTTTCCAGTCAAAAACAGTCAAAAGATTGATGACTTGTGTGGTGTCACGCAAATATGAAGGTGTTACAGTAACTAGAGGTTGCAAAAATTTGTCAATATACTTGCCTATTCTAGCTGTGACTATAGTCTATTCCGCTTATAATGGGCCGACCTGGTGGATTTATCATACTTTTATGCACCTTTGGCAGGTAATATATGACCGGGACTTTGGGTGCAGAAGGTACTAGATGTATTTTCTCTTTTTTATGTAAAACACCCAGAGACTTAGCTCCGCCCAGTTGTCACAGGGTGAACAGCTGGTACTCAGCCAGGGCCTTAAATTTGCACCCCCTCGCACATTGAACAAATTTGAGACATTCATAGATGCCCATAAGTTAATTCGCAAAATGAATATTAAGAGACATTCTAATGGAAATTCTAGTCAAATAGCTTCCTCTAATATTGTCCAAACACTGGAATCAGAAGCTTCTGTAGTTGGCAATACCCTGATTATCCCAAGGTATTTCTTGTCTTTTTCCATATCTTCATGTTATCTGACATTCACCTTTATGGAGTGTGGAGATAATCACTAGCACGGTCCTTGGAGTATTAAACCCAGCAGTTCTTATATCTACATGCTCCCTGGGGTCCCTCATAATAAGGGACCGCCGGGTTCTGGTAAGCAGATCTGTGTGCTTTATTGGTGGAGGATTTCACTGGATCGGCTGTAATTTTCACTTTCTGACACAATTGGACTATATCATTGAAGGATTCCTCACATTAGTGGTGGAACACCTTCTTTGTGGCCAGCGATAAGAATCTATTCACTTATTCACCTATCATATGGACTCTTATATTTATTCATATTTACTTTTATTCTTTGTATGGGGATCAATGTTTCTACCATAGTATTTGTTCACAATTATCATTTAAGGATTGATTTTTTTGAATTGTATTTGGAATATGCACATATTTGTTTCAATTTATTCACCAAATTTTTAGCGCGACTATATTTTTTTCACTTTTTTTGATATCTGAATGATGCCTGCAGCTACAGGCATCATTCAGATATCCTTTTCTTCAGGCGGCGATTCTGCGCACCATAAGAACAATCATTATGGCGGTTCCACCACTTGATCGTTCTTATAGGCAGCGGGAAGGGACATCCCCCCTCCCGCTGCCATCCGGTGCTTTTCCGGGCTCTCCCGTGCCGTCGGAGGCCCGGAGAACGAATCGGCCGCCGCTGGATGGGGAGGATAGAAATCTCTGTGACCATCGGAGGCCCAGACGCGACGTTATGACGTCACGCCCGGGTACCTGGAAGTCAACAAAGCTGCAATCGCAGCTGAAAGCATGAGATCGGTGATTTTCTTTTTTCACGATCTCATGCTTTCCAGCCAGGAGGAGAGATGTGGGGTCTTATTGACCCCGTCTCTTTCCATAAAGAGGACCTGTCACACACTATTCCTATTACAAGGGATGTTTACATTCCTTGTAATAGGAATGAAAGTGTAAAAAAAGTGTAAAAATAAAAAAATTAAGTAAAATAAAAAAATTAAGTAAAATAAAAAAAAATAATAAAAAAATTAAAAAATTAAAACGCCCCTGTCCCCAGTAGCTTGCGCTCACAAGCGAACGCGCACGCAAGTCCTGCCCACATATGTAAATGCTGTTCAAACCACACATGTGAGGAATCGTCACGTGCGTTAGAGCGAGAGCAATAATTCTAGCACTAGACCTCCTCTGTAACTCTAAACTGGTAACCTGTAAAATTAAAGTGTCGCCTATGGAGATTTGGCACCATTCCATGAGTGTGCGCAATTTTAAAGCGTGACATGTTAGGTATCTATTTACTTGTCGTAACATCATCTTTCACATTATACAAAAGAAATGGGCTAACTTTACTGTTTTGGTATTTTTTTATTCATTTATTTCCTAGGGTGTCTGTAAAAAAATATATATAATATTTGGGGGTGCCGAGTAATTTTCTAGCAAAAAAAATTATGATTTTTACATGAAGGAGAGAAGTGCCAGAATAGGCGCGGTATGGAAACGGTTAATCTACAGAGGGTATGCAGTAACCTGCAGTTGAAATTAGACCCGATGCATTCCTCCAAAATATCCTTTTTTCACTAATAATAAGAGGATTGCATTTATGGCAGATAGAAACCCCATCATAAATACATTTCTGTAGAAAGCAAAGTCCAGACAGCAGCACTCCAGTATGATCCACTTTATTAACTCACAAAAGACCAAATTACAGGATTTTGCGTTATCAGTGCTAACTTAGATGACCGAAACGCGTCAACCATCTAGTCCTATGCTGTGTCTGTGTCAGCATGTAACCTTGTTTTTTTTTTTTTTAACCTAAAGTGGATTGTACTAGAGTGCAGCCATCCAGACTTTCTACAGTGCAGCCTGCGGCGAGCTGGGCTTGCACCCAATTGGAAGGTGTGTGGGGGTGTAGGTAGAGTAGACCTACCTGGAGCAGCATCTTTTTGGTTTAGATTATTATATATCTGGTTTGCATTGTCTCTTCATTGTTTTTCTGCATCATGATTTTGTAAAGCAACAAAATAAACTGCTGATCAAGACCTGGGTCTGGTAAATATACTTTATTGGTCATTTGCTTAAAAGGCATGGCTTATGAGCATGGACAGTATTAGCTGTCAAGATCAGTAACATGTATGCTTAGGCGTAGCTATATACACTATATTACCAAAAGTATTGGGACGCCTGCCTTTACACGCACATTAACTTTAATGGCATCCCCGTAGTAAGTTGGCCCACCTTTTGCAGCTATAAGGCCTCGTACACACGACTGTTTTCTTCTACAGAATCCATCAAGAAACTTGGCGGCAGAGCTTTTTTGCTGAAGAAACGGTCGTGTGTATGTTTTTCGTCGAGAAAACTGTTGTGGATCTCGACGAGCAAAAAAGAGAACAAGTTCTCTTTTTCCTCGTCTGGGAGTCTCAATTTCCTCATTGTGTTTTTCCTATCGGGCTGGTTTACGATGAGAAACACGTTCGTGTGTATGCTTAGAAACCCGTGCATTCTCAGAAGTATGAGCGCACCTTCGGTAAAAGAAGCGTTCGTAATGGAAATAGCACGCTGTAACAGACTGAAAAGCGCGAATCGTCTCTTACCAAACTTTTACTTAACACGCAGTAACATGAGATTAGCAAAAGCAGCCCCAAGCGTGGCGCCAATGGAATCGAACTTCCCCTTTATAGTGCCGTCGTATGCGTTGAACGTCACCACGTTTGAGAACGACGAGATTTTGTCTTGACAGTGTGTACGCAAAGAAAGCTTGTCAAGATTCTCGACAAGCTTTACAAGGAACTCGTCGAGGAAAACAATGTTTCATTTACAACGAGTTCCTCGGTCGTGTGTACGAGGCCTTACAGCTTCAACTCTTCTGGGAAGGCTGTCCACAAAGTTTAGGAGTGTGTCTATGGGAATGTTTGACCATTCTTTTGACTTCTGGAAGAATGGTCAAACATTCCCATAGACACACTCCTAAACCTTGTGGACAGCTTGCCCAGAAGAGTTGAAGCTGTTATAGCTGCAAAGGATGGGCCAACTCAATGTTGAACTCTACGGACCAAGACTGGGATGCCATTAAAGTTCATGTGCGTGTAAAGGCAGGTGTCCCAATTATTTAGGTAATATAGTGAAGGCTGAGGCCCCAATCCAAACCTTGGACCAGCTCCCCAGTACTGTGTCCTTACCCTGCTGCCCACACTATAGTACACTTAAAGAGGAGTTCCACCCAAATTTGGAACTTCCTCTTAACCCACTCCTCTCCCCCTTACATGCCACATTTGGCATGTATTTTTTTTGGGAGGGGAGTGGGGGCTTCAGCACGAGTGGGACTTCCTGTCCCACTTCCTCCTTCCTGTAGGCGACTAAGCTTAATCGCCTTCAGGAAGTGGCTGCTGTAGGCGATCGCCTAGGACACGTCACAGGTCCTAGGCGATCTCCTGGGCAATTACACGGCGCAGTGCCGCGCCGCTCGCGCTCGCGCATGTGCAGTGGGTGCCCGGCCGTGAAGCCGAAAGCTGTCACGGCCGGGTGCCCACACTGAAGATGAAGACGCCGGCCGGGGAGGGGGGGAGAGGAGCGGAGCCCCGGCCGGCGCGTCGCTGGAGCGCTGGAGCAGGTAAGTGCCTGTTTATTAAAAGCCAGCAGCTACACTTTTTGTTGCTGCTGACTTTTAATAAACATACAAATGGCTGGAACTCCCCTTTAATATTATGCAGAGCAAGCAACACCAACCCCCAGACAACAGCGTGTTACACTTACTAGCAGACTAGTGCTGTACTAAATAGTTGGCGCACAGGACATCGATACTTCCCTATGTATTTACTTAGCTTGATCATGCAATGTCATAAGACCAAGTGCAAGGGGCACATGGAGAATCATACAGTATATGCCCTTCACACCATCTACATATTACAGCATATTAGACGCATTTAAAGCTGTAACAAAAAAAAATAGTGTGTGGTCCCTGTGCTATTACAACTATTATAGATTACCTTCAATTTAATCAGTTTACCTATGTTTTATACACGTTGTAATAATAAATAAAGTCTCTTTTAACCATTTCCATACCAGGCCAATTTTCAGCTTTCAGAGCTTTTTCACTTTGAATGACAATTGAGTTGCCATGCAACACTGTTACACAAATCAAGCTTTCTTTTGGTGTTGTTTAAAGCGGGAGTTCACCCATTTATTTATTTTTTGATCTTTTCCCCTTAGATTCCTGCTCGTTCGGTCTAGGGGAATCGGCTATTTGTTTTAAAATATGATCCGTACTTACCGTTTTCGAGATGCATCTTCTCCGTCGCTTCCGGGTATGGGTCTTCAGGAGCGGGCGTTCCTTCTTGATTGACAGTTTTCCCGAGAGGCTTCCGACGGTCGCATCCATCGCGTCACTATTAGCCAAAAGAAGCCGAACGTCGGTGCGGCTCTATACTGCGCCTGCGCACCGACGTTCGGCTTCTTTCGGAAAATCGTGACGCGATGGATGCGACCGTCGGAAGCCTCTCGGAAGACTGTCAATCAACATAGGAACGCCCAGTCCCGCAGCCCATACCCGGAAGTGACGGAGAAGATGCATCTCGTAAACGGTAAGTACAGCTCATATTTTGAAACATCTAGCCGATTCCCCTAGACAAAACGAGCATGAAGCTAAGGGGAAAAAGTATTATGTACGGGTGAACCTCCGCTTTAATCACCACTGTGTTTTTCTTTGTTTTTGTTATAAATGTATACTGCTACATTTCATTGGTGAAAATAACCCAAATCAGTGTATATAATTTAGTCCTTAGGAATGTTATAGAGCCCACAAACTATGGTATATACAGAATCTGAAAATGTATCAATCCTGATGTACTGATTGCCTATATCGTTTCTTGAGGCCCGAAAACACCAGGACAGTACACATATCCACCAAATGACCCCTTTTTGGAAAGTAGACAGTCCAAGGTATTTAGTAAGAGGCATTGAGAATTTTTTGAAAAATTAAGAAATACATTTTTACATATTGTCACCAGTGCAGCACAGTGTCATCATATAACTGATATGGCGGTGATCAGGGACACTGACTAATGACAGAATGTAAAAATCACATTCTGATTGCTTATACCAGTGAATTTCTCTGTTATAAGCAACCATTTATACTGAATGAAATTGATCTAATCAGTGGCCCGGATTCAGGTAGAATTGCGCATTATTTACGGAGGCGCAGGGCAACGTTTTTGCCCTGCGCCCCCGCAAATTTGCTCCGCTGCCCTTGATTCACAGAGCAGAAGCTCCGTAAATTGCGCGGGCGCGCAGGCAAAATGCCCGGCGCAAGAGCACGCAATTTAAATGATCCCGTAGGGGATGGGAATCATTTAAATTAGGTGCGTTCCCGCGCCGATCGTAGAGCGCATGCTCCGTCGGGAAACTTTCCCGACGTGCATTGCGGCAAATGACGTCGCAAGGACGTCATTTGCTTCAAAGTGAACGTGAATGGCGTCCAGCGCCATTAACGATTCACTTACGCAAACTACGTAAAATTCAAATTTCGCGACGCGGGAACGACGGGTATACGTAACATGGGCTGCCCCTGCTAATAGCAGGGGCAGCCTTGCGCGAAAACCGCCGTACGTAAACAACGTAAATTGCGTACGCAGGGCTCGCGCAACGTTGTGAATCGGTGTTAGTATGCAATTTGCATACTATACACTGAGCACAACGGGAACGCCACCTAGCGGCCACCGCAAGAATGCAGCCTAAGATATGCGGGCATAAAAGCCTTATGCCGCGCAGATCTTAGGCTGCAGTCGGCGTAACAAGGTTCCTGAATCAGGAGCAAGTAAGCAAGTAAGCAATTGCGCTGTGTAACCTATGGTTACACAGGCACAATTGCTTCTTGAATCTACCCCAGTGTGTATTGTTGTGATTGCCCACCTCTAATCACATAGTACAGATGGTCTGTATTATGTGATCACTGTGACTAATCACAGGTCCTGTCATGCTTTTTTTCTATTACAAGGGATGTTTACATTCCTTGTAATAGGAATGAAAGTGACACCATTTTTTTTTAGGACATTTTTTTTAAGAACAATAAAAAGGCAAAATAATTTAAACGCCCTGTCCGGCCAAGCTCATGTGCAGAAGAGAACGCATATGTGAGTAGCATCTGCATATGAAAACAGTGTTCAAACACCACACGTGAGGTATCACCATGATCGATAGAGCAAGAGGAATTATTCTAGCCCTAGACCTTCTCTGTAACTTAAAAAATCTCCATATGCAACGTTTAAAAAATTCTATAGGTTGCATGTTTTAAGGGTAAAAGGTTGTCGCCATTCCACGAGCGGGCTCAACTTTAAAGCGTGACATGTTGGGTATCAATTTACTCATGGTAACATCATTTTTCACTTTTTATTCTCTAGGGTGTTAGAAAATAATATATATAATGTTTGGGGGTTCCAAGTAATTTTCTAGCAAAAATGTTTTATTTTAACTTGTAAACAAAAAGTTAAAAAAATAGGCCCAGTCTTAAAGGGGTTGTAAAGGAATTTTTTTTAATATATATAATAAGCATCCTTTACCTGCAGACATTCCTCTTTTCACTTCCTCATTGTTCGTTTTTGCTCAGAAGTTGCTCTATGTCTTCTCTGTTCTGTTCACTTCCTGCTTGTCTGATTTTACTGACCACCGTGATGCGGTGGTCAGTAACGTGCGTACCCCCTCCTGGAAACTACATCTGTGCAGCAGGACGCTCTCTACATGTTAGAGACCTCAAGGAGGTGTGAATTACTGGGTGTGCCGCAATTCATACTGGGAAATGTAGTTCTTACATGAACGAACCATGCAAACCAGGAAGTGAATGAGAGAACAGAAACTAGAATGCCGGAGGTGATATAGATGAAGGAATTTAATAGGTATTTACTTGTTTTTTAACAGAATCATTACACTATTCTGATGTCTACCTTGCAGACATTAATTTTAGGAAAAAAAATGTTTTCCTTTACAACTCCTTTAAGTGGTTAAGGACCGATTCACACAGTGTGTGGTGACAGTCATTTTACTGCATTGTAAAATGTCTGTCACTGCAAGGACACACAGAAAGCAATGGTTTTCTAGGGCTGCACTAATATACAGTCATGCTGCACTTTATTGCAGTGCATGTTACAGTGTAGAATATTATTTTAAATTCATAATTCGGCACTTATAGGTGTTATATTATATTCATGGCAAGCTTGCAAAACATATTTGGTTTTATGATTATTCATAGTAAATTAGGTATGAGTGAATGACCTTGATCAATTGATTTGACATGATTTTTCATCTAGCTGAGCATTGCTGCATATTCCTTCAGTGCACCATACAGGATCGCATAGCACTGTTTGGCAGCGCATCACACTGCTGTACAACACCGTGAATGAAGTGTATGTTTTCTACATTTTAAATAAAAATTTGCATAAAAAAAAAGGGGGGGGGGTTGTGTGATATGCAGAATCACGCACCACACTGCCTCCTACTGTAGCCAGGGTTGGACAGCTGGCAGAGCGGTAAAGTGCTCCCGCTGCTCTCCATTGCTGTGCAAGCTTAGCCTTAGACCTGGGTGTAAATACTTGATAGGCCGTTTGCCCTATGGACATGGTTTACGGGCATGGATAAAGTAAAAGCCATTACAATTACTAATTTCTGGCTTTTTTTCAGCAAATGGTGTGATCTTTAGTTTCCGTATTTCAAAGCCAGCCTTTTTAAATGATGCCTCCAGTTCTTCCTTAGTGATGGGCAGGTAGGAGAATGCCTTTTGACCAACACAATAGTATGAACAGTTAAGCAAACTCTGTATTAATATGTGACCCCCTGGTTTAATGAGGTCCTTCAAATTTCTCAAAACATTGGTGAAGGATTCCACATCTTTACAGGGTGCTTCTAAACAGAGGCAACTAATCAGGCAGTCGGCTTGTGGCATCTCCACCGGGTCAAATGGGTTCTTCTTCAGAGCATCACATTTCAGAACTTTTGTCACTGTTCTCCTTAATTTTTCTATCTTTCTCTTACAGCTCTCACTGTCACTGAAGAAGAAATTATAGATTATTTTTCCTTTTACTGTAATGATTGCAAACATTGAGGCATTTGTAGGTATTTTTCCTCTTTTGTTTTCATATTGACATTTAATATCTAAGATTTATTCGGATTAATCTTAAAATTGGAAAGTTCTCCATATTCTTTTAGTACTCTCAAAAGATTGGGCATCATGATGCGGGGGTTAGATATGTAGAATAGTACATCGTCTGCAAATACAGCTAACTTATGCTCCTCATCTGCCACTCTAAAAGCCCTGATATCTACATCCCCCCGTACTGTTTCCAGGAGTGGTTCCAATGCTAATACAAATAAGAGTGGAGACAGGGGGCACCCCTGTCTCGTCCCGTTTTTCATCTCAAAGGGGCATGATAATATTTTGTTGACTTTTACCATGACCGTAGGCCCTTTATATAATGTTTTTATCCATTTCATAATTCTAGGGCCTATCCCCATGCATTCTAGTGTGCTGATGGCCTGAAGTTAGAGAGAGAGTGACCCTGGTTCTACAAAGAGATTTCTGAGGGGGCTGTCTATTGAAGACCTGGAATGGCAACACTCGTATAGTGTAGCTTGAAGGAGTCAACCAGCTATCCCTTAACAATTTCTGAGTACAAATAGGTAGATTCACAAAGAGTTAGACCTAACTCTGAATCTACACCGGCGTTTGTTTAAGCGTATGCTCAAACAGAGATACGCTTAAACAAAGCTAAGATAGGCCGGCTTGCGCCGTTCTATCTTAGCTTGCAATGTTTCTGATGGCCGCTAGATGGCGCTTCCATTGCAGCCGGCGTAGATTATGTAAATGAGAGGATACGCCGATTCACGAACGTACGCCAGGCCTACGCCGTCGAATTACGTTGTTTCCGTAAGGGATAGGCCGCCTAAAGTTAGAGCTATGCTATAGTGGCCTAGCCAATGTTAAGTATGGCCGCCGTTCCCGCCGCAAAATTCGAAATTTTAACGTTGTTTGCGTAAGTCGTCCGCGAATCGGGATTTACGTTGTTTACGTCCACGTCGAAATCAATAGGCCCGTACGGCGTACTTAGCCGCAATGCGCACTGGGAAATGTAGTCGCCCGGCGCATGCGCAGTGTCAAAAAACGTCAAAAAACGTGAGGTCAAGCCTCATTTCCATACAACACGCCCCCCTCCAAGTCATTTGAATTAGGCGCCCTTACGCCCGCTCGTTTGAGGCTACGCCGCCGTAGATTAGCAGGTAAGTGGTTTGAAAATCACTACTAGCCTAACTAATTTACGGCGGTGTAGCCTAAAAAGACTAGGCTAGGCCGCCCTAAAGATAAGCCTTTCTACGTGAATCTACCTAAAAGAATCTAAAGGATCTATAGACTTGTGCTCTTAAATAATGATTTTTTTTACCTGAGTGAAAGTTTTGTGAAAATTCCGCAATGCAAAATTTAGCCATTCTCCAGTAAATGCTCCTTCTTCAGGGTGGTAGTATGTTTTGTAATAATCTAAAGGGTCAAACTCATCAATGTAGATTTCAGATGATGTGTATGGAGTCTCCATGCTGATCTCCTCTCTAGGAAAGTCAAGGTAGCTCAATTCTGCAAATTGCAGCCGGACTGTTACTGGATGGAAAATAAAATCTTTTGCAATAAATGTGAAATTTAAGTAGAAAGCACTGTGATCAGTATGAAAGGTGAAGGACAAACATGTTTTCCTCTTGCGAAAGTCATCACTGATGCAATGCATTGGGGTGAAGCCAGGTAATGCCTGATGCCGCGTACACACGATCGTTTTTCATGATGAGAAAACTGCCATTTTTTAGATTGGTTGTGAAAACCGGTCGTGTGTATGCTCCATAGCAGTTTTCTCAACGAGAAAACTGCCCGCAAAAAAATTAGAACCTGCTCTATTTTTTCTCGTCGTTTTTCCCGCCGTTCTTTTTCTCGTCGCGAAAACCGCTCGTGTGTATGCTTTACCGAGGGGGGAAAAAACGTGCATGCTCAGAATCAAGTATGAGACGGGAGCGCTCGTACTAGCGTTTGTAATGGAGATAGCACATTTGTCACGCTGTAACGGACTGAAAAGCACAAGGCTGAAAAGTGTGAATCGTCTCTCACCAAACTTTTACTAACACGAGATTAGCAGAAGGAGCCCAAAGGGTGGCGCCATTCGAATGGAACTTCCCCTTTATAATGCCGTTGTACGTGTTGTACGTAACCGCGCTTTGGTTGAACGTTTTTTTCCTGAACGTGTGTATGCAAGGCAGGCTTGAGAAGAATCAAAGCGAATGACGTCAAGAAAAATGTCTGTTTTTTGCATGACAGGAAAACGGTTGTGTGTATGTGGCATGATAATGTAGACCAGGGGTCTCCAAACTTTACAAACAAAGGGCCACTTTATTGCCCTTCAGACTTTAGGAGGGCCGGATTGGGGCCAGCAAGGGAAGAAAAAGTCACGGGCCCGGCATCAGTGAGAACAAATATGGCCTCAGGGTTGGTGGTCAATAGGAAGAGGAGTATTCCCCCTATTAGTAGGAGGAATAGTATCCCATGATTGGTATCAGTGGATAATATAGTGCCCCATTGTTGGTGTCAATGAGAGGAATAGTGTCTCGTGTCAATGGGAGGAATTGTGCCCCAAGGGCCGGATAAAGGCTAGCAAAGGGCCACCTCTGGCCCTCGGGCCGCAGTTTGCAGACCTCTGGTGTAGACAGAACTTTGGGTAGCAATGCTTTTGCTACAGTGGCCGGTCAATTGCAGAGCTCTGTCAGAGATTTCTACCATGTTCCTGTGTGTTCAGCCATTGTTCTTGTGATCCAGTTTGCCCTGATATTTGTAAGTACAACTTGTAAAAAAACGTTTTACAAAATGGTATCATCCTATGTGAGGTTCTGCTTTATTTCCTTCTTGTGCTGCTATTATATCTGATAAATCCGGAAGGTGTGTCAGGGTGAGGAGCATCCAGGATAAGATTGCACAGAAGCTGTTTATGTTTCGTGCAGTATGCCAATCTTGTTTAACCACTTAAGACCCGGACCATTTTACAGGTTAAGGACCTTGCCCCGTTTTGCAAATCGGCACTGCGTCGCTTTAACTGACAATTGCGCGGTCGTGCGACGTGGCTCCCAAACAAAATTGGCGTCCTTTTTTTCCTACAAATAGAGCTTTCTTTTGATGGTATTTGATCACCTCTGCGATTTTTATTTTTTGCGCTATAAACAAAAATAGAGTGACAATTTTGAAAAAAAAACAATATTTTTTACTTTTTGCTATAATAAATATCCCCAAAAATTATATAAAAAAGTTTTTTCCTCAGTTTAGGCCGTATGTATTCCTCTACCTATTTTTGGTAAAAAAAATCGCAATAAGCGTTTATCGATTGGTTTGCGCAAAATTTATAGCGTTTACAAAATAGGGGATAGTTTTATGGCATTTTTATTAATAATTTTTTTTTTACTACTAATGGCGGCAATCATCGATTTTTTTCATGACTGTGACATTATGGCGGACACATCAGACAATTTTGACACATTTTTGGGACCATTGTCACTTTCACAGCAAAAAGTGCTATAAAAATGCACTGATTACTGTGAAAATGACAATTGCAGTTAAGGAGTTAACCACTAGGGGGCGCTGAAGGGGTTAAGTGTGACCTCATGTGTGTTTCTAACTGTAGGGGTCGGAGCTGGACGTGTGACGTCAGTGATCATCTTTCCCTATATCAGGGAACAGACGATCACTGACATTGCCACAAGGAAGAACGGGGAAGGTGTGTTTACTCACACCTCTCCCCGTTCTTCAGCTCCGGTGACCGATCGTGGGGCATCGGTGGCGATCGGGAACTCTGCACTTTGTATGTAACATACGATTGGTATTTAATGCCCCTTGTAGACCCTCCCACTGTGTGCAATTAGGCTATACATGCCATTTGATGCAGTTTGATGGGGGCATGGTTGATTTCCTGCACCTATTACTATACCTATTTAAGAAAAAAAGCCCTGCATAACACAGTGCACCCATCTGCATTGCACTTCTTATATGTGGATTAGCTGATGACTGAGCAATGTGGCTGTAATTATGTAATCCATAGGCACATTACACTGCAATAGAAACACACAGTACATAGGAGAGGGGCAGGGCTTATTGCTGGCTATATCGCCCTCATAGTAACACCCATATTTTGAGCTTCAGCTGAGGTGAGACACTCTGTTGCCCCTGGAAGACATCCAATCAGATGAATTGTATGTAGGGTGTCTGTGCGCTATGCCCTTTGATATTGCTTTGCTTGTAAAGTACCTATAAATGTTATTAATAAATACGTTTTAACTGTACTTCACTATGGAATTTCCTTGCTTCTTTCTGGCTATGTGCTAATGTTTCTGAAGAAAGTTTATGTTAAGTGTTCCAGTGGCTGCGCGGGGCATGCCGTTTTGAAGTGTAACAGACTTGAGGCACATCCAACTGTGAGAGAGGAAGTTGGAGCCATCCATCTATTATCTTAACCACTTGTCGCCCGCCATATAGCAAAATGACGGCGGACAAATGGTTTCAATTACCTGACTGGACGTCATATGACGTCTTCAGGATATTGAACCGCTGCGCGCCCACGGGGGCGCGCATCGCGGCGATCGTTGCTGCGGGGTGTCAGTCTGACACCCCGCAACACCGATCTAGGTATAGAGTCTCAGATGGAGACTTTTTTCCACGTGATCAGCCGCGTCCAATCACGGCTGATCACGATGTAAACAGGAAAAGCCTGTCAGACGCGAGTAGAGGAGAGCCGATCGGCTGCTCCTCTGACGGGGGGGTTTGTGCTGATTGATTATCAGCGCAGCCACCCCAAGGATGCCCCCACTGGACCACCAGGGATGCCACCAGACCACCAGGGATGCCCATCACAGGTATGCCACCCTAAACCACCAGGGATGCCAATCAGAAATGTATAATGGATGCCAATCAGTGCCCACAATGGATGCCAATCAGTGCCCACAATGGGCATCACTGATTGGCAGGCATTATTGTTTGGCACCGATTGGCATCCATTAGTACAATACATTACAGTACATCAGTGCCCATCCATGCCCATCCGTGCCACCTATCAGTGCCCATCCATGCCCATCTGTGCCACCTATCAGTGCCCATCCATGCCCATCCGTGCCACCTATCAGTGCCCATCCATGCCCATCCGTGCCACCTATCAGTGCCCATCCATGCCCATTTGTGTCGCCTATCCGTGCCCATCCATGCCGCCTATCGGTGCCCATCTATGCCACCTATTTGTGCCCATCCATGCCGCCTATCAGTGCCCATCCATGCCGCCTATAAGTGCCCATCCGTGCTGCATATCCGTGCCACCTATCAGTGCCGCATATTAGTGCCCATCATCAGTGCCCATCAATGCCACCTCATCAGTGCCTCCTCATTGGTGCCACCTCATCGGTGCCCATCAGTGCCACCTTATCAGTGCCCGTCAGTGCAGTACCATTAGTGAAGGAGAAAACATACTTATTTACAATGTTTTGTAACTTAAACAAAAAAAAAGTTTCGTTTTTTTTCAACATTTTCGGTAATTTTTTTTTTTTTTTGCAGAAAGGTGATCAAATACCATCAAAATAAAGCTCTTTTTGTGGGAACAAAATTATAAAAATTTAGTTTGGGTACAGTGTAGCATGACCGAGGAATTGTCATTCAAAGTGCAACAGCGCTGAAAGCTGAAAATTGGTCTGGGTGGAGGGTGTATAGGTGCCCAGTATGGAAGTGGGTAAAGCACTGTTAGACCTCTTGAGATGTGGGGTCTAAATGTTTGGTAAATTTGATAAGTCTAATAGCCAGATTCAGAGAGAGTTACGCCAGCGTATCAGTAGATACGCCGTCGTAACTCTGAATCTGCGCCGTCGTAAATATAAGTGTATTCTCAAATTGAGATACACTTAAATCTAGCTAAGATACGACCGCGGGCACCGTCGTATCTTAGCTGTCTATTTAGGCCGGCCGCTAGGGGCGTGTACGCTGATTTACGCCTAGAATGCGTAAATCAGCGAGATACGCCTATTCACGAACGTACGCTTCCCCGTCGCAGTAAAGATACGCCATTTACGTAAGGCGTTTTCAGGCCTAAAGTTATTCCACCAAAAAGATGGCGCAGCCAATGTTAAGTATGGACGTCGGAACAGCGTTGAATTTTTTAATTTTTACGTCGTTTGCGTAAGTCGTCCGTGAATGGGGTTGGGCGTAATTTACGCTCACGTCGAAACCAATAAGCCTTTGCGGCGTAATTTGGAGCATGCGCACTAGGATATGTCCACATTCAAAACGTCAATCACGTCGGGTCACGATTCATTAGCATAAAACACGCCCACCTCTTCACAATTTGAATTAGGCGCGCTTAGGCCGGCACATTTACGCTACTCCGCCGTAACTTAGGACGCAAGTGCTTTGTGAATACAGCACTTGCCTCTCTAACTTACGGCGGCGTACCGTATATGAGATACGCTACGCCTGTTTAACGTTAGGCTCATCTACGTGAAACCAGCTATGCATCTGCTTTATTTGTGTAAGGTGGCTGGTGCACATTAAATAGTGTGAAGAGTTTGTATTCACGGTTGACTCTAATTTTGAGTTAGAATGTTTCACTGGACTCTAATTTGATAATAAATGATATTATGATTTATGCACTCTTATTGAATTTAATTATTATGAAACTATTTTTGGAAATAATTGATGTTGAATATTTGATGTGTGAATATTAGTGAGTGCTGCAGTCACAATTAATTTAGATATACAGTACATTTGTTTAAATATTTGTGATTGCACTTACTGTACAGTAGAAACTTGAAGAAACTACACTTTGCTACAATGTAAAGTAGTGAGTGTACACCTTGTATAACAGAGTAAATTTGCTGTCCCCTCAAAATAACTCAACACACAGCCATTAATGTCTAAACCGCTGGCAACAAAAGTGAGTACACCCCTAAGTGAAAATGTCCAAAGCGGGCCCAAAGTGGCAATATTTTGTGTGGCCACCATTATTTTACAGCACTGACTTAACCCTCTTGGGCATGGAGTTCACCAGAGCTTCACAGGTTGCCACTGGAGTCCTCTTCCACTCCTCCATGATGTCATCACAGAGCTGGTGGATGTTGGAGACCTTGCGCTCCTCCACCTTGCATTTGAGGATTCCCCACAGATGCTGAATAGGGTTTAGGTCTGGAGACATGCTTGGCCAGTCTATCACCTTTACCCTCAGCTTCTTTAGCAAGGCACTGGTCGTCTTGGAGGTGTGTTTGGGGTCGTTATCATGTTGGAATACTGCCCTGCAGCCCAGTCTCCAAAGGGAGAGGATCGTGCTCTGCTTCAGTATGTCACAGTACATGTTGGCATTCATGGTTCCCTCAATGAACTGTAGCTCCCCAGTGCCAGGGTGGGCTACCATGGACATGACAGATATCACTGTTCCCAATCACTGGGAACAGCAGATCTCTAACATGTCCCCTGTCAGAACAGGGAATCGCCCTGTTTCCAAAGGCAGTTCTCCGTTCTGCCTCTGTAATAGGCGATCGCGGGTCGTTGGCGGACATCGAGTCTGCCCGACCCACGTGCACCCTACCGCAGTGGGCACGAGCCCGCTGATGCGCCTGCGCAAGCCAACATAAGGCTATGGATGGTTAGCTAGTGGTTAAAAGTATTTACATGCATAAATGGTGGCAATCCAGAAGAAAGGCATAGCATAAAAGATGTACATAATCAGTGATATTTATTGACATTTTTTATTATGAAATACAGTTTTTAACATTTTATATTCAAAATAAGTAAACTTCAATACTTCTAGAAATAGTACATGGGTTATCGTGGTGTCCCTTAAATCTCTACTATATTAAGGTCCATTTGTATCATTATTTGGGGATGTGGATACTATTAGATGTTTAACTGATAAACCAATTTGATGAATTAGTTATATTCAGCATGAAACACACTAAAAATCTTGCTGCCCCATATGTACCCTGTTTTAACACAATAAAAAAGTTATTCTTGCTAATGTCTACATACAGTATGCTGTTTGATTGCTATATATATTCCTCGGTGGTGAGCTGGATAGGCAGGGCTGGACTGGGACAAAAATTTGGCCCTGGACTTCATCCAGACTGGCCCACTTTGACAGGTCTCTCGCATGGCGGCCGGACAACTCCCGCACCCCCCCCCCTCGGCCACCCGCACCCCCTCTCCCTCTTCACTTGCCATTCTACTTTATTAGAGTAGAACGGCTGGTACTGGTACTCTTATAGGCAGTACCAGTGGGGAAGCTAGACATTATTTCACCCGGGGCAAAGAATCAGTTCGGTGCCTCCCCCCCCCCCCCCCCCTTATGGGACAAGATTAGGCAGAAGTGAGAAACTCCCAGGCCATAGCTGTTGAGTCAGCTGTCTGTCCCCTCCCCCATGCTCCTCTGTCGTCGTCCCTGCTCCTCTGGTCCTCCCCCTGCTTCTCTGCTCCCCCCAGGTGAGTGCTGCGGGGAGGAAGAGGAGGTGAGTGCTGCGGGAAGGGAGAGACAAAAGAGAGGAAGGGGGCGGCAGTCTGCTGTCACTGAAGCCGGCCCACTGAGCCATCGGCCCACCGGGAAACTCCCTGTAGTCCCAATGGCCAGTCCATCCCTGTGGATAGGCATCTATCTGTGGATTGTGTGGGCCAACTTGGAGCAGTTTTAATGCTTTTTATCATTTTTAAAATATAAATATAATATTCCTGGAATTAAAAAAAATATTTTAATACATTTACACTTGTTAAAAGCCTTTACTCGATCTATGTAGTTTCCCTAGCTTTGCTGATTATACCATTCATTTGTAAAGGAGAAATTGCTGATTAGGACCTGGGTATACAGTATGTGCCGTGTACTATACTTCATAAGGTAGTTTTCCCTATGAGCATGGCTTACGGGCATGGATAGAGTAATAGCCATTCTCATCAGCCAAGTCCAAGCTTCGCTTTTCAGTGAATGGAATGGCCTTTAGTTTCACAATTTCATAGCCAGCATCCCTATATGCCTTCTCAAGTTCTTCCTTAGTAATGGCCAGACAGAAGAATCTCTTTTTTCCAACATTGTAGTAGGAACAGTTAAGCACACTCTGAATTACTACGTGACCCCCTGGTTTAATGAGGGCTTTAAGATTCCTCAAAGCATTGGTGAAGGATTCCACATCTTTGCAGGCTGCTTCTAAACAGAGGCAACTAATAATACAATCAGCTTGTGGCATCTCCACCGGGTCATATGGGTTCTTCTTCAGAGCATCACATTTCAGAACCTTTGTCACCGTTTTCCTTAGTTTTTCTTCTTTCTTCTTACAGCTCTCAATGTCACTGAAAGAGGACAATATTTTTTTTTTATCAGAAAAGGTTTTATTGAACCCATTACGCATCTTCCAATGTACAAACATTACAGTGTCGAATAACTACATTTACAGATTTCAGTGGTCGTTGCACCTGCAGATAATCTAATGCCGCGTACACACGACCGTTTTTCGGGTTGAAAAAAATGAAGTTTTTCAGGCTCTAGAAAAAATGGCGTTTTTTTCAACCCGATCATTAAAACGACCTTTCCTAAACACGATCATGAAAAAAAAATGCTCTAGCAAAGCGCGGTGACGTACAACACGTACAACGGCACTATAAAGGGGAAGTTCCTTTTGGATGACGCCACCGTTTGGGCTGCTTTAGCTAATTTTGTGTTAGTAAAAGACAATTCACGCTTTTCTGTCTGATAGGCCTCGTACACAGTTTTCCTCGACAGAATCCATCAAGAAACTTGGTGGCAGAGCTTTTTTGCTGAGGAAAACGGTCGTGTGTATGTTTTTCATCGAGAAAACTGTCGTGTTCCTCGTCGGGCTGGTTTTCGACGAGAAACACGTTCATGTGTATGCTAAGAAACCCGCGCATGCTCAGAATAAAGTATGAGATGGGAGCGCACATTCGGTAAAAGTAGCGTTTGTAATGGAGATAACACATTTTTCACGCTGTAACATACTGAAAAGTGCAAATCGTCTCCTACCAAACTTTTACCTAACACGCAGTAACATGAGATTGGCAAAAGCAGCGCCAAGGGTTGTGCCAGTGAAATCGAACTTCCCCTGCCGTCATATGTGTTGTACGTCACCGCGTTTGAGAACGAGGAGATTTGGTCTTGACTGTGTGTACGCAAAGAAAGCTTGTCGAGTTTCTCGACAAGCCTAACAAGGAACTCGTCGAGGAAAACTATGTGTCTTTTCCGACGAGTTCCTCGGTCGTGTGTACGAGGCCATAGAGCGTGATGAATGTGCTTACTCCATTACGAACGGTAGTTTTACCAGAACGAGCGCTCCCGTCTCATAACTTGCTTCTGAGCATGTGCGGATTTTTCACGTCGTTAAAGCACACACGACCAGTTTTTTTACATCCCGAAAAACGACAACGTTAAAAACGTCGTTAAAAAATAGAGCATGTTCAGAACCAGAAAAATGCTCTGAAGCCCACACACAATCGTTTTTAATGACATAAAAAAAAAACGTAATTTTTTACAACCCGAGTGTACGCGGCATTAGAGTATTACATAGGTTCACATTTCTTCAATCCCTGCTCAGTTCTATTCTACACTTAATACCGAATAATGTCAACATATCAAAATCAGCCTGTGGGGCATTGCAAAAGTCTTGACATTACCAACTCTCTGGGACTCAGTCCAGGTGTGTCTAGCAATGGTGACCACAGCCGTTCAAATCTACCTAGGCTCCCTCTGTGTTGGTAAATGTACCGTTCTATAACAAGAGTACCGTATTTTCCGGCGTATAAGACGACCTTTTGCATGTAAAATAATGCCCCAAAAGTCGGGGGTCGTCTTATATGCCGGGTACCTGTGGTCAGACGGCGGCCATCCATGATTCAAAAGCCGTGCCTCCTCCTCCAGGCTGTCCCGTGTCCCCTCGGCCTCGGACGAGAGGACATCCTTGATAGGCAGAACACTGAACAGAGGCTCTGCTGGGAAAATGAGTGTTCCGCCTATCACGGAACAGCCGGAGGAGGCGCGGCTTTTGAATCATGGATGGCCAGCGTCTGACATACTGTGCATAGAGAAGGTAGGAAGATCATCGAGGCAGGGAATGGAATGGCACAGTGAGGCATGTTCCTAATGGCACAGTGAGGCATGTTCCTAATGGCACAGTGAGGCATGTAATGGCACAGTGAGGCATGTAATGACACAGCGAGATCAAAAAAAGCTTTTTATGTCAGCGGTTGTTCCTGTCAGCGGTTGTTCTGGCTACCCTTCAGCTTCCAGACAGACTAGTATGAAGGGGGTAGTCTTATACGACGAGTATATCCCAAAACCAACATTTTAGCTGGAAAATTAGGGGGACGTCTTATACGCCCAGTCGTTTTATACGCCCAGTCGTCTTATACGCCGGCAAATACGGTATTCCCCATATGTGTTATCCACAAGGTGACTGTGGGCGTTGAGATTGATTTCCACCTCATCAAAATTAGTTTCCTGGCCTGAAAAAAACCCAGAGAAAATGTGATCCTGACCATTTCCTCAGGTATCACCTCCTCCAAAACCCCTAATATACAGCAGATTGGGTCTAAGGGTACATTCGTTTGAAACACTTGATTGTTCCAAGGACCGCCCTTCAGTAACGATGACGCTTTTGGCATTGCCATAGGAGGTGGATAAGATCCCCAGTGTGTTGCCTGCACCTACCACACAATGGATCTACCAGTCTGCCCATCTTGTGAAGCTTTTTCGGGGTGTAGTGTACCCTAAGAATAATATATAATTGGGATACTTTTTGTGCCACATTAGGTGAGCCAGTAGATATAGATGGCAATGCTTACTCCCATTGATCCCCCGTGAGTTGCCCCAGGTCTCCTTCCCACAGGGATACTGCCTTAATGGGATGTGTAGTGTGGTAGTGGCCCTGTACAAAGTGCCTAGTGTAGCTCAGAAGAACCCACCCCAGGGTAGGGCTCTCATGTAATACTTTCTTGCCACCCATTGAGGAGGTAAACATGGGGAATGTGATGACCACCCTGTCACATAACCCACCACCTACCCTACAAGTGTCCCTTCCAGCCAGTGTCTGTTAGTGCCAGATTGGCCACCACATTATCACATTAATCACTGATCACTGTTATTACAAGTATAGTGTCTATACCTTTGTACATTTTTTACCAAAGACATGTAGCAGAGTCCATTTTGGCCTATTATTATGACGAAATTAGATTTTATTGGATATGTTTTATAACAGAAAGAAGAAAATTATTATTTTTTTCACAATTTTTGGTCTGTTTTTTTATATAATAAAAAACGAAAAAAGCCAGTGGTTATCAAATACTAGCAAAAGAAAGCTCTATTTGTGTGATATATATATATATATATATATATATATATATATATATATATATATATATACCGTATTTATCGGCGTATAACACGCACAGGCGTATAACACGCATCCTAACTTTAAGAGGGAAGTTTCAGGGAAAAAACTTCCCACAGCCCCCCTGCAGGCACAGTTTACCCTCTATTTTCAGGGTAAAAAAGTGAGTGTTATACACCAATAAATACAGTATATATATATATATATATATATATCTTGAATTTGGGTACAGCTTTGCATGACAGAGCAGGTAGCCCAGTGCTGAGTAGCAAAAGATGCCCTGGTCACGAAGGGGGTAAAACCTTCCCTAAGTCAAGTGGTTAAACCAGTCATAAACTCGGCTAAATGTTTTTATTTGAATGGGTCCCCAGGAGGTTTATGCCATATTGTGCTAGTACAGACATCCCAACCTGCAAAAGCGAATTTCAGGGAGGTGGCAAACTAATTTCAGGGAGGTGGGCATGGCTTAAATTGCGCTACATATTGGGTGTGGCTTAAAGGGGTGTGGTTTAATAGTCTGAGATGGCTTACATAGTGCAGAATGCAGTAATGTTAAATAGGAAATATACAGTGCGGAGTGTACGTCAGTGGGAAGTATGTGCAGGAGATGAGTGTAGAGTGTATGGTGGTGGGTAGTTTGTGCAGGAGAGGAGTGCAGAGTGTATGTAGGTGGGTATAATGTACAGGTGAGGAGTGTGGCTTGTACAGCAGTGGGTAGTATGTGCAGGATGGTAGGGCAGTGGACAGTGTCAGTATTATTTTTTTAGTATTTTTATTTTTACAATTTATTTATTTTTTATTATTTTATTTGATAATTTTTTTCGAAATGCTTTTCGTGGGCCAGTGGACGGTGTCAGATTTATTTTATTTTTATTATTTTTTTACAATTTATTTTTTTATAATTCTTTTAGGCCTCGTACACACGACAGAGAAACTCGACGTGCCAAGCCCGTCGAGTTCCTCGACGAGTTCCTTGTTGAACTTGTCGAGAAGCTCGGCAGGCTTGCTTTGCGTACACACGTAACATACCAAAATCTTGTCGTTCTCCGGCGCGATGACGCTCACGACGTATGACGCGACTATAAAGGGGAGGTTTGATTTTGTTGGCGCCACCCTTGGGGCTCCTTTTGCTGATTCCGTGTTTACGCGTGTTAGTAAAAGTTTGGTGAGTGACGATTCGTGCTTTTCAGTCTTTGTGCTTTCAGATTGATCTCTGCCGTTCAGTTTGTACTTGTGTGGGTCGTATCTAGGCAATCGAGACGTGCGGTCAGGTCGTATTGTTTTACATTGCGGTCCTGTCCCCGCGTTTTTCATTGTCAGGGTCGTTCTTCATAGGTCTTGCTGTTCTTCACTGCGGTCTGTTTAGTGCAATTCTGATTTGTCGTTCGTAACTAGCCTTGTAGCCATGTTGCAGGCACCTAGTCGTCGCCGACTTCGTGCTAAGCATCTTCTGTCTATAGGTCTGTTTGTTTATGACCTAGACAATGAGGAGTTCATGAACAGGAGGAGGACACGTTCATGGACCAAGAATTGGTTGCTCCGTAGGAACCAATTCTCTCACATGCCTTTGCTGCGGGAGCTTCAGGAAAATAATCCTGTTGATTACAGGAATTTCCTGAGGATGTCTGATCCCGTCTTTCAGCACCTGTTGGCTTTGGTGTCCCCCTATATTACCAGGCAGGACACCGTTATGCGGGAAGCCATCAGTGCTGAGCAGAGGCTAGTTGCCACCCTCCGTTATCTGGCAACTGGGAGAAGCCTTCAGGACTTAAAGTTCTCCACGGGCATCTCCCCCCAGGCTCTGGGCCTCATCATTCCTGACACCTGCTCTGCCATCATCCAGGTTCTGCAGGAGGAATATATGAGGGTAAGTTTTCTCCTTTAATCTCACATTTTATGTCTATAATGTATGCTAATGTCTTGTAGTTATCTCCTCCTTCCCTAATTACCATGTCTGGAATATGCTGTGAATGTCCCCTTTGCCCCCATGCATGATGTAAACTTTGATGCCCCTTTTTTGGCCTACATGCATATTTTCCATCACTTACCTCCCCAGCATGCTATCCTGGGCCCCAACCTACCTAGTCTAGTCACTTCCCAATGTATTGTGTTATATCCATTGTAATGTCCCCCCCCTCCCCTCCAAAATGTGTTGTAAAGTCTATGTTCACCAATATTTTTTTATTTTTTATTTTAATTTTAGGACTCCCAAACTCATCTAGCCCTCCCCTCCAAAATGTGTTGTAAAGTCTATGTTCACCAATATTTATTTTTTTTTTCTTTAAATTTTAGGACTCCCAAACTCATCTAGCCCTCCCCTCCAAAATGTGTTGTAAAGTCTATGTTCCCCAATATTTTTTTTTTTTTTATTTAAATTTTAGGACTCCCAAACTCATCTAGCCCTCCCCTCCAAAATGTGTTGTAAAGTCTATGTTCACCAATAATCAAAATTAATTTTTTTTAGTACTCCCAAACTCATCTAGCCCTCCCCCAAACTTGGGCATTGGCCCATCAGAGGGGGTGTTTAATGTGTTAATTGGCTAAATATATTTAGATATAATATGCTAGTTCCCAGAAATGTTATAATGCTTATAATGTCTTTGTATAATCTGCTTGCAAGGTTATGTGGCTAATTTTTTCTTTTTTTCTTCCCCAGCTTCCGTCCACACCACAGGAGTGGCAGTCTGTGGCTTTGGACTTCCAGACCCGATGGAACTTCCCCAACTGCGGGGGAGCCATCGACGGGAAGCACGTCCGCATCGTGCCTCCACCCCGTTCAGGATCCCAGTTCTTTAATTATAAGGGGTTCAACAGTATTGTGCTGATGGCGGTGGTGTCAGCACAGTATGAATTCCTTTTTGTGGATGTCGGGATGAATGGACGGGTATCGGATGGGGGAGCCTTCAGGCAGACGGAGTTCGCGCTTCGCCTTCAGGATGATGATCTGTCATTGCCACCGGATGACCAGAATGTAGAAGGCCTGCCATTTGTTTTCCTGGCTGATGAAGCGTTTGCCCTGGGACCCCATCTTATGAGGCCATTCCCTCAGCGCACCCTCACCCCAGAGAGGAGTGTCTTTAATTTCCGGCTGGGCCGAGCACGTAGAGTGGTTGAGAACGCTTTCGGCATCATGGCCAGCCGGTTCCGCCTTTTCCTCACCTCTCTCCACATGGCGGAATATAAGTGGAATACTATTATTTTTGCCTGCTGCATTCTCCACAATTTTTTGCGGAGACAATCTCCAAATTATATGGCCCTGGTTGGGCCCGAGGCACAACATTTGACCCCTGCAGAAACTTTGGCGGGCCTTGAAGCTGGCCACACAGGACTGCCCCCCCAGAGTGCCCGTGAAGTCCGGGACAAATACATGGACTATTTCATGGGTAGGGGGGCAATACCATCTCAATCAAATTTGCCATAATTGTAGCTTTCAAAAAAATAAATCATAATCTTTTTTCTAAACTTGTTATGTCTTGCTTGTGTTGTTTGGAGTTCTTTACTAAGTGTAACTAAGTGTATTTTCATTATCAACTAGCAAACATTTCCCAGGTGACCCCCAAACCAAACACATAGAAAATTTTACGTATTTTATGAAAAACACCACACACTTTTTTGAGGTTCAAAAGCTCTTTATTTTCTTAATTTATTTATTTTTATTTTTTCATAAATACCCTACAAAAATTTTTGGTATATTTTCTCATACAATATACAATAATTTTTGTATTTTTTTTGGTCATTTTTCTCATACAATATACAATCATTTTTGTATTTTTTTTGGTCATTTTTCTCATACAATATACAATCATTTTTGTATTTTTGTGGGTGATTTTTCTCATACAATATACAATCATTTTTGTAATTTTTTTTTTTTTTTTTTTATTAAATAAAGTCTAAAATATGGTTTTATTATTTTTTTTTTTTTTTTTTTTAAATAAAGTCTAAAATCTGGTTTTATTATTTTTTTTTTTTTTTTTTTATTAAATAAAGTCTAAAATCTGGTTTTATTATTTTTTTTTTTTTTTTTTATTAAATAAAGTCTAAAATCTGGTTTTATTATTTTTTTGTTTTTTTTTTTATTAAATAAAGTCTAAAATCTGGTTTTATTATTTTTTTTTTTTTTTTTTATTAAATAAAGTCTAAAATCTGGTTTTATTATTTTTTTTTTTTTTTTTATTAAATAAAGTCTAAAATCTGGTTTTATTATTTTTTTGTTTTTTTTTTTATTAAATAAACTTCAAAATCTGCTATTTAAATTTTTTTTTGGTATTTTTTTCAGATTCAGACTCTCCCCAAAACATCCAATAAATTTTTTAATTTAGTTTCCACCCTCCTTGCTCTTTCATTATTTTTTCTGTTGGCCAAATGTATCTCCTCCACCTCTTCTCTGCAGGCCCATATTTCCGAGATCAGCATCTGTTTTGTATGCCTGTCCAAGCCACCACCTGATCCTGAAATGTGGGACAAAACAATTTATTTAAATTAGGCAGGCCTACATCTACATTACCTGAAGCTGGGTTAGTTATATGTTACTTTACCTGATGTGGTGGCAGGCTGCGCATCATCACCATCCCTCGGGGGTGTGGCTTGCTGGACTTCTTGCTCCCGTGTTGAAGCTTCATGACGCCCTACGAGAATGAAGAAAATGGAAACAGGATTTTTAGAGCTTATAGGCCTGAAAGAGGAATATGATTCACTTTATAAAATTTCTGGGACTATTGATGTTTAGAAAAACCCCTCAGGGCAAAACACAGGATTGAAGGCATTCACAAAGATCCTGACAAATCTTGTAGCTTTGGTCTACTTTTAAACATGTAAGCCAACAAAGTATACACTGGATCACCTCAGCTCTGTGTGAAGCCCAAAATGGGTTATTAAAGGGGACAACAATTATGCAAATGAGTCCACATGTGTCACCGACTGCTGAGCAGACTCTCCTTTTACTGTATATTTAATTATTAAAAAAAGATTTGTGGTTTTAATAGCACATCTACATAATTTTCACGATTGATCTCACCACAATTTTCAAAAAATGTCATAATTTGTAGGATTTAAAACACAATATTTAGTCGTTCCGAATGGACGTCCAGTTTGACGACAAATTATTGTGCCTAAAAAAATATTACAGTACAACCTGAAATAAAAAACACATGGCGCGGAACAAATCTTACAAAATATATAACAAACTTACTTCTTCTAATCACTCTCCTGATCCTCTTCATTTGTTCCGGCTCACGTTTCTTAAGGTCACACCACCTTTTCCGGATCTGCTCCTTGGACCTTTTCACTCCAAATTTGCGATGGAGACTCCTCCTCACCTTCTCCATTATTGCGGCCTTGACCTTGTTCGGGTACTTATATGGCCCATGCCTCCCATCGTAGTCCTCTGCTTTGAGGATGAGGACCATCTCCACCATTTCCTCAAAGGTCATGTTGGAGGCCTTACAACTGATTCGCCGTGCTGCCATATTCTCCAACATGTGCTTCCAACAAAAAAAAGATGGAAAAGGGGCGTGGAAAATACGATACCATGAACGTCAGGGGCGGGGAGACGTGCGTAAAGTCCCACATGCGCGTGTATAAAGGGCTACCACGTGAGTAAAAGGGGCGTTCACAGTTTGTGGAAGACGGCGGAGATAACGATCGGGTCAAAGACCGGTATGTAACTACATTTTACATGTTTTTCTTGATTGAATGATTTTGTGGCCTACATCTTAGGTTCAGAAATTACAACATAGCCAGTTTGAAATTTGAAGGTAATGGTCCGCTATAGTGCCGTCGTACGTAAACAACGCTTTGATTATGCATTTTGATCCAACTACTGTTGTGTGGGCAATCTCGGTTCTCATCAGGATGTCTTCTAAAAACAAGTCGGTTTAAACATGATGCAAATGGTCGCTTTTATGTCTTGACCAAACTATATCGGAGTGCTTTTATCTAACTAACGTTTCATACACAAATGAGGATGAGATCTGGCTTATTAGTTCGACACAACTGGTCATCTGTTTCCTAGGAACTGACCCAACATGATCTGCTGCCAATTCCACCTTGTCGTTTTTGCGACGGAAGATAAGGGGCGGGGGGGAAACATCAATTTTTTTTAAGCATGGGCGGATGTCGTGTGCGGAGTGTATATAAGGCTCGAACACATGTAGCGTCCATACGACCGGGTTGCGTAAGAAAGACGTTTGAACGACAAGCGTGTAGGTATGCTTCGAACTTGGGACAGCAGTGGCATATTCAGGAAAGACAGACATTTAAAGGAGCACTAAGCCAAAATTGTTTGGGGCAGAAATAACTAACTTTACATTATATCAGTCTTGATTTCATGTCCTCATTGTCCCTTTTTGCTTTTAAGCAGCTGTAATCATTTGCATAAATCATCACTTCCTGGTTCTGCTCCCTCTCAAATTTATCAGGGGAGCTTGTCACTGTGGTCTAAGCTGTGTGTCTAAAAATCAACCAAAACAATGCTACTAATTTTTGAAATTAAAATATGCCCTGCTTTTCTTTTTTTTGGGTTCTGTGTGTCTCTTTACTTCACAGAAACAATAACTAAATTTAAAACCAAAAGTGAAACTAGAGGCACATTATATGTATGCACTTGTATGTCTCTAGACACTGTAAACAGTAATTTCCTCCAAAAATATAGTTATCCATTAGTGACCCTTTAAGGGCTAGCTTGTGAGAAAGAGTAATTGACTTTCTAGATTGTGTAGTGACATTATTTTTTTATCCTTGGTTTTGGACAGGAAAAGATGAATCTCTTTAACCGACCCGACTTCTTGGAGATCTTCATTGATAGGTGGCAAGAACTTCCTGTTCTGTGGGCCACCAAAGACCCCATCTCTCGAAATAGAGAATTGCGCAAAACTGCACTGGAGAGCCTGCTCCCACTTGTGCGGAGACAGGTGGGGTTTGATGTGACAACTGACCAGTTGGAGGTCAAAATTGGGACCTTGAGAGGCACCTACAGGAAGGCACGCAACAAGGTCTTGGCTTCGATGAGGTCTGGAGCTGGAGCAGGGCGGGTATTTAAACCCAAGTTGTGGTACTACAGCAAACTGAGCTTCCTGGATGAACACCTGGAGGTTAGGGAGTCACTTTCTAGCCTTCGCCCCAGAAGCCACAGAAGCTCCAGCCTTCCCTCCAGCCAACCTGCTGCTCCCTCTGCAGAAGAACCCTCTCAGCAGCCTTCCATCCTGGATGAAGATCCAGATTTGCCCAGCTGGAGCCAGGTATATAGTACTTTCAATGTGCAAATATGTGGTGTTCAAATGTTGTTAAAGAGATGTAAATTAAGATATTAAAGGTAAATAAAAATTAGATCTAAAAGTGTTATTCCTAAAATTTGTCAGTATTGGCCATGAATTTTTGTGGTGTGATTGACCATAAAACATGGGTCAGAATGATTGGCTTAGCTAAGTCGTGACCAAAAAAAATGCAACAGTCAGGAGCTTAAATAAATAAACCAAAAATGTTAAAAAATAGTAAAACTTTACTTTTTTTCCATACACAGGACGAGACCAGGCAGCAGGAGGATCAGGAAAATGCCAGGCAGGAGGAGGACAGGGTGAGTGGCTTGGAGGAGGCTGCAGGCCCAAGTATCTTGGACGTGTTGGCAGGCCCAAGTATCAGTAACGTGGTGGCAGGCCCAAGTGGAGCGGATGAGGTGGCAGGCCCAAGTGGGTTGCACGAGGTTGCTGGGCCAAGCACGAGATGCCAGGTGTCTCCTCTTCGTCTGCGTCCGAGAAGGCAGGTGAGGGATACAAGGGTGCGTGACGCCTCACTAGCCCTCATTCGGGATGCCCATGCAACCCTGCAACAGCCTCCCACTGCTCAGGAGGGATTTGTCACAGTTGTTTTGGCCAAAATGTCAGAAATGACATTAGACCAACGCCTCCTCTTTGAGGGCCTCCTCATCACCCTGGCAAATCAGGGGGTGAGGGGTCTTCTCACAGAGGACACTGTGATTTGCCGCCATCCCCATCCTCACACACCACATAACTCCCAAGCTCCCCCACCTTCTTCTTCTTCTCATGCTCCTTCTCAAGCTCCCCCACCTTCTTCTTCTTCTTCTTTTTCTCATGCTCCTTCTCAAGCTCCCCCACCTTCTTCTTCTTCTTCTCCTGCTCCTTCTCAAGCTCCCCCACCTTCTTCTTCCTCTTCTTCTCCTGCTCCTTCTGAACATTCTTCTTCCTCTTCTTCTCCTGCTCCATCTGAACATTCTTCTTCCTCTTCTTCTCCTGCTCCATCTGAACATTCTGCTTCCTCTTCTTCTTCTACTACTCCTCCTCCTTCTACTGCTCCTCCTCCTTCTACTGCTCCTCCTCCTTCTACTGCTCCTCCTCCTTCTACTCCTCCTCCTTCTACTCCTCCTCCTTCTACTGCTCCTCCTCCTTCTACTCCTCCTCCTTCTACTCCTCCTCCTTCTACTGCTCCTCCTCCTTCTACTCCTCCTCCTTCTACTGCTCCTCCTCCTTCTACTCCTCCTTCTACTGCTCCTCCTCCTTCTACTCCTCCTCCTTCTACTGCTCCTCCTCCTTCTACTGCTCCTCCTCCTCCTCCACCTCCTCCTCCACCACCGTCGGCTACTCATCCTCCACCACCTTCGTCTACTCCTCCTCCTGGCATGAGTACTACCCCTGTGGCACCACCTCCAGCCAGGCATAAGAGGAAGGCTGCTGAGAAGGCTGCAGAGAAGGTGAAAGAGCAGGCTGCAGGGAAGCCACCAAGGAAGGCCTTGAAGAAATCAAGAAAGTGACTCCCTTACTTCCATGTGGTGTACCAGAGTTCAGGCTGCTGTAGTACCACAACCTGGTGACATCTGCCTGCCCTGCTCCAGTTTCTGACCTCGGGGAGTCCAAGACCTTGATGCGTGACTTCCTGAATGAACCTCTCAAGTCCCCATTTTGGCCTCCAACTGATCACCAGTCACATCAGGCCACACCTGGCTGTGCACAAATGGCAGCAAGCTCTCCAGTGCTGACTTTTGCATATCAAATTTTTTTTTATTACCAAAATAAATGGTACATTTTTTTTTTACAGTTCATACTTGTCCTTGTATTTTTTTACATTTCAATTTTGCAAGTGAGAAGGCAGGTTCTTATTTTGTAAAAATTGGATATAAGGTGTAATTTGAAAGGGACACATGAGATAAGACAAAGCAATAAGGTTTCTATGGGGGGAACTTGACATTACAAAAAATAAAAGGATTAGCATTTTTTAAAAATTAAAAAATAAGGTGATTAAAAGCAGGATTTAAAACACACGACCAAAATAAGGTGACAATAAAAAAAAAAAAAAATATTGAGTCCAGTAAGAAAAAGGTTCCACCTAATTTTAAGGAACTCTGTGTGAATATCGTAAAAAAAAAATTATTAGATTGCTGTTTTGTGCCCTTAGGAAAAATTGTGTAAAGCGCTGCAAATAAACGATTAAATAATGTTGGAAGCGACACGAATGTGCTATCTCCAATCCAAACGCTAGTTTTACCTATGTTGGTCTCCAGTGTCTAAGTTTTTGACAAGTTTCTTAGCATACACACGACCGAGTTTCTCGTTTAAAAAACAGCCCGATGAAGAACTCGTCGAGCCAAAATCCACTGCCATCGAGAAAATAGAGAACCTGCTCTCTATTTGCTCGACGAGTTCCTCGGCGGCTCCATCGGGCCAAAAATGTACACACGACCGAGTTTCTCGACAGAATCCGGCTCTTCACCGAGATTCTCGACGAATTCTGCCGAGAAACTCTGTCGTGTGTATGAGGCCTCACAATTTTATTTTTATACGTTTTTTTTTTTTTTACAATGATTAGGGGTGGGGGGTAGTGGACAGTGTCAGTAAAGCAGTGGACAGTGTTAGTAGTTTCTTATTTTTAGGTATTTTTTTTTTACAATTTAGTTTGTTTTTAATTTTTTTCACAATGCTTTTTGGGGCAAGGGGGTTGAGACAGGGGACAGTGTTGGTAGAGCACGGTGGAGTGGTGTCAGTGATTTTTTTTTTTTACAATAATTTTTTTTAATATTTATTGCATTTTTTTTTTATCTGTTGGGGGCTTTGGTGAGATTTCAAGGGTCTAAACATACACCTGACATCTCAACGTTGAGACAGAGAAAGGGACTGAGGACACAGATTCCTCAGTCCCTTTCTCAGCACTGAAGATGAATGGAGAGGAGGCAGAGTCTCTTCTCCATTCATAAACTGAGCAGATTAAACACAGGTTCGGCCCTGCAGCAGAGAGACTGCACGGCACTCGCTGGTGTGTGGGAGCCAAAGCCAAAATGTGTGAGGCTCCCGTATCACGCGGGGGACTTGGGATGTCTGGCTAGTATGCACCGCATATTAGCACATTATGGCAAAGCAGCCCATCAGCGCTATGCTGTCACTGCTTCAGCTGGGCCCAGGCACTTCTACCTTTGCACAGTTTCCCTTTTCACATTCCCTCTCTCTGGCCGCTTTAAAAGCCGGGCCACAATGACATCACTCCAGCACATGCACTCAGGATTCACATCACCACAGCTCAGAGTGGGTGCCGTAAATGTGGTCTGAGCAGTGCATACACGGCTCACATGACACTACCACTGACAGGCTAGGAGGGTCATTTATGACAGAAGAGCACAAGGTCTCTTTTCTGGTACAATCTTTTTTATTAAAATGTTCTTCTTTTTTGTCGAGAAATAAGAACAACTGCAATAATCACACGCAGGGGGTATAAACAATAAGCATGACATGGCACAACTGAATAGTGCACATTACAAGCATATTCGATAGTGGGAATTGTCAAACATCAACAGCCCTCTGGCCTAGACCAAGGGGCTAACATAGGGTAACTGAGCATTATTGCTCAGAAGGTAAGGTGTGAAGTAAGAGGAGGGGGGTGACACACAGCAGAGGAGGGGGGGTGACACACAGCAGAGGAGGGGGGGGTGACACACAGCAGAGGAGGGGGGGTGACACACAGCAGAGGAGGGGGGGTGACACACAGCAGAGGAGGGGGGGTGATACACAGCAGAGGAGGGGGGGTGACACACAGCAGAGGAGGGGGGGTGACACACAGCAGAGGAGGGGGGGTGACACACAGCAGAGGAGGGGGGATGACACAAAGCAGAGGAGGGGGGTGACACACAGCAGAGGAGGGGGGGTGACACACAGCAGAGGAGGGGGGGTGACACACAGCAGAGGAGGGGGGGTGACACACAGCAGAGGAAGGGGGGTGACACACAGCAGAGGAGGGGGGGTGACACACAGCAGAGGAGGGGGGTGACACACAGCAGAGGAGGGGGGGTGACACACAGCAGAGGAGGGGGGGGGTGACACACAGCAGAGGAGGGGGGGAGTGACACACAGCAGAGGAGGGGGGGTGACACACAGCAGAGGAGGGGGGGTGACACACAGCAGAGGAGGGGGGTGACACACAGCAGAGGAAGGGGGGTGACACACAGCAGAGGAGGGGGGGGTGACACACAGCAAAGGAGGGGGGGGTGACACACAGCAGAGGAGGGGGGGTGACACAAAGCAGAGGAGGGGGGTGACACACAGCAGGGGGGGTGACACACAGCAGAGGAGGGGGGGTGACACACAGCAGAGGAGGGGGGGTGACACACAGCCGAGATGGGGGGGTTACACACAGCAGAGGAGGGGGGTGACACACAACAGAGATGGGGGGGTGACACACAGCAGAGGAGGGGGGTGACACACAGCAGAGGAGGGGGGGTGACACACGCAGCCATCCTCATGGGGCCTATGGCCGCAAGACAAATTAGTCTTCATAAAGCGGCCACACTGCTGCAGGTATGATAGGGATGGCGCAGACACTAGGGACACTAGGGACACCTATACCTGTCAGTTAGGTAGTTGGACTCTCCTGCGATTATTTGCTTGTGTCAGTTGTACATATTAACCCCTTAACGCCCACCGCACGACTATTTACGTCCGCAAAATGGCACGGACAGGCAGAAGGGCGTATATATACGTCCTTGCCTTCTAGCGGGTGGGGGGTTTGATTGGGACCCCCCCCGCTGCGTGCGGTGGGCGGATTCCCGCGGGGAGCGATCCGGGACGACGGCGCGGCTATTCGTTTATAGCCGCTCCGTCGCGATCGCTCCCCGGAGCTGAAGAACGGGGAGAGCCTTGTGTAAACGAAATTGTAAACGAATTGTCACGAAAAAAATCGCTGATCGCCGCCAATAGTAGTAAAAAAAAAAAATTCATAAAAATGCAAAAAAACTATCCCCTATTTTGTAAACGCTATAAATTTTGCGCAAACCAATCGATAAACACTTATTGCGATTTTTTTTACCAAAAATAGGTAGCAGAATACGTATCGGCCTAAACTGAGGAAAAAAAATGTTTAGATATGTTTTTGGGGGATATTTATTATAGCAAAAAGTAAAAAATATTGCATTTTTTTCAAAATTGTCACTCTATTTTTGTTTATAGCGCAAAAAATAAAAACCGCAGAGGTGATCAAATACCACCAAAAGAAAGCTCTATTTGTGGGGGAAAAAGGACGCCAATTTTGTTTGGGAGCCATGTCGCACGACCGCGCAATTGTCTGTTAAAACGACACAGTGCCGAATTGTAAAAACGCCTTTGGGCATTTAGCAGCATATTGGTCCGGGGCTTAAGTGGTTAAGGAATCTTAATTTTTTTTCTGTTGATTGCTGATGAGAAAAATAAACAGATGGCTTTATATGTTCCTGGCCCTAATCCTTCCTTTGCTCACTGACTGGACCACATACCTTCATCTCTGTGCTACATGTTTTCTGCTGCACCACTGGCATGTTATATCCTCTTAGTCCTCCATAAATTTAGCAGAAATTTGTGCTAAAAGTAGAACTATAGGCAACACTTGTTTTTTTCCATTTTGGATAGAGTAAGGGATGGTTATAGCCCCTGTTAATTTTTTATTTTTGCTATTCGTTCATTTCCCTTAAATTCCTGCCCCATAGCCAAACAGGAAGTGAAAGGAAATCTCTGCAGATTAAGGGAGTCCCCTCCCCCCCCCCAAGGCCCTCAGAACTAGTGTCCCCCACTGGAAAATTTCAGGGCAGGTCATAAACAGGAAGGGGTGTGACCTTGACAGGAAGGGGTGGGCCATTTAAATTAGGGGTTGCACGAGTTTAGTCAGGCCTAGGGCAGGACAAAACCTAAATACACCCCTGGATTATAGTCTAGGGCGAATAGGACTCTTAAGGCTGCTTGTTGTGATATTTACTCTAATTAATAAATACATTCTCTGGAAGAACAGGGTTGCTGCAGAAATGACTCACATTATAGTAATATTTCATTAATATTCATCATCCAACTACTACATCACTACAATGTAGGAAGAGGGATAGAACTTACACAGATACAATATCCTAGGCAAACCTACCACACACTTGTAACTTACCTATTACCTTCCAGTTCACACACCATCTTGACAATTGGAGTCCAGTCAAACGCATCAGGATCATTCCTCAGCCACTTCTCTACCTCTGCTCGGTTATTCTCTACAAAGTCAGAACTGATGATGTTGTTGAAAACTTCACAAGCAGAGAGAAGATGATAAATTGCGGGTCCAGCTCCAAAATCAATTAGTAGGTCTCCTTTAACACCACCTTAGGGGACAAAAAACAATGGATTTTTCCTTTATAAGTGACAAGACAAAATCTCTTTAATTCTGATAAGAATTTGTAAAATAGATAAAATACTTGTATGTGCGTGGTGGTCAGTTATAGGTAGATTCACGTAGGGGCGCCTAAAGTTAAGGTCGGCGTAGCCTTGCGTGTTTACACTACGCCGCCTTAAGTAAGAGAGGGAAGTACATGATTCAGAAAGCACTTACCTCCTTACTTAGGGCGGGCGTAGTGTAAACACGGCGGACGTAAGGGCGCCTAATTCAAATGGGTTGGGGGGGCGTGTTTAATGCTAATGAGGCTTGACCTCACGTTTTTTGATGTTTTTTCTTACTGCGAATGCGCCAGGCGCCTACATTTTCCAGGGCGCATTGCGGCTAAGTACGCCGTACGGGCCTATTGATTTTGACGCGGACGTAAACTACGTAAATCCCGATTCGCGGACGACTTACGCAAACAACGTTAAAATTTCGAATTTCGCAGCGGGAACGGCGGCCATACTTAACATTGGCTATTCCATTAGAGCATAGCTCTAACTTTAGGCGGCCTATCCCTTACGGAAACGACGTAATTCGACGGCGTAGGCCTGGCGTACGTTCGTGAATCGGCATATCCCCTCATTTACATAATCTACGCCGGCCACAATAGAAGCGCCACCTAGCGGTCAGCCAAAACATTGCAATCTAAGATAGGACGGCGCAATACACTTAAACATAGGTCGGCTTAGATTCAGAGTTAGGTCGGCTTATCTGTAGATAAGCCGGCCTAACTCTTTGTGAATCTACCTATTAGACTCGGTTCACACTGGGGCGGCACGACTTTGGGGGCGACTCGGCAAGGCGACCTGAAGACAACTTCAGAGGCGACTTGCAAAATGACTTCTGTATAGTCGCCCGAGTCGCCCCCAAAGTTGTACGAGAACCTTTTTCTAAGTCGGAGCGACTTGCGTCGCTCCTATTAGAACGGTTCTATTGAATAGAATGGGACGCGACTTGTCAGGCGGCTGAGTCGCTCTTAGGGCTTGTGTAGTAAACAGGGAATCTTAAAGTATATGTAAACCCTTACATTATAAAACAAACAAAAAACAAAATGGTTGTGTATAGTTAAAAAAACACGTTATAAATATAATTTTTTTTATATAAATGTTTGCATAGTCTCTGGGGTGGATTCAGTAAACAATTGCATCTGCGTAACCATAGTTACGCAGCGCAATTGCTTAGTTGCGCCGGCGTAACGACTTTTCTGTATTCAGAAAGCTCGTTACGCCGACTGCAGCCTAAGATATGACTGGCATAAGGCTCTTATGCCGTCGTATCGTAGGCTGCATTCTTATGATGGCCGCTAGGTGGCGTTCCAGTAGTGGCCAGCGTAGAGTATGCAAATTGCATACTCACGCCGATTCACAAACGTACGCGCGCCCTGTGTATGCATTTTACGTCGTTTACGTTCGTCAGGTTCCGCGTATGGCTGCTCCTGCTATTAGCAGGGGCAGCCAATGCTAAGTATACCCGTCGTTCCCGCGTCGCGATGTTTGAAAATTACGTTGTTTGCGTAAGTGAATCGTGAATGGCGCTGGACGCCATTTACGTTCACGTTGAAACAAATGACGTCCTTGCGACGTCATTTGCCGCAATGCACGTCGGGAAAGTTTCCCGACGGAGCATGCACACTACATTCGGCGTGGGAACGCGCCTAATTTAAATGATCCATGCCCCCTACGGGATCATTTAAATTACGCGCCCTTACGCCGGGCAGTTTTAGGGAGCGCCCACACAAATTACGGAGCTACTGCTTCATGAATGAAGCGTAGCGCAGGTAATTTACGGAGGCGCAGCGTTAAAACGGTATGCTGCGCCTCCGTAAGGGGGCGCAAGTCGTACCTGAATCCACCCCTCGGTATTCAGCTGCATAAGGGGCTTGGAGAGGTGAGGGTGGAAAAACAGTAATAAAATGATCTTCCCAGTGAATGGCTCTGAAGGGAAGCGTGACAGCACATGTCTGATCATTGGAGAATAGGCAGACTGTTCTCCCAGCACAGCCAGAAAACTGACAACCCTGGAATAGATGTGCTCTAATGCCAAGCATGGTCAGCTTGAAATAAGAAAGCAGGAGGACTGGCAGGAACGCGCGCTGTGATCACTGAGTCACTGAGACTCGGATGATCACGGATCTGAGTAAGGGGCTGGTGCCGGCCCCTTACCACGTGATCAGCTGTCAGCCAATGACAGCTGATCACGTGATGTAAACAAAAGTCGGTAATCGTTTTTTTTTCTGCACACACTGACAGCGTGAGGAGAAAAAAAGCCAATCACCGGCTTGTGTGAAAGAGGAGGGAGGCACATCTGCCTCGTGTGCCAGCAGTAACCCCTGCCAGTACCCCCTGCTAGTGGCACCTGCAAGTGCCCACATTGCCCACCAGTGCCACCTATCAATGCCCACAAGTGCCACCTATCAATGTCTCCTTAGTGCCACCTAGCAGTGCCCATTACTGCCACCCATCAGTGCCCATTACTGGCAACCATCAGTGCCCATCACTTGCATGAAATTGCGACAGTTGGGAAAGCACCTAAATACCACATGTGATCTAGTTCTGTGAATGGAGCCCAAAATCCTGTTGGAGGGGGCTATGTTTTATACCCCCCCCCCCCCCCCATAAGTGGGAAACAAATGTAAAGATTGGTATAATATACAGATAATATACACATAGATTAATGCTTGCAGGGATAATTATATCTCAAAAATACAAATCATTTATTCAATTAAAAAAAAACGTAAAAAACAAAAACAACATGTATACATCAATCATGCTTCTGAGCTTTGACTTTGGCTTTTTTATATCGCATTCCCTGCGGCAGTAAAGCTCATAAATAAGACATTTGTTTACCTGAAGTGAAAGCTTCGTGAAAATTCTGCAAAGCAAAATCAACCCATTCTCTGGCATATGTTTCTTCTTTGGGGTCATAGTATGCTTTGCAATAATCTAAAGAGCCAAACTCATCAATGTAGGTTTGAGGTGATGTGTATGGGGTCGCCATGCTGATCTTCACTCCAGAATAGTCAAGGTAGCTTGTGGCTATCAAGTGCAGCTGGACTGTTACTAAACGGCAAATAAAATGCACTTTGATCAGTATGAAAGGTTAGATCAGGACAACCATCCTTGGGGGGGGGGGGGGGGGGGTCAGGTAGTGTCAAATCGTGTGAAGAGAACCTTGGGAGGTAGCCAGGAATATTGAGCAATTTTGTCAGAGATTTCTACCATGTTCTTATGTACAGTCGTCGTTCATGTGAGCCAGTCTGCCCTGATATCTGTAAGCGCAATGTGTATTTTATCCACTTGCCTACTGTGCACATACACCCCCTTCCTGCCCAGATGAGATTTTAGCTTCCGGCACTGCGTCGCTTTAACTGACAATTGCGCGGTCGTGCGACGCGGCTCCCAAACAAAATTGACGTCCTTTTTTTCCCACAAATAGAGCTTTCTTTTGGTGGTATTTTATCGTTTTTTATTTTTTGGGCTATAAACAAAAAAAAAGCGTAAATTTTGAAAAAAAAACACAATGGGCCAAATCCTCAAAGATCCTGCCTAACTTATCTTTTCCCATTTAAGTTACACTGCCTTAAGTGCCTGATCCACAAAGCACTTACCTAGAAATTTCAGGCCGTGTAACTTAAATTCTCCCGGCGCAAGGCGGTCCTCTTCTCCAGGGGGCGATTACAATTTAAATGAGGCGCGCTCCCGCGCCGGACGTACTGCGCATGCCCGTGACGTCATTTTTCCCGACGTGCATCGCGTGTTTTTACGATACGCCGAGTTTTGAGGATCGCGCCGGGTTAAAAAATTGCGACGGGTTAAAAAAAAGATACGGCAAAAAAAAAAAAATCAAATTTAAAAAAAAATCGCGGCAAAAGAAAAAAAGATAGGCACAGGGATACGCAGGCTGAACAGCAGTTCCACCTGCGTATCTCTTTTGAGGATTTGGCCCAATATTTTTAACTTTTTGCTATAATAAATATCCCATTTTTTAAAAAAATATATATTTTTTCTCAGTTTAGGCCGATACGTATTCTTCTACATATTTTTGGTAAAAAAAAAAAAAATCGCAATAACCTGGTTTGCGCAAAAGTTATATTGCCTACAAAATAGGGGACATAATGATTTTTTTTTTTTTTTACTAGCAATGGCGGCGATCTGCGTTTTTTTCCGGGACTGCGACATTATAGCGGACACATCGGACACTTTTGACCCATTTTTGGGACCATTCACATTTATACAGTGAACAGTGCTATAAATATGCATTGATTACTGTATAAATGTGAGTGGCAGGGAAGGGGTTAACCACTAGGGGGCGGGGAAGGGGTTAAATGTGTATCCTGGGTGTGTTCTAACTGTGGGGGGAGGGGGGTGACTGGGGGAGGTGACCGATCTGTGTCCCTATGTACAAGGGACACAGATCGGTATCCTCTCTCCCTCATAGGACGTGGAGCTCTGTGTTTACACACAGAGCTCCACGTCCCTGCACAGTTACTGGACAATCGCGGGTGCCCGGTGGCCATCGAGGCCGCCGGGCACGCGCACTGTGTTCCCAGTGACGCGACGGGGCGTCATATGACGTCCTGTCGGAACAATAGAGCATTCCGCCCGCCGTCATTTGACGGCGGGCGGATGTTAAGTGGTTAAATAAAGCCTTTTTACAAAATGGTATCACCCTATGTGAGGTTTGTCTCCTTCCTGTGTTACTATTATATCCGATGAATCCGGAGGGTCTGTCAGGGTGAGCGTTGCAGCTGGACAAGCATACAGAATCAGTTTACACAGCAGCTATTTATATTCCAAGTGCCGTGTGCCAACCTTGTTTAACTGGTTCCCGACCGGCTCGCGCAGATATACTGCGGCAGAATGGCTCTCCTGTATATATACGGGTTAGCCCAGGAGAGCCACCACTGACTATAGTAGATGACAGATCGTGTTTTCTACTTTGTATAAAGACACAATCTGTCTTGTCTCCTCAGACAGCATGGGGGTTTGTGTGTTAACACACACAAACCCCAGTGCTCCTGCTCGTGCCCACGATCACGCGTGCCCGTTGGCGATCGCGCCTGCATGGCAGGGAACCCGATGCATGTGGCCGGGAGGCGCGATCGCCACCGGGCACGCGCGATCGTGTGCACGGGGGTTTGTGTGTGTTAACACACAAACCCCCGAGCTGTCTGAGGAGACAAGACAGATCGTGTCTTTATACAAAGTAGAAAACGCAATCTGTCATCTACTATAGTCAGTTAGCACACAAAATAGGGAACACAGTCAACCCCTTGATCGCACCCTAGTGTTAATCCCTTCCCTGCCAGTGACATTTACAATGGGCTAGATTCAGCAAAGAATCACGCCGGCGTATCCATAAATACGCCGCGTAAATTCAAAGCTGCGCCGGCGTATCTACTTTCTGTATTTAGAAAGCTCGATACGCCGACATTAGCCTAAGATACGACTGGCATAAGTCTCTTACGCCGTCGTATCTTAGGGTGCATTCTCACGCTGGCCGCTAGGTGGCGCTCCCGTTGTTTTCGGCGGAGAGTATGCAAATTACCTAGATACGCCGATTCACAAACGTACGTGCGCCCGGCGTTCGTTTTTTATGTCGTTTGCGTAAGGCTTTTTCGGCGTTAGGTTGTGCCTGCTTCTATGAGGCGCACTCAATGTTAAGTATGGACGTGGTTCCCGCTTCGATTTTTGAATTTTTTACGTTGTTTGCAGAAGTCGTTCGCGAATAGGGCTGAACGTAATTTACGTTCAAGTTGAAACCAATGACGTCCTTGCGACGTCATTTGGAGCAATGCACACTGGAATATGTACACGGACGACGCATGCGCCGTTCGTACAAAACGTCAATCAAGTCAGGTCAACACACATTAACATAAAACACGGCCCCCCCCTTACACATTTGAATTACGTGCGCTTACGCCGGCCCCATTTACGATACGCCGCCGCAACTTACGGAGCAAGTGCTTTGTGAATACTGCACTTGCTCCTGTAAGTTGCGGCAGCGTAGCGTAAATACGATACGCTGCGCCGCCGTTAGATTGGGCGCCCCTACCTGAATCTAGCCCATAGTAATCAGTGCATATTTATAGCACTGATCGCTCTGTAAATGTCTATGGTCCCAAAAATGTGTCAAAAGTGACCGACCTGTCCGTCGCAATACCGCAACAAATCACAGATCATTGCCATTACTAGTTTTAAAAAAAAAAAAAGTCTTATAAATGCCATAAATCTTTCCCATAGTTTGTAGACGCTAAAACTTTTGTGCAAACCAAAGCTTATGGCGATTTTTGTTTTTTTTTACCAAAAATATGTAGAAGAATACATATCGGCCTAAACTGAGGAATTTTTTTTTTTTTTTTAATTTACGCTCTTTTTTTGTTTATAGCGCAAAAAATAAAAAACGGAGAGGTGATCAAATACCACCAAAAGAAAGCTCTATTTGTGGGAGAAAAAGAACATTAATTTTGTTTGGGTACAGCGTCGCACAACCGCGCAATTGTCAGTTAAAATGACGCAGTGCCGTATCGCAAAAAATGGCATGGTCATTGGGCAGCCGAATCCTCTGGGGCTGAAGCGGTTTAAAACAGTATTAAACACGAAAACCAAAATGTAATATATTGTAGCTTACTAGATGTGGCTGCATTTGTTTTGTTTTTTTTTTCTTTGTTTTTTTAAGGCTTTTTTTCCTTCTGTTTTCTACGCTCTGGTTGAAGGAGCAGCAGAGACACCTTTGGACAGCAGCATTGCCAGTCAGGGGGGAGAGGAGTACTAA